>NC_053039.3:279169676-279492658 GCF_002575655.3 Aegilops tauschii subsp. strangulata | reverse complement strand
CATCCCTCCATATATTGTCTACTCAACCGAGAAAACTGAACTGAAATTCAGAGAAATACATGAAGCGTGGTGTTCATGACTTTATCGGCAAGCATATTGTACATCCTCTCCGTGGGATGGATGGCGTCGAAGAAGACGTACTTGTCGGGGTTCGTGCATAGCAGCGAGGTGCTCAGGCTGCAGAAGTAGCCGGCCTCGAACATCCCCGTCCCGCAGCACCCTCGATCTGCGTTCTCAAAACCTGCGACATCATCATCAGAAATTAAATAAATTTGGACAGATAAAGTCACTACTACATGACCACTCAGAAATGTGAAAGGGGCTGCTAAGAGTCTAAGAATGTGTACAGTGAGAGAAACAAAAGTCTGAACGGACGTTAATTCAATGCATGATGATGCCACGCACTGTGCATGCAACAGGAGACAAGGCATGTGGCGCCCATGCCGTGCTTCTCGTTGCCGTGGTGCAGTGCTGTGCACTGTGCACCATTAATCGAAACGATCGAAGGGCGTGAATGCATCCTAGCTACTCACTCCTGTGCACCTGTGTGCTGGCTACGCAGAGAGCGAGCGAGCGAGCTCGGCCATGCATGCCAGAGTTGATCGGTTGTGCATGCATGGCCACGCCACGCGTACTATGCACGTACCGTAGTCGGAGGGCTTCCTGACGACGGCGTCGAGGACGTCGTAGGTGTCGGCGTAGACGAGGTGCAGGCCGGGGAGCTCCTTGTTGAGCTTGGGGACGACTGCCTGCTGCAGCTTGGCGTTGAAGCTCCGGGCGACGGCGTTGTACTCCTCGTTGCACTGCCCCGGGTCGCCGCGGTTGCCCATGCGCTCGGCGGGGAGGCAGCCCATGGGCGTGAGCCCCGTGAAGTCCATCTTCCTGCCGCCGAGCGCGTGCACGGCGCGGATGGACGACTCGGCGAGCCCCAGCAGGTACGCCTCGTACTCCGCCGCCGTGTACTGCATCCGGCGCTCCGGCAGGTTGTAGTAGTTCTCGATGAAGTCGTTGGTGCCGATGCTCCAGATGTAGAGCGCCTCGCGGATGATCTCCTCGCCCCGCGCGTCGCCCTTGGCCAGCTTAAGCCGCAGCTTGTACTCCTTGAAGTAGTCGAGCTGCTCCGCCATGGTGATCACGGACAGGATGCCGGCGGTGGCGTTGTCGAGGCCGGTGGAGGCGGACGCGAAGGAGACGCCCGCGGCGAGGTCGTCGATGGTGAGCGTGGTGTCGAGGTAGGCCGGGATGGAGGCCGGCAGGCCGAAGGCCTCGGAGATGAAGTCGGTGGCGAGGCGGCCGTTGGAGAAGCGGCCCGTGGGGTGGCCGTCCGCGAAGTCGAGCCCGTAGGGCCAGAAGTTGCTCCGCGCGATGGTCGGGATGAAGTTGTTGTTGCCCGTGTCCACCGAGGAGTCGCCGAACACGATGATCGCCGGCACCTTCCCGGCGGCCGCCACCGCCGGCCCCCCGCCGCCGCCGCCGCGCAGCACCAGGAGGAGGATCAGCCACGGCAGGCACCTGTGGAGCGACGACATTGATAGCTAGACTAGACAGGCCGATCGATCAATCTCGTTGGGAACGAACGAGCGATCTTTCTTTCTTGTTGCGAGCGTTTGGTGCAGGAGGTTGGTGTCTGCGTCGTCACGAGATTAAGGCGCCGAATGACCCTACTGTACCGAATATATGGACGCCTAAGCCTGACTGACTGGCTGCTCTATCGTATCGCGGGCGGCGACAGCATGTATATATGGTGGCACCGTGGTAGCGTGGTGTATGCGCGCGATGCCACGCCCGATGAGGCAACGCCCCCGAGAGCGATGTGCCGTTTTCAGGCCTTGAGGAGCTCGATAGGTTCAGCTGCATGTGAGGCGCTTAATTAATTCGGACCGCATTTAAATCGCTCGCCCGTTCGTTCCTCTGTGCGTGCCTTGCCTTCATGGAAAAGCGCGCGCGAGCAGAAGCAGCTGATGTATGTAGTAAAATGGCGCCGCTGCCCCTGCTTGCTGTACCACTACAATATTTATGGCCTCCCATTCTCATTTGCTTCCTACTTCCAAGGTCTCGATTCTTTTGACGTGCTAGTACTCACTCCCGTGTATTCCGTGGTTACAGTGTAGAGATACACCGTAGAATCACGTACTCGGAAGAGAGAGTAGTATGCTGTACAAAAAAAAAGCAGTATGCTGTACATCCGTAGTAGTATTCCCTTCCTCCTGCTGCATAGGGTGCCTAGTGAAAAGAGAGTAGCACCTTCAGGAAATCAGGATGAAATAGTTTCTTCAGGTTGAAAAAACAGACTTTCCAGAGTTCATCACCACATCAGGTGAGTCAACCCACGGTGCCTTGTGTCTCTCCAATGCGCGGAGAGGTATTTTCATTTTTCCATTAGTATTGATCTAGGCCGAGGCGGGACTGGCGTCGGTCCTATTCGGAGACGAGGTTGGTGAATTTAACGCGCCAACATCCCCGTGGGAGGAGCATGTCGCGTCTGCTCGCTGAAGCTATTGCAGTCCTTGATGGAGCCACACGCCTGAGGATTCCAGTCCAGTCGTGCAGACGTGGAAAGAGGCACTTTCCTTCGCTCGGGATCGGAAAGTATCCCCAATCTTAGCAGAGATCAAGGGGCTCAGTAGAGGTTTTCTTGCTTTTATTTAGAATAGACTTGACTCTGTCACATCTTGATTTGTGCTAATCAGGCATCCTATGAGGATCGCCTTGGAATGTGGGTGGGTACACCACCTAATAGCCTGCTGACTTGCATAATTCATGATTGTAAATCCACTCACCATGGACTAAAATAAAAGAGTTCTTGTTCTATCTGCAAGAAAAATTAAGGCCACCAATTGGGTTTAAATATGAAATTCAGACGAACACGACAAGCCAAGGCTTCGCTGAAAAAAAAATCGGGCAACTGTCGGCACGGGGCTGCCGCTGCATATTAGGAAGCGTGGCAAGCCCAATGTCTCGATGGCGATAGGAGTGGCAGTCTGGCTGCAAAATCGCGTGGTCTGCCAACAAGTGCGGTTAAGTAAGCGCAACGTTTGTTGATGGAGAAGCTGGGTCTTATTGTGTCGGAGGAGGAGACCTCACAAGACAGCCTCAAGCTATATGCGGCTTTGTTCAAGGACCTGCTGCCGCCGGAGCAGATCGTTGCTCTTGCTGTGTTGTTCGCCATCCAATTGCCGGAGGAGCTCATCATGGTGGAGGCGGGGCTGTGAATCCACAGTCGTGTATCGGTGGTTCCCGTGGGCTTGGCTTATGTTAGAAATCAACGCACACTTCTTAGTGTGGAATGTGCGCGGTGTTAATAACCCGGCGCGATGGGCAGTGGTCCATGACGTGACTAGGGAAGCCGCTGCATCCGTAGTTGCTATGGTGGAATCCAAGCTTGATATTGTAACCTCACAACTCTTGATGAGAATTCTCGGTTTGGAGCACGGTGACTTTATTGCATTGCCGGGGGTGGGCACGGCCGGGGGCATCATCGTGGCCTGGCGTGCGAGGGATGTTAAGGTCCTTGCAACCGGGGTGGATACATTCTCTGTGTCCATATTGCTAGAGTTGTCGAATGGGGATAGTTGGTGGCTCTCTGTGGTGTATGGCCCCACGGATGAGAGATTGAGACATGATTTTCTTCAAGAGCTTAGGCTCCCGCGGGCAAGTTGTGTATGGTCATGGTGCATCGCGGGAAGATTTCAACATCACCTTGAACGCGGAGAATACAAACAATGTACGTATCAACCGACTTGCAATGATGGATTCAGGCAGTTGGTTAATAACCTTGAGCTCTCTGAGGTGCCTCTCATTGGTCGGCGTTTCACGTGGAACAATGAGCGTTAGAGCCCCACGCTCGTCAAGTTGGATCGTTGGTTTCACTCGCTCGAGTGGGAGGAAGCGCATCCTCATAGTTTGCTGGTGGCTCAGGCTACGCCCATGCCGGACCATTGTCCAGTGGTGTTGAGCACTAATGTTTGCATCCTCGCTCAATGGCGGTTCTAATTCCAAAGTTTTTGGACCAAACTTCCGGGTTTCATGGCAGAGGTGGAGAGGGCTTGGACTGCTCCCGTGTTTGGGATCGAGAAGATGGTGGTTCTTTAAAAAAGCTTGCTACAGTGGCTAAAGGTCTCAACCGATGGAGTGCCTTTTTGGTGGATAACATTCGCGAGCAGCTTATGTTGGACAACGAGATTATGCTGAGGCTAGACTAGAGACAAGATGAGAGAGATCTCAGCACCCAGGAAAGATGGTCCAGGGCTAATCTCAAGCTGAAGTGCTTGGGCTTGGCATCATTGCAGCACACTATCGCCCGTCAAAAATTGTGCATAAAAAATCTGAATGAGGGGGATGCGTGGCCAAGAGGCATCGTCGCAAGATCATGTTGAAGCCGCGAAGGGCACGGTTCTTTGCACAGATTAGGAGGGTATGGAACAAATGGCCTACGACCACTTCGTGCAGATCCTCGGGATAGTGGAGGAGAAGGATTACTTGATCAACTTTGCCGAGCTAGATCTAACCACAAAGGATATTTCGGACCTAGAAGAGGCAGTGATGTAGGACGAAGTGTGGGAGGTTGTAAAATCCTTGCTGGCGGATAGGGCCGCGGGCCCGGATGGGTTCACGGTGCAGTTTTACGAAGTGTCCTGGGATATCATTAAGGTGGATGTAGTGGATGTTGGGGAATATAGCAGAAATTCAAAATTTTCTACGCATCACCAAGATCAATCTATGGAGTAATCTAGCAACGAGGGGAAGGAGAGTGCATCTACATACCCTTGTAGATCGCGATGTGGAAGCGTTGCAAGAACGCGGATGAGGGAGTCGTACTCGTAGCGATTCAGATCGCGGTTGATTCCGATCTGAGCACCGAAGAACGGTGCCTCCGCGTTCAACACACGTGCAACCCGGTGACGTCTCACACGCCTTGATCCAGCAAGGAGAGAGGGAGAGGTTGGGGAAGACTCCATCCAGCAGCAGCACGACGGTGTGGTGGTGATGGAGGAGCGTGGCAATCCCGCAGGGCTTCGCCAAGCACCGCGGGAGAGGAGGAGGAGGGAGAGGGGTAGGGCTGCGCCGAAAGAGAGACGTTCTTATGTGTTGGGCAGCCCCTAGACCTCAACTATATATAGGGGGGATGGGGCTGCGCCCCCTCTAGGGTTCCCACCCCAAGGGGGGGCGGCCAGCCCTAGATCCCATCCAAGGGGTGCGGCCAAGGGGAGGAGAGGGGGGGGGGGGGCGCCACTAGGGTGGGCCTTAAGGCCCATCTGGACCTAGGGTTTGCCCCCTCCCACTCTCCCATGCGCCTTGGGCCTTGGTGGGGGGGCGCACCAGCCCACCTGGGGCTGATCCCCTCCCACACTTGGCCCACGCAGCCTCCTGGGGCTGGTGGCCCCACTTGGTGGACCCCCGGGACCCTCCCGGTGGTCCCGGTACATTACCGATATCACCCGAAACTTTTCCGGTGACCAAAACAGGACTTCCCATATATAAATCTTTACCTCCGGACCATTCCGGAACTCCTCGTGACGTCCGGGATCTCATCCGGGACTCCGAACAACATTCGGTAACCACGTATATCTTTTCCCTATAACCCTAGCGTCATCGAACCTTAAGTGTGTAGACCCTACGGGTTCGGGAACCATGCAGACATGACCGAGACGTTCTCCGGTCAATAACCAACAGCGGGATCTGGATACCCATATTGGCTCCCACATGTTCCACGATGATCTCATCGGATGAACCACGATGTCGGGGATTCAATCAATCCCGTATACAATTCCCTTTGTCTATCGGTATGTTACTTGCCCGAGATTCGATCGTCGGTATTCCTATACCTTGTTCAATCTCGTTACTGGCAAGTCTCTTTACTCGTTCCATAACTCACATCATCCCGTGATCAACTCCTTGGTCACATTGTGCACATTATGATGATGTCCTACCGAGTGGGCCCAGAGATACCTCTCCGTTTACACGGAGTGACAAATCCCAGTCTCGATTCGTGCCAACCCAACAGACACTTTCGGAGATACCTGTAGTGCACCTTTATAGCCACCCAGTTACGTTGTGACGTTTGGTACACCCAAAGCATTCCTACGGTATCCGAGAGTTGCACAATCTCATGGTCTAAGGAAATGATACTTGACATTAGAAAAGCTCTAAGCAAACGAACTACACGATCTTTGTGCTAGGCTTAGGATTGGGTCTTGTCCATCACATCATTCTCCTAATGATGTGATCCCGTTATCAACGACATCCAATGTCCATGGTCAGGAAACCGTAACCATCTATTGATCAACGAGCTAGTCAACTAGAGGCTTACTAGGGACATGGTGTTGTCTATGTATCCACACATGTATCTGAGTTTCCTATCAATACAATTCTAGCATGGATAATAAACGATTATCATGAACAAGGAAATATAATAATAACCTATTTATTATTGCCTCTAGGGCATATTTCCAACAGTCTCCCACTTGCACTAGAGTCAATAATCTAGTCCACATCACTATGTGATTAACACTCATAGGTCACATCACCATGTGACCAACATCCAAAGAGTTTACTAGAGTCAACAATCTAGTTCACATCATTATGTGATTAACACTCAATGAGTTCTGGTTTGATCATGTTATGCTTGTGAGAGAGGTTATTAGTCAACGGGTCTGAACCTTTCAGATCCGTGTGTGCTTTACGAATATCTATGTCATCTTGTGGATGCTACCACGCGCTATTTGGAGCCATTTCAAATAATTGCTCTACTATACGATTCCGGTTTACTACTCAGAGTCATCCGGATTAGTGTCAAAGTTCGCATCGACGTAACCCTTTACGACGAACTCCTTTTCACCTCCATAATCGAGAAAATTCCTTAGTCCACTAGATACTAAGGATAAGTTCGACCGCTATCATGTGATCCATTCCCGGATCACTATTGTACCCCTTGACCTACTCATGGCAAGGCACACTCCATGTGCGGTACACAGCATAGCATACTATAGAGCCTACGTCTGAAGCATAGGGGACGACCTTCGTCCTTTCTCTCTCTTCTGCTGTGGTCAGGTCTTGAGTCTTACTCAATACTCACACCTTGTAACACAGCCAAGAACTCCTTCTTTGCTGATCTATTTTGAACTCTTTCAAAATCATGCCAAGTGTGCGTTCTTTGAAAGTATCATCAGGCATCTTGATCTATCTCTATAGATCTTGATGCCCAATATGTAAGCAGCTTTATCCAGGTCTTCCTTTGAAAAACTCCTTTCAAACAACCCTTTATGCTTTCCAGAAATTTTACATCATTTCGGATCAACAATATGTCATTCACATATACTTATCAGAAATGTTGTAGCGCTCCCACTCACTTTATTGTAAATACAAGTTTCTAACAAACTTTGTATAAACCCAAAAACTTTGATCACTCCATCAAAGCGTATATTCTGACTCCGAGATGCTTGCTCTTAGTCCATGGAAGGATCGTTGGAGCTAGCATACCTTTTAGCATCCTTAGGATCGACAAAACCTTTCTGATTGTATCTCATACAACCTTTCCTTACGAAAACTGGTAAGGAAACTTGTTTTGACATCCATCTGCCAGATTTCATAAATGCAGCTAATGCTAACATGATTCCGACGGACTTTAAGCATCGCTACGGATGAGAAAATCTCATCGTAGTCAACTCCTTGAACTTGTGGAAATACTCTTTGCCACAAGTCGAGCTTCATAGACGGTAACATTACCGTCCACGTCCGTCTTCTTCTCAAGGATCCATTTATCTCGGATTTCATGGCTTCTAACCATTTGTCAGAATATGGGCCCACCATCGCTTCTCCATAGCTCGTAGGTTCAGTATTATCCAACATCATGATATCTCAGACAGGATCACGTACCACTCTGAAGTAGCACGCATCCTCGTCGTCCTACGAGGTTTGGTGGTGACTTGATCCGAAGTTTCATGATCACTATCATAAGCTTCCACTTCAATTGGTATAGGTGCCATAGGAACAACTTCCTGTGCCCTGCTACACACTAGTTGAAATGACGGTTCAACAACCTTATCAAGTCTCCACCATCCTCCCACTCAATTCTTTCGAGAGAAACTTTTCCTCGAGACAGGACTTGTTTCTAGAAACAATTACTTTTGCTTCCAGATCTGAAATAGGAGGTATACCCAACTGTTTTTAGGTATTCTATGAAGATGTATTTATCCGCTTTGGGTTCAAGCTTATCAGCCTGAAACCTTTTCACATAAGCTTCGCAGCCCCAAACTTTTAAGAAACGACAACTTAGGTGTCTCTAAACGGTGTCGTCTCAACGGAATTGCGTGGTGCCCCTTTTAAAGTGAATGCGGTTGTCTCTAATGCCTAACCCATAAACGATAGTGGTAATTCGATAAGAGACATCATGGTATGCACCATATCCAATAGGGTGCAGTTATGATGTTCGGACACACCATCACACTATGGTGTTCCAGGCGGTATTAATTGTGAAACACTTTCCACAATGTCTTAATTGTGTGCCAAACTCGTAACTCAGATACTCATCTCTATGATCATATCACAGACATTTTATCCTCTTGTCACGACGATCTTCAACTTCACTCTGAAATTACTTGAACCTTTCAATAATTCAGACTTGTGTTTCATCAAGTAAATACACTCAGCATCTACTCAAATCATCTGTGAAGTAAGAACATAACGATATCCACTGCATGCCTCAGCACTCATTGGACTGCATACATCAAAATGTATTACTTCCAATAAGTTGCTCTCTTGTTCCATCTTACTGAAAATGAGGCCTTTCAGTCATCTTGCCCATGTGGTATGATTTACATGTCTCAAGTGATTCAAAATCAAGTGAGTCCAAACAATCCATCTGCATGGAGTTTTTTCATGCATATATACCAATAGACATGGTTCGCATGTCTCAATCTTTTCAAAAACGAGTGAGTTCAAAGATCCATCTACATGGAGCTTCTTCATGCGTTTTATCACAATATGACTCAAATAGCAGTGCCACAAGTATGTGGTACTATCATTACTTTTGGCATGAACATGTGTATCACTACGATCGAGATTCAATGAACCATTTATTTTTAGGTGCAAGACCATTGAAGATATTATTCAAATAAAAAGAGTAACCATTATTCTCCTTAAATGAATGACCGTATTGCGATAAACATAATCCAATCATGTTTATGCTCAACGCAAACACCAATCTCGATGGTAGAGGGAGCATGCGATGCTTGATCACATCAACCTTGGAAACACTTCCAACACACATCGTCATCTCACCTTTAGCTAGTCTCCGTTTATTCCGCAGCTTTTATTTCGAGTTACTAACACTTAGCAACCGAACCGGTATCTAATACCCTGGTGCTGCTAGGAGTACTAGTAAAGTACACATTCATATAACGTATATCCAATATACTTCTGTCGACCTTGCCTGCCTTCTCATCTACCAAGTATCTAGGGTAGTACTGCTTCAGTGACCGTCCCCTCATTACAGAAGCACTTAGTCTCGGGTTTGGGTTCAACCTTGGGATTCTTCACTAGAGCAGCAAATGATTTGCTGTTTCATGAAGTATCCCTTTTGCCCTTGCCCTTCTAGAAACTAGTGGTTTTACTAACCATCAACAATTGATGCTCCTTCTTGATTTCTACTTTCGCGGTGTCAAACATCGCGAATAGCTCAAGGATCATCATATCTATCCCTGATATGTTATAGTTCATCACGAAGCTCTACTAGCTTGGTGGCAGTGACTATAGAGAACCATCACTATCTCATCTGGGAGATTAACTCCCACTTGATTCAAGTGATTGTAGTACTCAGACAATCTGAGCACATGCTCAACGATTGAGCTTTTCTCCCTTAGTTTGCAGGCTTAAGAAACTTATCAGAGGTCTCATACCTCTTGACGTGGGCACTAGTCCGAAATCCCAATTTCAGTCTTCGGAACATCTCATATGTTCTGCGACGTTTCAAAAACCGTCTTTGGTGCCACAATTCTAAACCGTTAGCATTACGCACTGAACTATCACGTAGTCATCAAAACGTGTATGTCAGATGTTCCGCAACATCTACAGACGACGCTGAGGTTCAGCACACCGAGCGGTGCATCAAGGACATAAGCCTTCTGTGCAGCAATGAGGACAATCCTCAGTTCACGGACCCAGTCCGCATAATTGCTACTACCAACTTTCAACTAAATTTTCTCTAGGAACATATCTTAAATAGTAGAACTAAAGCGCAAGCTATGACATAATTTGCAAAGACCTTTTTGACTATGTTCATGATAATGAAGTTCATCTGATTATGAACTCCCACTCAGATAGACATCCCTCTAGTCATCTAAGTGATACATGATCCGAGTCAAACTAGGCCGTGTCCGATCATCACGTGAGACGGACTAGTCATCATCGGTGAACATCTCCATGTTGATCGTATCTACTATACGACTCATGTTCGATCTTTCGATCTCTTGTGTTCCGAGGCCATGTCTGTACATGCTAGGCTCGTCAAGTCAACCTAAGTGTTTTGCATGTGTTTCGAGGCCATGTCTGTACATGCTAGGCTCGTCAACACCCGTTGTATTCGAACGTTAGAATCTATCACACCCGATCATCACGTGGTGCTTCGAAACAACGAACCTTCGCAACGGTGCACAGTTAGGGGAAACACTTTCTTGAAATTATTATAAGGAATCATCTTACTTACTACCGTCGTTCTAAGCAAATAAGATGCATATACATGATAAACATCACATGCAATCAAATAGTGACATGATATGACCAATATCATTTTGCTCCTTTGATCTCCATCTTCGGGGCACCATGATCATCTTTGTCACCGGCATGACACCATGATCTCCATCATTGTGTCTTCATGAAGTTGTCACGCCAACGATTACTTCTACTTCTATGGCTAACGCGCTTAGCAATAAAGTAAAGTAATTTACATGGCGTTATTCAATGACACGCAGGTCATACAAAAATAAAGACAACTCCTATGGCTCCTGCCGGTTGTCATACTCATCGACTTGCAAGTCGTGATTCCTATTACAAGAATATGATCAATCTCATACATCACATATATCATTCATCACATCTTCTGGCCATATCACATCACATAGCACATGCTGCAAAAACAAGTTAGACGTCCTCTAATTGTTGTTGCAAGTTTTTTACGTGGCTTGTATAGGTTTCTAGCAAGAACGTTTCTTACCTACGTAAAACCACAACGTGATATGCCAATTTCTATTTACCCTTCATAAGGACCCTTTTCGTCGAATCCGTTCCGACTAAAGTGGGAGAGACAGACACCCGCTAGCCACCTTATGCAACTAGTGCATGTCAGTCGGTGGAACCTGTCTCACGTAAGCGTACGTGTAAGGTCGGTCCGGGCCGCTTCATCCCACAATGCCGCCGAAACAAGATAAGACTAGTAGCGGCAAGAAGAATTGGAAACATCGACGCCCACAACTACTTTGTGTTCTACTCGTGCATAGAAACTACGCATAGACCTAGCTCATGATGCCACTGTTGGGGAACGTAGCAGAAATTCAAAATTTTCTACGCATCACCAAGATCAATCTATGGAGTAATCTAGCAACGAGGGGAAGGAGAGTGCATCTACATACCCTTGTAGATCGCGATGCGGAAGCGTTGCAAGAACGCGGATGAGGGAGTCGTACTCGTAGCGATTCAGATCGCGGTTGATTCCGATCTGAGCACCGAAGAACGGTGCCTCCGCGTTCAACACACGTGCAGCCCGGTGACGTCTCCCACGCCTTGATCCAGCAAGGAGAGAGGGAGAGGTTGGGGAAGACTCCATCCAGCAGCAGCACGACGGCGTGGTGGTGATGGAGGAGCGTGGCAATCCCGCAGGGCTTCGCCAAGCACCGCGGGAGAGGAGGAGGAGGGAGAGGGGTAGGGCTGCGCCGAAAGAGAGACGTTCTTATGTGTTGGGCAGCCCCTAGACCTCAACTATATATAGGGGGGGATGGGGCTATGCCCCCTCTAGGGTTCCCACCCCAAGGGGGGGCGGCCAGCCCTAGATCCCATCCAAGGGGTGCGGCCAAGGGGAGGAGAGGGGGGGGGGGCGCCACTAGGGTGGGCCTTAAGGTCCATCTGAACCTAGGGTTTGCCCCCTCCCACTCTCCCATGCGCCTTGGGCCTTGGTGGGGGGCGCACCAGCCCACCTGGGGCTGGTCCCCTCCCACACTTGGCCCACGCAGCCTCCTGGGGCTGGTGGCCCCACTTGGTGGACCCCCGGGACCCTCCCGGTGGTCCCGGTACATTACCGATATCACCCGAAACTTTTCCGGTGACCAAAACAGGACTTCCCATATATAAATCTTTACCTCCGGACCATTCCGGAACTCCTCGTGACGTCCGGGATCTCATCCGGGACTCCGAACAACATTTGGTAACCACGTATATCTTTTCCCTATAACCCTAGCGTCATCGAACCTTAAGTGTGTAGACCCTACGGGTTCGGGAACCATGCAGACATGACCGAGACGTTCTCCGGTCAATAACCAACAGCGGGATCTGGATACCCATGTTGGCTCCCACATGTTCCACGATGATCTCATCGGATGAACCACGATGTCGGGGATTCAATCAATCCCGTATACAATTCCCTTTGTCTATCGGTATGTTACTTGCCCGAGATTCGATCGTCGGTATTCCTATACCTTGTTCAATCTCGTTACCGGCAAGTCTCTTTACTCGTTCCGTAACTCACATCATCCCGTGATCAACTCCTTGGTCACATTGTGCACATTATGATGATGTCCTACCGAGTGGGCCCAGAGATACCTCTCCGTTTACACGGAGTGACAAATCCCAGTCTCGGTTCGTGCCAACCCAACAGACACTTTCGGAGATACCTGTAGTGCACCTTTATAGCCACCCAGTTACGTTGTGACGTTTGGTACACCCAAAGCATTCCTACGGTATCCGGGAGTTGCACAATCTCATGGTCTAAGGAAATGATACTTGACATTAGAAAAGCTCTGAGCAAACGAACTACACGATCTTTGTGCTAGGCTTAGGATTGGGTCTTGTCCATCACATCATTCTCCTAATGATGTGATCCCGTTATCAACGACATCCAATGTCCATGGTCAGGAAACCGTAACCATCTATTGATCAATGAGCTAGTCAACTAGAGGCTTACTAGGGACATGGTGTTGTCTATGTATCCACACATGTATCTGAGTTTCCTATCAATACAATTCTAGCATGGATAATAAACGATTATCATGAACAAGGAAATATAATAATAACCTATTTATTATTGCCTCTAGGGCATATTTCCAACAGTGGAGGCTATACAACAATTCTTCTATGAAGACAATCAAAGCTTTGAGCTTCTAAAGGAGGTGCTCATCATCTTACTACCAAATAAAGGAGTGGTGGACATTGGCGACTATCGCCCGATTAGCCTCTTGTATAGCTTGCGAATAAATTATGTGGATTGGTGGGTCACAACCAAAGTGCATTCATAGTCGAAAGAATTATATATGATAATTTCACATTAGTCCATCAGATAGTCAAGACTCTACACAGAAAAAGGTGCCATCATTATTCCTCAAGTTTGATGTGGCGAAGGCCTTTGAATCTCTCGCATGGACATTCCTTCTGGAGGTGCTTGCCCATCATGGGTTAGGTCCCTGGTGGAGGTACCGGATTGCCTCACTACTATCTTCTGCGTCAACACGAGTTCTCATAAATGGAAGGCCGGGAGGGAAAATTTGGCATCCAAGAGGTCTAAGGCAAGGAGATCCAATCTCCCCGATGCTTTTTATACTAGTGATGGACGTTCTCAGCGCAATGATCCGGAAGGTTGAACAGCAGAGTCTGTTGGCTGCAATGGCCAATGTGGGGGTGAGACACCGGCTATCCCTTTATGCCGATGATGTGGTACACTTTGCTCGGCCGCCTGTGAGCGAGGTAGTCGTGATCAAAGAGGTGTTTCAGATTTTTGGATAAGCCTCGGGATTACAAGTGAATATGCAAAAGAGCTCCATCATTCCCATCCGGCGCACGCCTTCAATGGTGGACAGTGTGGTGCCTAACTTGCTATGCACGATTACTTCATTCCCATGTAAGTACTTGGGATTGCCGCTTGCACCACATAATCTCAAAAAAGAGGAGCTGCAATAGCACATTGATCAACTAGTTGCATCTTTGGCAGCGCGGGCTGCTAATGGAAGTTGGGAGGATAGTCCTTAATAATTCCGTGCTGACGACCACAACGATATATTGTATGCTATACATGGATATCTGATGACCCACAAGTATAGGGGGTCAATCACAGTCCCTTCGATAAGTAAGAGTGCCGAACCCAACGAGGAGTAGAAGGAACCAATAAGTGGTTTTCAGTAAGGTAATCTCTGCAAGTGTTGTAAGATAGTTGTAACAGATAGTTTGATAGTAAAACAAGCAGTAGCAAGTAACCAAAGTAGCAAGGTGCAGCAAAGTGGTCCAGTCCTTATTATTGCTAAGGACAAGCCGGAAGTACTTCTTATAGCGACTAAAGAGCTCTCGAGGACACATGGGAATTCATCTAGTTACTTTAACATGTTACATTGATTCACGTTCATTGCTTTGATAAGTTGTTATGTGGGTGGACCGGTGCTAAGAGCTGTTTTTACTTGAACAAACAACCTACTTATGATTACCCTCTCCATGCAAGTATCCACAAATACAAGAGAGTAATTAAGATAAATCTAACCATAGCATTAAACAAAATGATCCAAATAAGCCCCTTACAGAATGGCTCGTAAACTGAGGTTTAGGTTTCTATCACTCCCGCAACCATCATCTACAAACTAATCCCACAATGCCTTCCCCTAGGACCAAACATGGTGAAGTGTCATGTAGCCGACGTTCACACGACACCACTAGAGGAAGAACAACATAACATAGCATCAAAACATTGAATGAATACCAACTTCACATAATTACTTATAACATGACTTCTCCCATGTCCACGAGAACAAACAGAACTACTCACAAAGCATGATTATGTTCATGATCAAAGGAGATAAGTAAGTGATTAACAATCTGAACATATAACCTTACACCAAGTAAACCAACTAGCATCAACTACAAGATGTAATCAACACTACTAGTGTAACGCCCACGATGCGGCTATATCTCCCACGTGTCGAGGCACGACTTAGAGGCATAACCGCATAGTGGTTTTGTCGCAAGAAGGGTCATATTCACACAATCCCATGTAATGAACAAGAATGGGATAAAGAGTTGGCTTACAATCGCCACTTCACACAATACATAAATATAATTCATACATCATCCAAAGTACACACATAGACCGACTACGGTCAAGATCCAAATGAAAATAAGACAACCCCAAATGCTAGATCCCCGATCGTCCCAACTGGGCTCCACTACTGATCATCAGGAAAAGACACATAGTAACGACCACGTTCCTCATCGAACTCCCACTTGAGATCGATCCCATCATCTGCACTGGCATCGTCAGCACCTGCAACTGTTTGGGTAGAATCTGTGAGTCACGAGGACTCAGCAATCTCACACCCACGAGATCAAGACTATTTAAGCTTATAGGAAAGGATGGTGTAATGAGGTGGAGCTGCAGCGGCAATAAGCATATATGGTGGCTAACATACGCAAAAGAGAGCGAGAAGAGAAGCAACGGAACGGTCGTCATCTAGAAATGATCAAGAAGTGATCCTGAACTCCTACTTACGTCATTCATAACTCAAACCGTGTTCACTTCCCGGACTCCGCCGAGAAGAGACCATCACGGCTACACACACGGTTGATGTATTTTAAATGGGTCAAGTGACAAGTTCTCTACAACCGGACATTAACAAATTCCCATCTGCCTCATAACCGCGGGCACGGCTTTCGAAAGATAATACCCTGCAGGGGTGTCCCAACTTAGCCCATCATAAGCTCTCACGGTCAACGAAGGATAAACCTTCTCCCGGAAAGACCCGATCAGTCTCGGAATCCCGGTTTACAAGACATTTCGACAATGGTAAAACAAGACCAGCAAAGCCACCCGAATGTGCCGACAAATCCCGATAGGAGCTGCACATATCTCGTTCTCAGGGCACACCGGATGGGCAAGACGTCGGGTTGGCATAGACCCTGGTTGCCCAGGGGGCGCCGGACATCGCCCAGTTTGGGCCAGCACTCGAAGGAGCACTGGTCCGGGGGTTTAAAATAAAGATGACCCTCGGGCTCGCAAAAACCCGGGGGAAAAGGCTAGGTGGCAAATGGTAAAACCAAGGTTGGGTCTTGCTGGAGGAGTTTTATTCAAGGCGAACTGTCAAGGGGGTCCCATAAATCACCCGACCGCGTAAGGAACGCAAACTCAAGGAACATAATCCCGGTATAACAGAAACTAGGGCGGCAAGAGTGGAACAAAACACCAGGCATAAGGCCGAGCCTTCCACCCTTTACCAAATATATAGATGCATTAATTAAATAAGAGATATTGTGATATCCTAACATATCCATGTTCCGACATGGAACAAACTTCAACTTCTCCTGCAACTAGCAACGCTATAAGAGGGGCTGAGCAAAAGCGGTAACATAGCCAAACAACGATTTGCTAGGAAAGGATGGTTAGAGGCTGACATGGCAAAATGGGAGACATGATATAGCAAGTGATAGGTAGCGCAGCATGCCAATAGAGCGAACAACTAGCAAAGCAAAGATAGAAGTGATTTCGAGGGGTGGTCATCTTGCCTGCAAGGTTCTCAGAGTTGTCGAAAGCTCGATCCTCGTAAGCGTACTCAACAGGTTCCTCGTTCACGAACTCGTCTCCCGGCTCTACCCAAGACAAGAACAAAGCAAAGAAACCACAATCAATCACGAGAAATGCACAAGCAACATGATGCAAAACAGGTATGATATGCAAGATATGATATGCGATGCATATGCGTGCTCCGCAGGGAAAATGATGAACAAGGCAGTAACTTGACAAACCAAGCATGCCACTAGAAAGATGAGATGATTTCGGTCGAAATCGATATAAAGATCACCGGAAATGGATGTACGGTTTGCAAATGGCAAACAAAACAAGAATGACACGAATCTGCGATTAACAGCATGATAGCACTTAAAATGCAGTAAGTGACAATGCTACAGCACTTCAACATAGCAACAAAGCATATGGCAGTAATCTACAGGAGATGCTTGAAAAAAGATGAACACTGAGCTACGGCTAGTTCACAACATAACAAGCTCAAACAAGCATGGCAAAAGTGCAAAAGATAACAGGTTCACAGACTTGGTGAAATTACTGGACATGGCAGAAAACAGCATCAGGTAGCAATGTTCAGAGCACGAAATCAACATTCTACAGGAACTTAACATGGCAAAACAAGACACAGCAGTGTTCTACTAAATGCATATGACAAAAGTCTCTTACTGACCATAAGCCAAAAAGGACCAGAAGATATGATGGCAAGCATGTAAACATAGCAAATTTCGTTATCAGGTTTCAGACTTAGCAGAAAACAGAGCATGGCAGAAATAATAATATGAAGGCATGTTGGTGAGCTTGATGCACTCACCACAAAGCAACGCATGACAAAAAAATCATACCTACAGCAAGATGGAATGTTTATGAAGCTATCCATGGCAAGAGCAAAAGCATAGCGTATATGGAACAACTACAACAAGCTTGGCAAAAATGAATATCATGTTAAGAATCTGCCAGAAATATTTTATAGCAAAACTAGAGCAAGATTGAGTCATGCTATGGCATTCCATAATTGCAAACAAGGGCATGAATGGATCAATTACAACAATATCTACAAAACATCCTTAATGAACATCTCCAAAATATGCATGGATCTCTCTGTAGCATCAAGTTTACATGGCCACAAAATAACAGCACACAAAGACTTGGAGAAATTACCAAGTCCCTGAAATCAGAAACATTACGGGGCCTAGTTTGCATGCTTGTGCTAGTCACCACAGAGATCACAAAAATACATGGCATACACTCTTGGAAATATGGCATGGCATACAACAAAACACATGTAGAGCTCATGCCCGAAAGATGCACAGATTAAATGATACAAAAATGACAAATCTCCAAGTTCTGCTAAGAACCAGCAGATAACAGCAACTAGCCCTCTTGCAACAGAGATTTGGGCATCAAGATGACCTCTAATGAACATGGTGCAATTGAACAAAATGTAGAGCATCACGAGACGAACAATTTGACATATTACACGCGCGAAACGGAGCTATACACAGTGAGTTATGCAAAATTGAACAGGGGTATATTCTGTAAAATATCAAAGACAGCAAATTAGGGGGGGGGGTCTCGGGTCAACCTTGGCGTTGACCCAGATCGAATCGGCGAAGGAGCTCGGGCTCGGGGCCCTGCCCGCCGGCGACGGAGGAGGAGAGGGAGGCCGCGGGCGTCGGCCGGAGGAGAGACGGCGGCGCGGGCGTCGGCGCCGGTGGCGGCGCACGGCGGCGGCGGGGCACGGCGAGCTGCGGCGGGCAGCGCCGGCGACGGCCGTAGGCGAGGGGCGGCGGTGGCACGGCGGCCGCCGGCGGCGAGGCCGGGGAGGCGCGCGGGAGCGCCGACGGCTCGGGCGGTCGGGCCGCGGGGGCCGGCCCCGGGCCGGGCGGGCCTCGGCGGTGGGAGAGCCGACGGGGACAGGTGGCGCGACGCGGTTGGCCGGGCGGCGGCGGCGACTTCGTCCGGCCGGAGCGGACGTGTCCGGCGGCGCACGGGGATTTCCCTAGGGTTTCGTCTGCGATTCGTTTTCGGAAGGGGAAGAGTATATATAGGTAGAGGGAGCTAGGAGAGTCCAAATAAGGTGCGGTTTTCGCCCACACGATCGTGATCGAACGACCTACAGCATGGAAGAGAGTTTGGTGGGTTTTGGGCTGGTTTTTAAGGGGGTTTTTGCTGCACACTCAAATGGACTTTGCGGATGCCCGGTTAACCGTTAGAGTACCAAACGACCTCCAAATGGAATGAAACTTGACCGGTGGTCTACCGGTGGTATACCAAGGCCAATTGACAAGCCTCGGCCCATTCCGAGAACGTTTGACACCCGCTCATGGAAGAAAACAAGAGGGGTGCACCGGAGGAGATAGGAGCGCCGGATTGCAAAACGGACAACGGGGAAAATGCTCGAATGCAAGAGACGAACACGTATGCAAATGCAATGCACATGATGACATGATATGAAATGCATGACATGAAGAAAATACAAAACGAAAGACAAAACCCGACCACGGAGAGAATATCATAACACATAGCCGAAAATGGCAAGAGTCGGAGTTACAAATATGGAAAGTTACATGCGGGGTGTTACAACTAGCACCCCAGGTACCAATCTGAGGTTTGATACAAAGATTGAACACAAGAGATGAACTAGGGTTTAGAGATGAGATGGTGCTAGTGAAGATGTTGATGGAGATGAATCCTCCCACGCTGAGAGGAACATTGCTGATGATGATGGCTTTGATTTTCCCCTCCCGAAGGGAAGTTTCCCCGGTGGAATTGCTCCATGGGAGAGCAAAAGTGCTCCTAGCTAGGTTTCGCTTTGAGAGGACGGTGGCTCGTCCTGAAAGTCTTCCTCTAATTTTTTCTAGGGAGAATGGCTTATAAAGGAGAAGATGGGCTTCAGGGGGACCTCTGTGTGCCCCTGCCTTGTGTCCCCACCAAGGCCCTTCTCTGGTACTTCTTTCTTCCAGTATTTTTTATATATTCCAAAATAATAATTCTCCGTAAATTTTCAGGTCATTTGGAGCTTCGTAGAATAGCTATCTCCGTTGTAGCTTTTTCAGGTCCATAATTCGAGCTGCCGGCAATCTCCCTCTCTTGGTGTATCTTGCATTTTAAGAGATAAAAGACATTAGAATTACATAAAAAATTGGAATTTAACTTTAAAACAATAAAAATAACAATAGGAAAACATGATGCAAAATGGACATATCAACTCCCCCAAGCTTAGACCTCGCTTGCCCTCAAGCGAAAGCCAAACTCAATAAAAATGACCACAAGTTTAGAGAGAGAGAGAGAGAGAGAGAGAGAGAGGTCGATAAAAGAATACACGAACATGGCAGCATCATGCTTATGATCATTATTATAACAACAATTGTGCATCATAAGCTTCTCAAGATCAAGTACTAATCTATCCAACAAGACAAAGTATAAACAATAAACTCTTTTGAAACTAAGAAAGTATGCTTTCAGTCATCCAAGCAATTACAATTCATCATATTTTCTGGAAGGGTCTATGTAAGGGTCTATGTAAGAGAGGTCGATTAGCAAATTTCACATACTCAGTTATCATATAGTCTTTCATGATTTCTGACACTCAAAGCATAATTTTAGAGCATTCTGTTTCCATCAAACACAGAAGAAGATAGGGGTTTAGTTTTTCACCACCCAACTTGCTTATCACAGGGGTAAATGTCAACAATAATGGCTGATGATCGCATATATTTAACTGGATATATGTGCCTGGATCTTTCCCAACCATGATGCTTGCCAAGGGGAGAATATTCAAGATTGAAATAAGGGAATAATATTTTGACTCTTGCATATAAGTGAAACTTAAATAATAAAAGATAGGCCCTTCACAGAGGGAAGGAGAGGTTTGAAAGTGCGTTATATCGACAAGAGGGGGGGGGGGGTGAATAGGCGATTTTTACAAATTCGCCACTGAGGAAATTCAAAGTGAGGAATTTCCTAAATGACGAACAACTAGCAGCGGAATGAGTACTCAGGTGCAAGCATAACATGGTAGTAACACAATCATCATGAAGAAATAAAACAAGCACAGAGTACATGTAGCGTGTAAATAGGAGAAGCAGGCTGAAGACAAAGTGACTGAAGAATTAGGATTGAGGAAATTGAGGAAGTCTTTGCTACCTCTTGAGCACTGCGTTGGTTTTCCCTTGAAGACGAAAGGGTGATGCAGTAAAGTAGCATAAGTATTTCCCTCAGTTTTTGAGAACCAAGGTATCAATCCAGTAGGAGACCACGCTCAAGTCCCACGTACCTACAGAAACAAATAAGAACCTTGCAACCAACGCGATAAAGGGGTTGTCAATCCCTTCACGGCCACTTGCAAAAGTGAGATCTGATAGAGATGATAAGATAATATTTTTGGTATTTTTATGATAAAGACTAAAAGTAAAGAAAGCAAAACAAACGGTAATAGAAATAATAGTAGATTAATATGATAGAGAATAGACCCGGGTGCCATAGGTTTCACTAGTGGCTTCTCTCAAGAGCATGAGTATTACGGTGGGTGAACAAATTACTGTCGAGCAATTGATAGAATTGAGCATAGTTATGAGAATATCTAGGTATGATCATGTGTATAGGCATCACGTCCGTGACAAGTAGACCGACTCCTGCCTGCATCTACTACTATTACTCTACACATCGACCGCTATCCAGCATGCATCTAGAGTATTAAGTTCATAAGAACAGAGTAACGCTTTAAGCAAGATGACATGATGTAGAGGGATAAACTCAAGCAATATGATATAAACCCCATCTTTTTATCCTCGATGGCAACAATGCAATACGTGTCATTTCCCCTTCTGTCACTGGGATCGAGCACCGTAAGATGAACCCAAAGCTAAGCACTTCTCCCATTGCAAGAAAGATCAATCTAGTAGGCCAAACCAAACTGATAATTCGAAGAGACTTGCAAAGATAACAAATCATACATAAAAGAATTCAGAGGAGATTCAAATATTGTTCATAGATAATGTTGATCATAAACCCACAATTCATCGGATCTCGACAAACACACTGCAAAAGAAACTATGGACCCGAAGGTCTGAGGTAAACTACTCACACATCATCGGAGAGGCTATGGTGTTGATGTAGAAGCCCTCCGTGATCAATGCCCCCTCCGGCGGAGCGCCGGAAAAGGCCCCAAGATGGGATCTCACGGGTACAGAGAGTTGCGGCGGTGGAAATAGGGTTTCGGCTCCTGTTCTGATGTTTCCAGGGTATATGCGTATATATAGGCGAAAGAGGTCGGCCAGGAGAGCTACAAGGGGCCCACGAGGGTGGGGGCGCGCCCAGGGGGCAGGCGCGTCTCCCTGCCTCGTGGCCTCCTCGTTGATTGCTTGACGTCCACTCCAAGTCCTCTGGATCACGTTTGTTCCGAAAATCACATTCCCAAAGGTTTCATTCCGTTTGGACTCCGTTTGATATTCCTTTCCTTCGAAACACTGAAATAGGCAAAAAAGCAATTTGGGCTGGGCCTCCGGTTAATAGGTTAGTCCAAAAAATAATATAAAAGTGTATAATAAAGCCCATTGAACATCCAAAATAGATAATATAATAGCATGGAACAATAAAAAATTATAGATACGTTGGAGACGTATCAAGCATCCCCAAGCTTAATTCATGCTCGTCCTCGAGGAGGTAAATGATAAAAACAGAATTTTTGATGTGGAATGCTACTTAGCATAATTTTCAATGTAATTCTTTTTATTGTGGCATGAATATTTAGATCCGAAAGATTCAAGATAAAAGTTTAATGTTGACATAAAAACAATAATACTTCAAACGTGCTAACCAAGCAATTATGTCTTATCAAAATAACATAGCCAAAGAAAGCTCATCCCTACAAAATCATATAGTTAGGCCATGCTCCAGTTTCGTCACACAAAACGTTCTCATCATGCATAACCCCGATGACAAGCCGAGCAATTGGTTCATACTTTTTAACACGCTTCAGCCTTTTCAACCCTTACGCAATACATGAGCGCAAGCCATGGATATAGCACTATGGGTGGAATAAAGTATAATGATGGGGGTTATGTGAGAAGAAAAAAAGGTAGAAAGTCTCACATTGACGCGGCTAATCAATAGGCTATGGAGATGCCCATCAATTAATGTCAATGTGAGGAGTAGGGATTGCCATGCAACGGATGCACTAGAGCTATAAATATATGAAAGCTCAACAAAAGAAACTAAGTGGGTGTGCATCCAACTTGCTTGCTCACGAAGACCTAGGGCATTTTGAGGAAGCCCATCATTGGAATATACAAGCCAAGTTCTATAATGAAAAATTCCCACTAGTATATGAAAGTGACAACATAGGAGACTCTCTATCATGAAGATCATGGTGCTACTTTGAAGCACAAGTGTGGAAAAAGGATAGTAACATTGTCCCTTCTCTCTTTTTCTCTCTCTTTTTTTGGGCCTTTTTTTCTTTGGCCCCTTTTTTTCTTCTTTTTTTAGTACGGAATCTCATCCCGACTTGTGGGGGAATCATAGTCTCCATCATCCTTTCCTCACATGGGACAATGCTCTAATAATGATGATCATCACACTTTTAATTACTTACAACTCAAGAATTACAACTCAACACTTAGAACAAAATATGACTCTATGTGAATGCCCCGGCGGTGTATCGGGATATGCAATGAATCAAGAGTGACATGTATAAAAAAATAGGAATGGTGGATTTGCCACAAATACAATGTCAACTACATGATCATGCAAAGCAATATGACAATGATGAAGCGTGTCATAATAAACGAAACGGTGGAAAGTTGCATGGCAATATATCTCGGAATGGCTATGGAAATGCCATGACAGGTCGATATGGTGGCTGTTTTGAGGAAGATATAAGGAGGTTTATGTGTGATAGAGTGTATCATATCACGGGGTTTGGATGCACCGACGAAGTTTGCACCAACTCTCAAGGTGAGAAAGGGCAATGCACGGTACCATAGAGGCTAGAAAATTGTGGAAGGGTGAGAGTGCGTATAATCCATGGACTCACATTAGTCATAAAGAACTCATATACTTATTGCAAAAGTTTATTAGCCCTCGAAGCAAAGTACTACTACGCATGCCCCTAGAGGGATATATTGGTAGGAAAAGACCATCGCTCGTCCCCGACCGCCACTCTGTAACATCCCAAATTTTCAATGTCAAGAAAGAAACAAGGAAGGCACGAGGCAGGGGGGTGCGCCCACCCCCTGGGCGTGCCCTCCACCCTCGTGGGCCGTCTGCAAGATGCATCGGACAATCGACTCGAGCCAAACCCATGGAACACGGCCAGACTCCGAAGGTTTTACGCCTAGTGCCGGACTCTCTGTTCGTCTCCTTACCTCCGTCAATTTTTTATTTATATATATCCATTATCTGTCTTTTCTTTCTTTCTTTTCTCCCTTTTCCTTTACGTCCTTACAAGGTTAAAATATGTCTTCACTACACAATCTTGACGCGCTAGGCGTGCTCATTACACCTGGGGGCTTCTTATACAGAAGATTCATATAACTATGTTCCGGGCTCTATGCCCCCCGCACATGTGTTACTTTTTCACATGTACCTTTTCTTCGCCATTATATGCATCGATATGACTTAAGTTTTGGCCAAGCTGGGTTGCCTGGCTCTTGTGTTTATGCCCTACGTTCCCGTTAATTCGGCTAGGGCTTAAGGGGAGCACCTCTGCGATTGTTACTGCCGGGTCAGCCGGATGTGTACCTCAGACTGGGTGAAGCCGAAAGCTAGCGTTCTTAAGGGAATATTCGGTCGGTGAACAAAAGATGACTTTTACTTATTGTAATACATGCCCCTAGATGTTTATATCCTGCGTCTCTTTTCGCAGTTCAGACATGCACATTAATGCATGCGTACCCAGGGAAAGGAACCCTTAACGAAACTATTCTCCCTGGAAGATGTTTCTTACTATCCATGTAATATAACATAGCTAGTTGGGTACTTGTCTGTTCAAGCACTTATGACCCCTACGCCTGGTTTCCACGCGTACCCCGGTTTTTACATAACTGAGCGGGTATTCGGATGCACTCCAGACTGTCGGGTCCTGTCGTGGAATTGTCACGGCAGATGTCCTTAGTGTTAGGACTTAGTCGCGAGGCCAGCGCATCTATGTGGTAGCTTGAGAGGGGTTGATTGGGATGAGAGACGCAGGGCGGTTCAACGCACAAGACAAGGGTTTAGACAGCTTCGGGCCCCGGGAAACATCATCCGGTAATAGCCCTACATGCTGTTTGAGGCTAGGTCTCATTATGCTCATGAGAGAGTCGCCGGTAAGCCGGCTCTTTGTGTCTAGCCTTAGAGATTGTTTCTTGTTGCTTGTCCCTCTTTGGGGTGCCCTGCCCCTCCTTATATAAGTTAGAGGGGCGGGTTACATGTGGAGTCCTAGTAGGACTAGGACTAGTCTATCTTTTCTTACAAGTTAATTACAAATCCGGGTCTTGTTTCCTTGTAAAGGAAATATTCGTCATCCCTTTCCTCTTAATCCGGCCCATCATAACATGAGCCGGCCTTTTGGGCTTTGAGCCTTGTTGTCCATCTGACCCGCCCGCCGGGTTACTAATGAGTCGCCAAGATCGGGCAGGTTATCTGTGAATCGCCAAGCTCCGGGCGGGTCACCAGTGAGTCGCCAATTCCGGCCGGGTCATACCGCGGGATATATCCCCGACATTAGCCCCCAGTTTAATTTGGATTTATCCATGTTAAACTGATCCTGTAAAATAAACACAAGAACAAACTTGATAGGTTGTGCTCCGGGTTAAATTTTGTAAGCCGGCACCTGATCATCCTTAAATCCTTGTCATTTCTTTCTTGATACATGCCCATGAACTCCTAGAAAATCTCCTTTAGTAGATATGTTCAAACTTTGTGAATGCAAAAAATCTAGATACTTCTTTTGAGAAATCCGGGTCAATAGGCCAGCTTCAGAGTCAATTTGCTGGCATTGGTCTCTTGTAGAGAAATATTGTAAGAAACAATCCACTTGAATCGGCTTTCAATGCTCTGACTTGACAAAAATATTGGTCTTCAAATATTCAACTTATATTCATCCGGCTTAAAGATATAAAACTTGCCGGTTTATGAGTACCAAAATTGCCGGGTTATAAATAGATGATGCCAAGTCATAATTGTCGCCGACGCCGGTTTATGATTGTTAATGACGCCGGTTTACAGACACAGGGTCATAATGATTGGTGACACCGGATCAATCTGGTTTTGCTCAAAACAGAGAAATTGAAGATATTTCTTTGATAATAATATAATACCTGTAGCCCCCAAGTCTTGAGCAGAACAAAGCGATGGCTTAAGACTTGCTTCAATATGAATACTGCCACTTTGAAGAAATCCATGTTGTTCATCCCAATCACTAGTAAAAACTGAATATTCCATATTATGTAGCCCCCAAGTGCCGGGTTGTCATGCTTGCAGCAACCTGGGACTTGTAATTGCCTGATTCTCAAAAACTTCAACCAGTGTAGCCCCCAAGGGCCGGGTCATTATGCAATAATGAGCAGGGACTTTATAAATATGATCATGTCAATTTGAACAACAATGTGTAGCCCCCAAGGGCCGGCTTAGTAAGATAATACTGAGCTGGGACTTTTCATTGAAAATAATCATATGATGTAACCCTCACCATGGGGCTTGAACCCACGTCCACAAGGTTAAGAGCTTTGTGCTTTACCAACTAAACAGTGGATCCTTCAATATAATGGATTAAGACTTATGTACCTTGAATTGTTGACAGCAGCAATTGGTAGCCCCCAAGGGCCGGTTTATCATAATATGATGAGTCGGGTCTTCAACAAGGCCAATAAAAAGTAATCTTGCATTAGCCCCCAAGTGCCATGGTGCATGCTGGCAGTGACATGGGACTTGCACATTTGATGTAATCTCAATTTGAATAATGTAGCCCCCAAGTGCCGGGTTGTAAGCCTGCAGCGACTCGGGACTATTCCTTCCATTGTAGAATAAATCATATCCATTGATAAAATAATAGCCATTGCACTGAAGCGACTTTGAAAACCTCAATCATAATATTAGTTTCTGATAACCATAATAAAAATCCAGCCATGTTGGCTATTAAAGATCTGACTAACCCGGTTTGAAAACCTCAATCATTCAAATCATAATGAAAATCCAGCCAAGTTTGGCTATTTAAAGATTCCAAATACTTTATCTGTTGGCAAGTAAATCCGGAGTTTAAATACCCGGCGACTCTTGGCTGATGGCGATTTATTACGCCTCCATTGTAAGCCAGAATTTTTACAACCCGGTGGCTTATAGCCTTTGAGAAAACCAAGAATTGATAACCCTTTTGAGACACCAATTTCAATATTTGATGATGGGCTTGAACTTAATCATTTATGTAAGTTATGGCCCTGTAAATCCTGCACAGAGTTCAAACAACATATGCCCTGGCGACTTAACGTTAAAAGCCAGGGCGGGTAACCATCCAAATGTAGTCTTATCCTGCACACAAGTAGATCACAAGATCCCTTGGCGGTTTACCGCAGGGCGGGTCATAATATCTCACATATAACCACTGTGATATTGAATTTGTACTGCCAGTTTACATGACCTGTGCAGTAAGGGTGATAACCCGATCCTTAGAAGCCAATGCTTCCACATAGATGATGATTGTCATAAGCTGGCGATTTATCATCGAAAATCAAGCCGGGTTAAATAGCAACCACTCATATACACTTCAGATATGAAAAAAGAGCTTCAAATAAAATCCAAAAATTATTTGCAAAAAGAGACTTCAAAAATTTTGAGGCTTCTGATTCGAATACGATCAGAAAACCTCCCAAAGGGGTTAAGCTAAGATTCGAATACGATCATATAGCCCCCAGTGGCTTTGGCGTTGCCGATCAAGAGGGTACCGATAGCTATGTTCTCTTTGGTTTGAATACGACCTATGTTTGAACAGGAAGCCCCCAAATGACCTTGAGAGTTGTTTAACGACGCTGATTCGAATACGATCCACGTCGGTTCCCAAAGGGGGTTGAGCTATGGTTCAAATATGACCAAGAAACTCCCCAATGAGCTCGGCAGTGTGCCGATCAAAAGGGTATCGACAGCTATGTTCTCTTTGGTTCGAATACGACCTATGTTTGAACAGGAAGCCCCCTGGTGATCATGAGAATATTTAACGACTCTGATTCGAATACGATCAGGGTCACACCAAAAGGGTTAAGCTAAATTCAAATACGATCAGCTCCCAATGGTCATTAAAGCAGGGTACCTATATTTGAGTTGTGCTTTGTAACAGACTCTCTTTGGTCCCTTTAATTTTTACTGAGAACTCGAACTTTGCGAGAGATAACCTCTTTTTGAACCGGAAATTTGTAAACCGGATATTAAGAGATTCAAAGCTTTATAAGATACAAATTTACCTTGACCCGGACGATTGAACCGGATTTGAGAGCTTCAAAACTTTGCGGGAGAAAGATATCTCTTGAACCGGATTTTAAACCGGAATCTTTATTTGACCCGGCAATTTTCTGACGGCCTTTAAAGTTTCATCAATATGGTAGCAGCCTCCGGAACCGGGTTATCATTCCCTCCAACGACCCGGGGTTCCCGAGTCATGTCACTGTAGCCCCCCGAGTCTCAAGATGACTCGAGGAGTTGGCTTGAGATTCTCCATATTTAACCGTGATATAAACCGGCATAACTTGTATATCATTGGTGTTGATAACACAATGTGTATCCACAGAAGGTTAAGGTGACTGCGGCGGGTTATAAATGATCCCGTATGAGCCGTGTCAGCAACTCGGCCAATGGTTCCTTCCAACTGGCTGTTTGAAGTTTAACCAAACTGTAGTGACGGCGACTCGTGCACCTGCCCATTGAACCATCCAATGCAGACGACGGCTGATAATATATGATAATTTGCCTCCAGTTTGTTGGAAGAAAACCGGGCTTCGCAAGTAGTGACTTGCTCATAATCAATAAACAACTCATCCAGCCAAGTGCGGCCTGGTGTGTTGATGTAGATCAGGCCGCGAGAGACGGACGGTAAAGACGATCGTAACATCAGAGGCGGCACAGACAGATGAGTCGGCCGTGGCGTTGTAAACCGGTGCGGACGGGTGAGTTGTCCTCCTTGTTGTAAGCTGGCGTGGTCGCGAGAGACGGCCACGGCGTGGTAAGCCGGCGCGGTCGCGAGAGACGGCCACGGCGTTGTAAGCCGGTGCGAGGGTCCGTTGAATAACGAAGACCACCTGTGCCAAAAGATGTTGGCGTGCCTCCATCTCCGCAGTATAATATCACTTTTTGTCATAAATAATTGCCCTGTATAAGCAATATTGCAGACCAAGGCAAAGATAAACTATCCTTTGACAAAAATAATATGTACTAAAAATATATTTTAGATGGATATCACCTGATGTGTTTAGGCCGAAAATAACCCGCCATGAAGTTGATGATCACTAGGTGAAACTGGAATCCTTCACGGGTGAACCGGCTGCGGGAGCAGACAGATAAACCGGCCACGGCGTTTGTGAGCCGGTGCGGACGAGCAAGTTGTCCTCCGCGTTGTAAGCCGGTGCGAACGCGTGAACCGGCCGCGAGGGCGGACGGGCAAGTCGTCCGCGGTGCTGTAAGGCGGTGCGGACGGGCGAGTCGGCCGGCGCGTTGATGTAAACCGGACCGCGACAGGCCTGTCCGTGAAGCCGCGGGACACAGCCGAACGTGCATCCGTGGTATAACACCACCCCTTTTTCTTTTAATAGTCGCCCTGCGTAAAAATATTACAGGCCAGAGTAATTGTTCTTTGATGAAAAAATATATGACAAAATAGACTTAGATGGATATCACCTGATCTTATTGTCGAAAAACCTTCAGCCGTAAAGCTGCAGCAACAACGACAGAGGCGGTGGCTTAAACCGGGCACCGAGGGGCTCAGGAGAGATCCTCCGGGTCATGCTAACCCCTTCTTTTTTTTAAACCGCCCTTGAATTTTCCTTCTTTTCCTTCTTTCCAGCCAGAGCAAGCACAGGGGAAGCAGGGCTCCTGCTCCGGCAGAAAGAGCGGCTAGAGCCCGCAGGGCCAGAGATGGTCGCTCCAGAGGCGGCCCGGGGCAGAAGAGGCGGCCACGGAGCAGAGCCTGCGCGGGCGCGGGGTGGCTCGAGGCCACAGTATAGGGGCGAGGCGCACTGGCGGGTCGTTGGAGGTGTGCTATGGCGGCGCTCGACGAGGAAACAAGGCACTCGAGGGCGACCCAGAGATGGCGTCAGGTGGCGACTCGGAGGCGGAGACGGCTGGCAATGCGGCGACTCGGAGGCGGAGACGGCTGGCAATTGCGGCGAATCGGACAGGAGGCGGGGCCCAGACCAGCCACGGGTCGTGGCCAGCTTTGGCTGCAGACGACCCAGGCGGCCGCGGCTCAGAGACGGCTCTCCAGCGGTGGCTTAACAGCGCGCGAGGCCACGGCGACTCTGCCACAGCGGAGACCACTCGACGGCCAAGGCGACTCGTAGCGAGGTCCTGCAGTGCGCGCGGAGGCGTATCATGGATGAGGTGAGCGATGAGGCCACGGGGGTGACGGCTCTTGGCAGCTCAGCACGACCGCGGCAGGTTTTGCGCAGGTAGGCTCAGAAGTGTAACGGCGGATACGGCAGGGCCGAAGCCAGCAGTCGCGGCTCGGAGGCCCAATTGTGGAGCCCAAGTCAAAAGAATACTATTAATCCCATCCAGGATATGTGTGAGCAGGCCTCACCTTCCCTTCGATTGAACTTTCACGTGGGGTCATGGTTGCAAGTACTAGCACTCCACGGACGAAATTGTTTTAGTAGTGAATTCTGAATTGGCATCACTAATTTACCCTGTAGTGGTGTACTGTTCCTGGACTGCGATGGTACCCGCGGGTCGATGATGGTAGCAGACCGCTCGGTGCAGAGTCGACGGAAGCAGAAGGTGAGTCAGCGCAATAGCGGTTTAAAGTACAGCAGCAACGATATCAAGGCCCAGGCCGGCTTACGGTGCAGCAGAGGAGTGGTAGGCCTAGGGACTCGTAACATGCAATGATGCTTGTTTCTTTATTCCTTTGCCCTCACGCCTAAGATGTAGTAGCAGTGACAACTTGATGGATTTGGCATGCACTGCCATAAATTATCCTTGGGAGTAAATCGCACTGGTCAAAAGGCGACTTGACGTAGCGATTTCAAAGCAGAGATGATGGCGACCTGAGATAGCGCGTGGAACGAGGCCTGTCGAGGCGTAGGTTTGAAGGCGGGCGATTTAGCACGGCCGCGACCGAATCCGACTGCGTGCGACCAAGACCTCCGGGTCGTGGTCAGTTTGACCAATCCACGTTCTCCCTCCCTTCGACTTGCGCAAATTAGATCAGACCGAAACCGTAACAACTAATCAAAACACCTGCTTTTCGACTTGCGCGACGAGGTCAGCAGCTCCAGGTCACATGTTTGTCTCCCCATTGGCTACTTTCTCTGGTAAATGCATGCGGGTAAAATCACCTGTAGATTGCTAACACGCTTTTGATGGTCAACACATATTGAACCAAGACTGCTGAGACCATCCGGGGTGGCACAAACAAACTCTTTCTTTGATCTCCATTGAAGAGATTTAGGGTTGTCGTAGATTCTTAATTGATCCGGTAGGTCATAACTGATTGTAAAACACGGACCGATTACAGCGATGCCGATTCTTTTGAGTCTTTCTCCATCCCGAAAATTGCAAAGTTCTCGAGCCCTAGTAGAGATCCCTCCAAGAACTCATCACCACTGTGCGCAGGCCCCACGGTGGGCGCCAACTGTCGTGGAATTGTCACGGCAGATGTCCTTAGTGTCAGGACTTAGTCGCGAGGCCAGCGCATCTATGTGGTAGCTTGAGAGGGGTTGATTGGGATGAGAGACGCAGGGCGGTTCAACGCACAAGACAAGGGTTTAGACAGCTTCGGGCCCCGGGAAACATCATCCGGTAATAGCCCTACATGCTGTTTGAGGCTAGGTCTCATTATGCTCATGAGAGAGTCGCCGGTAAGCCGGCTCTTTGTGTCTAGCCTTAGAGATTGTTTCTTGTTGCTTGTCCCTCTTTGGGGTGCCCTGCCCCTCCTTATATAAGTTAGAGGGGCGGGTTACATGTGGAGTCCTAGTAGGACTAGGACTAGTCTATCTTTTCTTACAAGTTAATTACAAATCCGGGTCTTGTTTCCTTGTAAAGGAAATATTCGTCATCCCTTTCCTCTTAATCCGGCCCATCATAACATGAGCCGGCCTTCTGGGCTTTGAGCCTTGTTGTCCATCTGACCCGCCCGCCGGGTTACTAATGAGTCGCCAAGATCGGGCAGGTTATCTGTGAATCGCCAAGCTCCGGGCGGGTCACCAGTGAGTTGCCAATTCCGGCCGGGTCATACCGCGGGATATATCCCCGACAGGTCCGGAGGTCGAAACGAAAAGGTCCGCCATGACAAATGATTTACAATACGGCTAGGGACAATATATGTCAATTGAAGTACAAAGTCACTTAGACTGACTAAATTCTGCTTCTATACCATCCAACAGGCTGTCTAGCCTACAATCCTGTTGGGAATACCTTGCGGCTAATTTCACCTGGTCATACACCAAACTGACGGGGACCTCTTTCCTGTCAGACCCCACAGGTCCGACTTCGGCCATTTGGTTCGGGTCAACCTTGGTATATCGAGTCTTCACCATGGCCCAGGCTTCCCTCGCACCTTGTCAGCAGGCAGATATCTTCCATAATTGGAAGCGCCGCCATGCTCCTTGGCGCATCTCTACGAGCTCCCCCATGCCTCCTGGCAGGGAGGCGGATGGCCACAAGGCCTGGGCAATGCCCTGCATCACCTGCCGAACTTGTTCGTGCAGTTGTGAGAGCTCGGGCAGAAGATCACCTGCAGACCCGGGCATCTCCTCTGCGGGACGACCCGTCAGCATACCTACTGTAACATCCCAAGTTTTTAAAATTTGGAATGTTAATAGGATCATTATTTTCATCATGATTTCTATGCTTATTTAAATTTTCTGATTATTTAAAGTGTTTTCCAACTCAAGGCAATATATTTGGAGTGGAGATAATATGACTTCTCCCCTATTAATTTTATTTGGAAATGCTAAGAATATACTCTGGAGTCTACATAAATTGTTTTGTCTCTGTAGAAACTCAAAATTATTTTATAGTTGTTATTATAATGCTCTTTATGTGCTTGTTTTGCATCAATAATTTTCCAAAATTTAATTTGTGTTGTAAAAATGTTCACTGTTTTATATAATAGTAATAATGTTTTACTATGTGTTCTGGTATTTTTTTATTAGGATTTTATTGAGCTATGTTTTACTTCCTGTAGTAATAGTTGTTTAAAAAAATAGAAATCGGGCACTGTGGAGCCCAACTTCTTTTTCCTCGCCCCCGCGCGCGCTAAGCATCAACGCAGCAGCAGCCCAGCAAGCAGGCCGGCCCATTTCCCCGCTCAACCACAGCCCATCCCGCATCTTCCCCCTCTATCATGTTTTTCCCCTCTTCCACTTCTCTCTTCCGATGATGGACAGGGCCCATCTGCCATCACCTTGCTCCATACGTGTTCTTCCTGGAGACCAATCCCGACTCCAATCCTCGTCGATTCACATCTGCTGTTGATTTTTCTACCACACCTGACCCCTATAAATTCTGCTCGAATCCTCCTCTAACGTTTTTCGCAAAAACGGAGTCCTCCCGTGCCCTAGAACTCACCGCTGGATCTCGCCGGAGTTCCACCGCTGCTGACCTCCGCCGTCGTCGTTTTCGTCGGCTACAGAGGGTCCATGAACCTCCCTTCCACTCTATTCTCTTTGACTTGGTTTCCTCCATCTCCCTGACTCCTAGTTCGCGCAGGAACGCTCACGATTGAGCAAGCCAACCTTGGCCCGAAGCTCTCGCCGCCAGCGTGACTCCAGCCACTCGTCATCGCCACCCGAGGTTCTCCCAGTCACCACCGACGTCGCCAAGATCACCCCCGACGCAGTGTGCACCCGTAAGCCACCCCTTCTTCGCCGGAGAACCTTCATAGCCATCGCCGGCGTTAACTCCGAGCCGCCGCACGTCTTCTGCTCCAAGTCCGGCGCCCACTTCCTCTGTTTTCCGGTGAGTTTCCCCGCGTCTGTTCGATCTAGGATGGACCGCACAGATTAGATCCAGGCTGTGTTTTTATTTGTTAAACCGACAAGCACTAATTAGTGGCCATCCACCATTTAGACCTCGTTGCGAACACATCCAAGCCAATAGAAACGCACCACGTGGCGACGTCCACAGCAGTCGCGGCAGTTCTTCCCAGAATGCTTTTATGGCATATTTTTCTTTGCAGATTCCATATCAAATCTTCATTTAGATTTATCTTGAGATCCATAACTCCAAATTCACCGATTCTTTTTCCTGTGTACTCTTAGTGACCAGGAGAATATTGCAGGACCAAAATTTCACATTTTTGAACAGTTCAAATTTGAATTCAAACTTTCGGAGGCCATATCTTTTAAACCGTTGATCCAAATCAGTTGATTCTTTTTGCATTGTGATCCTACTGGCATGTACATAATATATACCTACGGATATGTTCTGTTAATTAAGTTTTTATTTGAATTATTTCTTGTTGGCTTTATTATGATTTATGTGAGTATGGTTTATTTATCGGTGCCTTCGTTAATCGTATAGATTGTTCGGAGTGTGAAGCGGATTAGAATTAAGCGTTAGAGTACTTCAAGACCGTTCAAGGCAAGTTTGCACTTTGATTTTGCTTATCCTATATCCTGCTATGCAAGTGTGGTTTTATGCTATGATATATGTTTGGCCTGGCCATGTTGTCATGTTTTGGTATTGATTGTATTATGTGTTGGTGTGATCAACTTGCTATGGTAGACGTGGGTATGTGCCGAGTGGTGCATGGAAGTGGTGAGTCTTTATAGCTGTAGGCTCGGGACTTTTTCTCAGGTGAATGCGTCAATGGCTGAGCGCTCTATTGTCCCTAGAGAATGCGCCATGACTGAGCGCACTTGAGTTGTCGGGGCTTTTTCTCACGTGAATGCGTCACTGGCTGAGCGCTCTATTGTCCCTAGAGAATGCGCCAGGACTGAGCGCACTTGAGATCTTGAAGATGTTTATCATTTGTGTTGTTTGCACCTTGCCTATGTCGTGGAGGTAGGTGAAGGTAGTTTTACGCGAAACCAACTTGAGTGTTTTGTTTGTCATACTTTGCAGGTAGATGTAGGTTTGTTTTATCATTATGTGTAATTTGCCAATACATTCAATGTATTGACCCTTTGTGGCTGCAACTTATCATGTTGCAGGATATTCAGGTGATCAGTGAGATAAAGTAGGGTCGCGAGTCTTCACTCAACATTTTTGCCAGTGGGCATTGATGGGATTCATCGTTTATTATGCTATCTTTCCGCTGTTATTATTGAATAAAGTTAGCTATGTGCTACTCAGTTTGTAATACATTATCAATTCTAGATCATACGTTATAGTAAATGATGCACTTGTTATTTGATATTCATGTGTACTATGTGTGCTAGCGAGTCGATCCAGGGACTAGCACTATAAGCACAGAGACATCGAATCTTATCAGGTTCGGGTCGTTACAGATGGTATCAGAGCAGTGTGTTGACTCTATGTCGTGACCCTAGAAAATGGATTAGAAAAGCCATAGGAGTGAAAACTTATTTCACAACTTGTTGTCTACTTGTTAATTCATACTCTTATACTCATATCTTTTCTTTTCAAATATAGATGACCCCTAAAATTATATTAGTGTTATTTAAGGAGTTTGAGTTGACAGACCACCATTACTAATTTGTTACTGATAAACGATTTGCGGTAGTTTGATGAGATCATATCTCTTGTGGACATGAACTTACCTGTAGGTTTTGCTTGTGTTTTGTGATATGTCATATGTTTGGTTGGTCATTGCTTTCTGTGTTGTCATATTTCGTGGGTTGTTTGTATTATGCAATTGGGTGCTTTGATTGATCATATTTGCTCTTTTCATGTGATTACTTTAGGATAGTTTTGGTGACTTGTGTGAATTGTGTGAATCTAGTGTTTGTTTTTGTTGTTGTTGGAGTTTTAATTGCTAGCATGAGCATATGGGTAGTGTTTTTCCCCTTAGACCTATTTCTGTCTATATCTCACCCCAGCTTACCCATCAGATGCCGCCGAGGCGTAACTCTAGAGGCAGTGGTACAGGAGACAACAACAACAATGACATACCGCTATACATGCAGCAGTTGCTTCAGGGACAGACTCAGTTGATCCAGTTACTTGTTCAGAACCAGAACAACAACAACAACAATAATCCACCACCACCCCCAGTTGATGCCCTTACTCGTTTCTTGAGGTTGAATCCTCAGAGGTTTTCTAGCACCCTTGAACCTATTGTGGCTGATGATTGGCTGCGCTCAGTTAATAGGAATTTGGACACAGTTGGTTGCACTGATGCAGAGAGAGTGCGGTTTGCCTCACATTTGTTAGAAGGACCAGCCGCAGCATGGTGGGACAATTACTTGGTCACTTATCCTATTGCTACTATCACTTGGGCACAGTTTTAGGCAGGTTTTCGCGTCGCACATGTGTCTGCTGGTGCTATGAGTCTGAAGAAGAAGGAGTTTCGTAGCTTGCGTCAGGGAGGTCGCACTGTGAATGCATATGTGGAGGAATTCAATAATCTTGCAAGGTATGCCCCTAATGATGTTAACACTGATGCTGCTAGACAGGAGAAGTTTCTTGAAGGACTGGATGATGAGTTGAGTATTCAGTTGACAGTGGCGACATTCAACAACTGTCAAGAGCTTATTGATAAGGCGATTGTACTTGAAGGCAAGTTTCAAGAGGTGGAGAACCGCAAGAGGAAGGCGATTGACACAGAATTCAATTCTGGAGGACAACGGAAGCACCATAATTCGTCATCATCTTCTGAGTACTATGACTCCGAGGTGGACATTTATAATGGTCATAACCACGATGGGCATAATCATCACAACGACAATGGACACAACCACAATGGTCAGAGGAATGGCAACAACAGCCACGACTTTTCAACACCCACCAAGAAGGATATCAGTCAGTTACTTTGTTACAGGTGCAGGGAACTAGGGCATTATTCAAACAACTGTCCCCTGTTGAAGAACATCAATTATGACAGTGGGAATTCTGGAGAGAAGGAGATTGATCACTTCGAGAGTGGACATGTGAATCACATGAGGGTAGGAAGATCAGATAATGCATCAGTCTTTGGTAAGATTCTTAATTAAGATCAAGTATTGTGACCATTCTTTCAGCATTGATGCATCATATTAATTTAGTCATGTTAAGGGAGATTTGGAATATGCAATGAGTAAGCCTCGAAACCCTGGAATATGGATTATATCAAGTACCCATCTTTAACCTTTGCTAGCCAACTCGAATCTCGAGGACGAGATTCATTTTAAGGGGGGTAGATTTGTAACATCCCAAATTTTTAAAATTTGGAATGTTAATAGGATCATTCTTTTCATCATGATTTCTATGCTTATTTAAATTTTCTGATTATTTAAAGTGTTTTCCAACTCAAGGCAATATATTTGGAGTGGAGATAATATGACTCTCCCCTATTAATTTTATTTGGAAATGCTAAGAATATACTCTGGAGTCTACATAAATTGTTTTGGCTCTGTAGAAACTCAAAAATATTTTATAGTTGTTATTATAATGCTCTTTATGTGCTTGTTTTGCATAAAATAATTTTCCAAAATTTAATTTGTGTTGTAAAAATGTTCACTGTTTTATATAATAGTAATAATGTTTTACTATGTGTTCTGGTATTTTTTATTAGGATTTTATTGAGCTATGTTTTACTTCCTGTAGTAATAGTTGTTTAAAAAAATAGAAATCACGCACCGTGGAGCCCAACTTCTTTTTCCTCGCCCGCGTGCGCGCTAAGCATCAGCCCAGCAAGCAGGCCGGCCCATTTCCCCACTCAACCGCAGCCCATCCCGCAGCTTCCCCCTCTATCATGTTTTCCCCTCTTCCACTTCTCTCTGCCGCTGATGGACAGGGCCCATCTGCCATGACCTTGCTCCATACGTGTTCTTCCTGGAGACCAATCCCGACTCCAATCCTCGTCGATTCACATCTGCTGTTGATTTTTCTACCACACCCGACCCCTATAAATTCTGCTCGAATCCTCCTCTAACGTTTTTCGCAAAAACGGAGTCCTCCCGTGCCCTAGAACTCACCGCTGGATCTCGCCGGAGTTCCACCGCTGCTGACCTCCGCCGTCGTCGTTTCCGCTGGCTACAGAGGGTCCATGAACCTCCCTTCCACTCTGTTCTCTTTGACTTGGTTTCCTCCATCTCCCTGACTCCTAGTTCGCGCAGGAACGCTCACGATTGAGCAAGCCAACCTTGGCCCGAAGCTCTCGCCGCCAGCGTGACTCCAGCCACTCGTCATCGCCACCCAAGGGTCTCCCAGTCACCACCGACGTCGCCAAGATCACCCCCGACGCAGTGTGCACCCGTAAGCCACCCCTTCTTCGCCGGAGAACCTTCATAGCCGTCGCCGGCGTTGAACTCCGAGCCGCCGCACGTCTTCTGCTCCAAGTCCGGCGCCCACTTCCTCTGCTTTCCGGTGAGTTTCCCCGCGTCTGTTCGATTTAGGATGGACTGCGCAGATTAGATCCAGGCTGTGTTTTTATTTGTTAAACCAGCAAGCACTAATTAGTGGCCGTCCACCGTTTAGACCTCGCTGCGAACACATCTAAGCCAATAGAAACGCGCCACGTGGCAACGTCCACAGCAGTCGCGGCAGTTCTTCCCAGAACACTTTTATGGCATATTTTTCTTTGCAGATTCCATATCAAATCTTCATTTAGATTTATCTTGAGATCCATAACTCCAAATTCACCGAGTCTTTTTCCTGTGTACTCTTAGTGACCAGGAGAATATTGCAGGACCAAAATTTCACATTTTTGAATAGTTCAAATTTGAATTCAAACTTTCGGAGGCCATATCTTTTAAACCGTTGATCCAAATCAGTTGATTCTTTTTGCATTGTGATCCTACTGGCATGTACATAATATATACCTACGGATATGTTCTGTTAATTAAGTTTTTATTTGAATTATTTGTTGTTGGCTTTATTGTGATTTATGTGAGTATGGTTTATTTATCGGTGCCTTCGTTAATCGTATAGATTGTTCGGAGTGTGAAGTGGATCAGAATTAAGCGTTAGAGTACTTCAAGACCGTTCAAGGCAAGTTTGCACTTTGATTTTGCTTATCCTATATTCTGCTATGCAAGTGTGGTTTTATGCTATGATATATGTTTGGCCTGGCCGTGTTGTCATGTTTTGGTATTGATTGTATTATGTGTTGGTGTGATCAACTTGCTATGGTAGACGTGGGTATGTGCCGAGTGGTGCATGGAAGTGGTGAGTCTTTATAGCTGTAGGCTCGGGACTTTTTCTCAGGTGAAGGCGTCAATGGCTGAGCGCTCTATTGTCCCTAGAGAATGCGCCATGACTGAGCGCACTTGAGTTGTCGGGGCTTTTTCTCACGTGAATGCGTCACTGGCTGAGCGCTCTATTGTCCGTAGAGAATGCGCCAGGACTGAGCGCACTTGAGACATCTTGAAGATCTTTATCATCTGTGTTGTTTGCACCTTGCCTATGTCGTGGAGGTAGGTGAAGGTAGTTTTACGCGAAACCAACTTGAGTGTTTTGTTTGTCATACTTTGTAGGTAGATGTAGGTTTGTTTTATCATTATGTGTAATTTGCCAATACATTCAATGTATTGACCCTTTGTGGCTGCAACTTATCATGTTGCAGGATATTCAGGTGATCAGTGAGATACAGTAGGGTCGCGAGTCTTCACTCAGCATTTTCGCCTGTGGGCATTGATGGGATTCATAGTTTATTATGCTATCTTTCCGCTGTTATTATTGAATAAAGTTAGCTATGTGCTACTCAGTTTGTAATACTTAATGAATTCTAGATCATACGTTATAGTAAATGATGCACTTGTTATTTGATATTCATGTGTACTGTGTGTGCTAGCGAGTCGATCCAGGGACTAGCACTGTAAGCACAGAGACATCGAATCTTATCAGGTTCGGGTCGTTACGCCTACAGATATAACTCTGTTAGCCGGTTTCTTCGACGAACTCTATAAAAGTTCGTTCAAGCACTTACTAAAAATGCCGCGTCTAAGCCTCTTATTCTCCTTTACGGAGTCAGCAAGCTGGGCCCGAACATCTTTCTGTTCAACACTCAGCCGGGTATTGGCATCTTGGAGATCGTTTTTCTCCCGCTGAACCTGCTTAAGCACGCGCTCGCCAGCCTTTAACTATCGTTGAGCATGTTGGTCATCCCCTTGCACGACCTCCGGATTCACTCCGGGATCATTTGCATAATCTATTGTTAGATTTGCACACATGCCGCATACTAACTGGTACATGTCATTCTTTTTGATAGAAACAAGTTTTACCAGATGGGGCCTTCTCGGACTCCTTCATTGCAGCAACTACGACCCGCAGCTGGGCTTTGCACTCCTCCAGCTCTTGAGACAACTGTGTATTCTTCTCTGTAAGAACCTATGCAAATAATGATCCTTAAATCAGTTGTGCCAACTGTTTCAAGTCTCAGGGGCTACTGATATACATAATTATCAGATTTTCTTACCCGTATATCTTTTACGTACTGGTCCGTGGCTCTGGCAAGACCATTTTGAGCAGCTCGGATGTACGTGTCTCCTGAGTTGAAGGCATCGAACGCCTCTTCAGAGAAACCAGGGTCGCGGAGTATGGCCCGACGGCGCCTGTGATTCATGGCACTCTCCACTTCGGGATTTGTAGCGGACAGCCTATCCGCATCCTCTGTAGGAGGAACATCCAGCATTGTCCCCATGTTATCATTTGTATCTGAGTCCGGCTCTGGAGCCCGACTGGTGGAGGCATGACCGGCAGGCTCTCCGGATACGGTCCGGCGAGCGTTTTTTCTGCCAGGAACCATGGACGTTATTATATTTTAAAGACGACAACCACAGAGCAGGGTATTTTTTCATACCTCTGCTCCGGCATCTCTGTCCTGACCGCCTTCCTTTTAAGCCTACCCGGTTTCGGTGCCCCTTGTTGGTGAGTCACTACGGGTTCGGCATGGCGTCCTGAGGGCCTTCCCAGTAAGACACCATATGTGTGCGGTAGGTGAAGTGCAAAAAAGGGGATCCTTCTTGGAAGTTGGGACTCTGATTTTACTTACGTGCGATGCAGGGAGCAGTCCGGGACAATCGGATATGATGGCAGCTCAATTGATAGAATGTCCTGTCGATGAGCTCCACAAATGTGTCCAGATCTTCTTCGAGTCCGGGGTCGAGGGCCCGATCAGGGTCCTCTGGTTGTGGAGACGGGCTGTGGACCTCCCTCACAGCTTTTCGCAGTTCCTGCTATGAAATAGCAAGGTAAATACTTATGACGAAGAATGCGGGAAGGTCTGGAGTAAAAAGTAGCAGCTCACCCAGTTTGGGGGGTTGTACATTGAGAATCCATCCCGTGGCTTAATGCGGATGAACTCCTCCTCCTCTCCTTTATATAAATCGGACAGTATTTTCGCTAGAACAGCAACAGAGTCCAGACCTTTACGACCGCAGCGGGTAGCATCGTCTTATCCATTAAAGTGCCACATAGGTTGTCCCCGATATTGAAGTGGATGCACCCCCCGCATTATACATATTGACATAACCTCGATTATTGTCAACCCTGATTTGGCCAGCGTTTTTATCCGGCCCATCAGGTACAGGACCTCCGTGTTATTTCCTCCTGGGGGCTTCGAGGGCGCCAGCTGCGGCGTTTCTTCAAAGGGGCATTATCGAACTCAGGAAGGCCCACCCAAATAGGGTCCGGAAGAGGGTCGTCCTCCATATAAAACCACTCCGAAGGCCAGTCTTCGGATGTCTTCTTGGGGTACCGGACAGATATCCGGTCCCGGCGATGCGCCATATTTCGGCTCCGCCCACTTGATATATTGACCCCTCCTGTGTACGGGGCACGAGGCAGAATAGCCTCTGCCATAGCTCAAAATGAGCTTCGCAGCCCAAAAATAGCTCGCAAAGGGCGACGTAGCCGGCGATGTGTAATATGGAGGCGGGAGTAAAATTATGCAGCTGGAGGCCATAGAACTCCAGGAGCCCGCGGAGGAACGGATGGATTGGAAATCCAAGCCTCCTTAATAAGTAAGGGACAAGGCATACCCGCTCCCCCATAGATGGGTTGGGAAAGCTCTCTGCCTGCTCCCCGCCATTGTAAGTGGTCAGTCCGGCTCGGACGGGGACCATATACGCAGGAGGGAGAAACCCCTGGGTCTGTAACTCTACTAATTGGCTGTGGGGGATGGAACACTTCTTCCAATTGCCTAGCTTAGGGCTACGGGAGCGAGAGGAGGAGCTGCGATGCCCGGCCATGATGGAATGGATTTTTCCGGGCGCGCTCCGATGGATACTCGCTGTGGGAGGATGGTGTGATCTGGATCTGAGGATCCCCGGCTCTTCAAATAGACGATTTACTCACATGGTTAGGGTGGCAAGTGTAAAAATGCCCCGACTTCTCGCATTCGCTCGACACATGGAAGATAGCCATTATTAGGCGCAGAAGCCAAGGAGTGCAACATTTATGGGAAGCCGGACACTACTCGACAAGTACTCGGAATTTGGAGAAGAACCTGATACGTCTCCAACGTATCTATAATTTTTGATTGCTCCATGCTATTTTATCTACTGTTTTGGACATTATTGGGCTTTATTATTCACTTTTATATTATTTTTGGGACTAACCTATTAACCGGAGGCCCAGCCCAGAATTGCTGTTTTTTGCCTATTTCAGAGTTTCGCATAAAAGGAATATCAAACGGAGTCCAAACGGAATGAAACCTTCGGGAACGTGATTTTGAGGAAGATTATGATCCAGGAGACTTGGACCCTACGTCAAGAAACAAAGGAGGAGGCCAGGAGGTAGGGGGGCACGCCTACCCCCCAGGGCGCGCCCTCCACCCTCATGGGGCCCCTGTTGCTCCACCGACGTACTCCTTCCTCCTATATATACCTACATACCCCCAAACGATCAGATACGGAGCCAAAAACCTAATTCCACCGCCGCAACCTTCTGTACCCACGAGATCCCATCTTGGGGCCTGTTCCGGAGCTCCGCCGGAGAGGGCATCCATCACAGAGGGCTTCTACATCAACACCATAGCCTCTCCGATGAAGTGTGAGTAGTTTACTTCAGACCTTCGGGTCCATAGTTAGTAGCTAGATGGCTTCTTCTCTCTTTTTGGATCTCAATACAATGTTCTCCCCCTCTCTCGTGGAGATCTATTCGATGTAATCTTCTTTTTGCGGTGTGTTTGTTGAGACCGATGAATTGTGGGTTTATGATCAAGATTATCTATGAACAATATTTGAATCTTCTCTGAATTCTTTTATGTATGATTGGTTATCTTTGCAAGTCTCTTCGAATTATCAGTTTGGTTTGGCCTACTAGATTGATCTTTCTTGCAATGGGAGAAGTTCTTAGCTTTGGGTTCAATCTTGCGGTGTCCTTTCCCAGTGACAGTAGGGGCAACAAGGCACGTATTGTATTGTTGCCATCGAGGATAACAAGATGGTTTTTTTTATCATATTGCATGAATTTATCCCTCTACATCTTGTCATCTTGCTTAAGGCGTTACTCTGTTCTTATGAACTTAATACTCTAGATGCATGCTGGATAGCGGTCGATGAGTGGAGTAATAGTAGTAGATGCAGGCAGGAGTTGGTCTAGTTGTTTTGGACGTGATGCCTATATACATGATCATACCTAGATATTCTCATAACTATGCTCAATTCTGTCAATTGCTCAACAGTAATTCGTTCACCCACTGTAAAATACTTATGCTCTGGAGAGAAGCCACTAGTGAAATCTATGGCCCCTGGGTCTATCTTCATCATATTAATCTTCCAATACTTAGTTATTTTCTTTGCTTTTACTTTGCTTTTATTTTACTTTGCATCTTTATCACAAAAATACCAAAAATATTATCCTATCATATCTATCAGATCTCACTCTCGTAAGTGACCGTGAAGGGATTGACAACCCCTTATCGCGTTGGTTGCGAGTATTTATTTGTTTTGTGTAGGTGCGAGGGACTCGCGCGTAGCCTCCTACTGGATTGATACCTTGGTTCTCAAAAACCGAGGGAAATACTTACGCTACTTTGCTGCATCACCCTTTCCTCTTCAAGAGAAAACCAACGCAGTGCTCAAGAGGTAGCAAGAAGGATTTCTGGCGCCGTTGCCGGGGAGGTCTACGCAAAAGTCAACATACCAAGTACCCATCACAAACCCTTATCTCCCGCATTACATTATTTGCCATTTGCCTCTCGTTTTCCTCTCCCCCACTTCACCCTTGCCGTTTTATTCTCCCTCTCTTTTCCGTTTGCCTCTTTTCCGTTTGCTTGCCTTGCCGTCATGGCTCCTTTATCTTCTCCGTTGTCTCCCGAAAATGAAGTTCTCAATTTTAAACAAAGGGAGGGAGAAAATCTAAAAGACGCTTGGTATAGAATTTGCAATGCTCAAAATAGATCTGCCAGGAAGCCATCTACTTCCGTTCTTCTCCACAATTTTTATGTAGGCGCTAATCCTTGGTATAGATATATCCTTGATACCATTACCGGAGGGAATTTCTTGAGTAGCCATACTTTTGATTCTTATAATGCTATGATAGATTTGTTTGGCTCACCGCACCTTTTGGTTAATGGAACTATGTTAACTTTGGAGCATGTAATGTAAAGACTTGAAATTATTGAAAATAAGGTTGCTACCGTAGAGTTAATTGAAAATTTGGATAAAAAGATCCACAACCGAATCACTCAATATGGATCTAAAGTAGGAGTCACCTTGAAAAATATTAAAGAAAAGGAACCCATAGTTAATGAGAAAATAAATCAGGATTCCACTAGGATCGATAAACTTGAGGATATCATTACCCACTTGGGAACCACTTTTTCTTCCATTAAGAATACTCCAAGTCCTCCTACTAAAATTGCCAAGCTTATGTATTTTCCTAAAAATAAGGGTGAATCCTCTAGTAAGGAAACTACGGATCTCAAATCTATAAGTATTCATCCCAATCTTTTTGCTATCACTAAGGAACCATTTATTGCAAATGAACTTTTCGATCTCGTGCCTAAAAGTTTGATAATCAATAAAAAGAAAGAAATTCCTAAGGGTGGTAGATGCCTCATTGAAGAATTGCCTACCAAAGATGACAATACCTAGATCTATCCTTGCTTTTATGCCTAGCTAGGGGCGTTAAACGATAGCGCTTGTTGGGAGGCAACCCAATTTTATTTTTAGTTTTTTGGTTTTTGCTTCTGTTTAGGAATAAATATTTGTTCTAGCCTCTGGTTAGATGTGTTTTTGTGTTTTAATTAGTGTTTGTGCCAAGTTAAACCTATAGGATCTTCTTGGATGACAGTTATTTGATCTTCCAGAAATTTCCAGAAACTTTCTATTCACGAAAATAATTGTTAAAAAGCACCAGAACGTGATAAAATATTGATTCCAATTGCTGCTGATCAATAAACAAATTGTATAGGTCGTCCTATTTTGGCTGATTTTTTGGAGTTCCAGAAGTTTGCGTTAGTTACAGATTACTACAGACTGTTCTGTTTTTGACAGATTTTGTTTTTCGTGTGTTGTTTGCTTATTTTGATGAATCTATGGCTAGTAAAATAGTTTATAAACCATAGGAAGAAGGAATAAGGAAGAGAGGCATGAGGGAGTCCTGGATTATGGGGGCCTCGGACAGCCGGACTATATACTTTGGCCGGACTGTTGGACTATGAAGATACAAGATTGAAGACTTCGTCCTGTGTCCGGATGGGACTTTCCTTGGCGTGGAAGGCAAGCTTGGCAATTCGGATATGTAGATCTGCTCCCTTGTAACCGACTCTGTGTAACCCTATCCCCCTCCGGTGTCTATATAAACCGGAGGATTTAGTCCGTAGGACAACAACAATCATAATCATAGGCTAGCTTCTAGGGTTTAGCCTCTACGATCTCGTGGTAGATCAACTCTTGTAATACTCATATCATCAAGATCAATCAAGCAGGAAGTAGGGTATTACCTCCATAGAGGGCCCAAACCTAGGTAAACATCGTGTCCCCCGCCTCCTGTTACCATCCGCCTTAGACGCACATTTCGGGACCCCCTACCCGAGATCCGCCGGTTTTGACACCGACAAGGCAAGAGCTCAAGCTTGGGGATGCCCGAGGCACCCAAGTAAACATTCAAGGAGACTCAAGCGTCTAAGCTTGGGGATGCCCCAGCAGGCATCCCCTCTTTCTTCAACAAGTATCGGTATGTTTTCGGATTCGTTTCGTTCATGCGATATGTGCAAATCTTGGAGCGTCTTTTGCATTTACTTTTCACTTTTCTTTTATGCACCATGCTGGTATGAGATAGTCCTTGGTTGATTTATAGAATGCTCATTGCACTTCACTTATATCTTTTGAGTATGGCTTTATAGAATGCTTCATGTGCTTCACTTATATCATTTGAAGTTTGGATTGCCTGTTTCTCTTCACATAGAAAACTGCCATTTGTAGAATGCTCTTTTGCTTCACTTATATTTATTAGAGCATGGGCATATCTTTTGTAGAAAGAATTAAACTCTCTTGCTTCACTTATATCTATTTAGAGAGATGATAGGAACTGGTCATTCACATGGTTAGTCATAAAATCCTACATAAAACTTGTAGATCACTGAATATGATATGTTTGATTCCTTGCAATACTTTTGCGATATAAAGGTGGTGATATTAGATCATGCTAGTTGAGTAATTGTGAAATTGAGAAATACTTGTGTTGAGGGTTGCAAGTCCCGTAGCATGCACGTACGGTGAACCGTTATGTAACGAAGTCGGAGCATGAGGTATTTATTGATTGTCTTCCTTATGAGTGGCGGTCGGGGACGAGCGATGGTCTTTTCCTACCAATCTATCCCCCTAGGGGCATGCGTAGTAGTACTTTGCTTCGAGGGCTAATAAAATTTTGCAATAAGTATATGAGTTCTTTATGACTAATGTGAGTCCATGGATTATACGCACTCTCACCCTTCCATCATTGCTAGCCTCTTCGGTACCGTGCATTGCCCTTTCTCACCTCGAGAGTTGGTGCAAACTTCGCCGGTGCATCCAAACCCCGTGATACGATACACTCTATCACACATAAGCCTCATTATATCTTCCTCAAAACAGCCACCATACCTACCTATCATGGCTTTTCCATAGCCATTCCGTGATATATTGCCATGCAACTTCCATCATCATCATATACATGACTTGAGAATTTATTGTCATATTGCTTTGCATGATCGTTAAGATAGCTAGCATGATGTTTTCATGGCTTGTCTGTTTTTTGATGTCATTGCTATGCTAGATCATTGCACATCCCGTTACACCGCCGGAGGCATTCATATAGAGTCATATCTTTGTTCTAGTATCGAGTTGTAATATTGAGTTGTAAGTAAATAAAAGTGTGATGATCATCATTATTAGAGCATTGCCCTAGTGAGGAAAGGATGATGGAGACTATGATTCCCCCACAAGTCGGGATGAGACTCCGGACGAAAAAATAAAAAATAAAAAAATAAAAAAGGAGAAAGGAAAAAAAGAGAAGGCCCAAAAAAAGAAAAAAAAGAAAAAAATGAGAAAAAAAGAGAGAAGGGGCAATGTTACTATCCTTTTACCACACTTGTGCTTCAGAGTAGCACCATGTTTGTAACACCCCGGATGTAACTTTCCATATTTGTAACTCCAACTCTTGCCATTTTCGGCTATGTGTTATGATATTCCCTCCGTGGTCGGGTTTTTGTTTTTCGTTTTGCATTTGTTCATGTCATGCATCTCATATCATGTCATCATGTGCATCTCATTTGCATACGTGTTCGTCTTATGCATCCGGGCATTTTCCCCGTTGTCCGTTTTGCAATCCGACACTCCCACGTAAACCGGCGCACCCCTCTTGTTTCTTTTCATGAGAGGGTGTTGGACATTCTCGGAATGGACCGAGTCTTGCCAAGTGGCCTTGGTATACCACCGGTAGACCACCTGTCAAGTTTCGTTCCATTTGGAGGTCGTTTGATACTCCAACGGTTAATCGGGTAACCGCAAAGTCCTTTTGTGTGTTGCAGCAAAACCCCCTTCCAAACAGCCCAACAACTCATCTAAGTCACCTCCTTGCTCTCCGCCGTTCGATCACGATCGTGTGGGCGAAAACTGCACTCCATTTGGAGTCTCCTAGCTCCCTCTACCTATAAATATGTGCACCTCCTCCAAATTCCGGGTCAAAACCCTAGCCCCGCTCCTCTCGCGCCGCCGGACACGTCCGGTCCGGCCGGACGCTTCCCCGCTGCCGCACCCGTCCAATAGGATGCCGCCACATCACCGCCGCCGGCCAGGGCCCGCGGGGCCCTGATTCGGCCCGCGGGGCCCGTACGCCGCCGCCCGCGCCCGGGAGCGCCCCGTCGCCCGCGCCCCGGCTCTCCCTCCGCCGCCTTCGCCGACCGACGCCGTCTCCGCCGGCGCCCGGCTGCCCGCGCCTCCGCCGGCGCCACCCGCGCCCTCGACACCGCCTCCTCCGGCGACCCGACCCCGCCGTCGCCGCCTCCTCTCCCCCGAGCTCCTCTCCTCTCCAGCCGCCGCGGCCGCCGTCTCCTCCGTCTCCGGCGACCAGCCCCGCCTCGATCCGCGCCGGCCCGATCCAGATCTGAGAGGGTTGACTTCTTCCCCCCCGGAAATTCTCCAAGTCCTGAAAAATATTGCATTATGTGCTCATGTTCATCACATCATATCTCATTACATACTACTCAGTTTTGTGTGCATGATATATCACAATGTTCGTCTCGAGATGCTCTTCATTTCGTTCTATTGTGCCATGCTCGTTTGAGTCCATCTTGATTCCCAAATCTCTGGTGCAAGAGTGCTATATGATGTTTACTGCTGTTACTTATCAGAACTTGGTGATTTGTTATTTTTGTTGCAATTGATGTGTGCATCTTATGAGTATGAGCTCTACATGTGTTTTGATCTATGCCATGCCATCTTTACAGAGGTGTATGCCAGGTATTTTTGTGATCTATGTGGTGACTAGCACAAGCATGCAAACTAGGCTTCGTGATGTTTCTGTTTTCACGGACTTGGGATATTGCAAAGTCTGACTGCTGTTATTTTGTTGCCATGTATCCATGTGTCTACAGAGAGTTCCATGCTTCTTTTGGGCATGTTCAGTAAGGATGTTTTGTAGATATAGTTGTGCTGTACCCATCCATGGCCCTGTTTGCAATTATGGAGTGCCCTAGCATGTCTTAATCTTGCTCTACTTTTGCTATAAAATGTTTCTGGCAGAATGTTAACATGATATTCAATTTTGCAAAGGTTGTTGTAGTTGATCCATACATGCTATGACTTTTCTCTTGCCGTGGATAGCTTCATAAACATTCCATCTTGCTGTAGGTATGCTTGTATTGTCATGCATTGCTTTGTGATGAGTGCATCGAGCTCACAAAGATGCCTTCATAATGCTATCAATGCCATGTTTTGTTTTCTGCTAAGTCTGGAACCTATTAACGAAACTTACTATATTTACATGGGTGCCATCATATCTTCTGTACCTTTTGGCTCATGGTCAGTAAGGGACTTTTGTTCTATGCATTTAGTCGATTCATGCCATGCCTTGTTTTGCTATGTTAAGTTCCTGTAGCATGTGTTTTGCTTACTCTGAACATTGCTACCTGATGCTGTTTCAGCCATGTCCAGTAATTTCACGAAGTCTGTGAAACTGATATCTTTTGCACTTTTGCCATGCTTATTTGAACCTGTTATGGTGTGATCTAGCCGTAGCTCAGTGTTCATCTTTTTTTAAGAATCTCCTGTAGATTACTGCCATATGCTTTGTCGCTATGTTGGCGTGCTGTAGCATAGTTACTTGATGTATTCTAAGTATTATCATGCTGTTAATCGCAGATTTATGTCATTCTTGTTTTGCTTGCCATTTGCAAACCGTGCATCCGTTTCCGGTGATCTTTATATCGATTTCGACCGAAATCATCTCATCTTTCCAGTGGCATACTTGGTTTGCCAAGTTACTGCCTTGTTCATCCTTTTTCTTCCGGAGCACGCATACGCATCGCATATCACATCTCGCATTTCATGCATGTTTTGCATCATGTTGCTTGTGCTTTTCCCGTGATTGATTGTGGTTCCATTGCTTGTGTTCTTGCTATGGGTAGAGCCGGGAGACGAGTTCGTGAATGAGGAACCTGTTGAGTACGCTTACGAGGATCAAGCTTTCGACAACTCTGAGAACCTTGCAGGCAAGATGACCATACCCTCGAAATCACTTCTATCTTTGCTTTGCTAGTTGTCCGTTCTGTTGCTATGCTGCGCTACCTACCACTTGCTATATCATGCCTCCCATATTTCCATGTCAAGCCTCTAACCATCCTTCCTAGCAAACCGTTGTTTGGCTAAGTTACCGCTTTTGCTCAGCCCTTCTTATAGCGTTGCTAGTTGCAGGTGAAGTTGAAGTGGGTTCCATGTTGGAACAGGGATATTTTTTGGGATATCACAATATCTCTTATTTAATTAATGCATATATATATTTGGTAAAGGGTGGAAGGCTCGGCCTTATGCCTGGTGTTTTGTTCCACTCTTGCCGCCCTATTTTCCGTCATACCGGTATTATGTTCCTTGAGGTTGCGTTCCTTACGCGGTTGGGTGATTTATGGGACCCCCTTGACAGTTTGCCTTGAATAAAACTCCTCCTGCAAGGCCCAACCTTGGTTTTACCATTTGCCACCTAAGCCTTCTTCCCTCGGGTTTTCGCGAGCCCGAGGGTCATCTTTATTTAAACCCCCGGGCCAGTGCTCCTCTGAGTATTGGTCCAACCTGTCAGTCACCGGTGGCCACCAGGGGCAACTCTGGGCTCGCCTATCGGAAGCTTGGACAATCCGGTGTGCCCTGAGAACGAGATATGTGCAGCTCCTATCGAGATTTGTCGGCACAACGGGTGGTCTTGCTGGTCTTGTTTTACCATTGTCGAAATGTCTTATAAACCGGGATTCCGAGACTGATCGGGTCTTCCCGGGAGAAGGTTTATCCTTCGTTGACCGTGAGAGCTTGGGCTAAGTTGGGAGACCCCTGCAGGGTATTATCTTTTGAAAGCCATGCCCGCGGTTATGAGGTAGATGGGAATTTGTTAATGTCCGGTTGTAGAGAACTTGTCACTTGACTTTAATTAAAATACATCAACCGTGTGTGTAGCCGTGATGGTCTCTTCTCGGCAGAGTCCGGGAAGTGAACACGGTTTGAGTTATGCATGAACGTAAGTAGTTTCAGGATCACTTCTTGATCATTTCTAGCTTCGCGACCGTTGCGTTGCTTCTCTTCTCGCTCTCATTTGTGTATGTTAGCCACCATATATGCTTAGTGCCTGCTGCAGCTCCACCTCATTACACCATCCTTTCCTATAAGCTTAAATAGTCTTGATCTCGCGGGTGTGAGATTGCTGAGTCCTCGTGACTCACAGATTCTACCAAAATAGTTGCAGGTGCCGACGATGCCAGTGCAAATGACGCAACCGAGCTCAAGTGGGAGTTCGACGAGGAACGTGGTCGTTACTATGTTTCTTTTCCTGATGATCAGTAGTTGAGCCCAGTTGGGACGATCGGGGATCTAGCATTTGGGGTTATCTTATTTTCATTTGGATTTGACCCTAGTCGGTCTATATGTGGATTTTGGATGATGTATGAATTATTTATGTATTGTGTGAAGTGGCGATTGTAAGCCAACTCTCGTTATCCCTTTCTTGTTCATTACATGGGATTGTGTGAAGATAACCCTTCTTGCGACAATACCACAATGCGGTTATGCCTCTAAGTCGTGCCTCGACACGTGGGAGATAAAGCCGCATCGTGGGCGTTACAATGTTCTTCATATAGAGAGTCTCTTGAGTTATCACTTTCATATGCTAGTGGGAATTTTCATTATAGAACTTGGCTTGTATATTCCAACGATGGGCTTCCTCAAATGCCCTAGGTCTTCATGAGCAAGCAAGTTGGATGCACACCCACTTAGTTTCAGTTTGAGCTTTCATATACTTATAGCTCCAGTGCATCCGTTGCATGGCAATCCCTACTCCTCACATGGACATCAATTGATGGGCATCTCCATAGGCCGTTGATTAGCCGTGTCGATGTGAGACTTTCTCCTTTTTTGTCTTCGCCACATAACCCCCATCATCATATTCTATTCCACCCATAGTGCTATATCCATGGCTTGCGCTCATGTATTGCGTGAGGGTTGAAAAGGCTGAAGCGCGTTAAAAAGTATGAACCAATTGCTCGGCTTGTCATCGGGGTTGTACATGATGTGAATATTTTGTGTGGTGAAGATGGAGCATAGCCAGACTATATGATTTTGTAGGGATGAGCTTTCTTTGGCTATGTTATTTTGATAAGACATAATTGCTTGGTTGGTATGCTTGAAGTATTATTGTCTTAATGTCAAATGATAGACTATTGCTTTGAATCACTCGTGTCTTAATATTCATGCCATGATTAGATTATGTGATCAAGATTATGCTAGGTAGCATTCCACATCAAAAATTATCTTTTTTATCATTTACCTACTCGAGGACGAGCAGGAATTAAGCTTGGGGATGCTGATACGTCTCCGTCGTATCTATAATTTTTGATTGTTCCATGCCAATATTATACAACTTTCATATGCTTTTTGGCAACTTTTTATACTATTTTTGGGACTAACATATTGATCCAGTGCCCAGTGCCAGTTCCTGTTTGTTGCATGTTTTATGTTTCGCAGAAACCCCATATCAAACGGAATCCAAACGGAATAAAAACGGACGGAGAATATTTTTGGAATATTTGGAGAATATGGGAAGAAGAATCAACGCGAGACGGTGCCCGAGGGGGGCACGAGGCAGGAGGGCACGCCTGCCCCCCTCGTGGGCCCCCCCGTAAGGCGGTTGCTGCTCTTCTTTGGTCGCAAGAAAGATAATTTTCAGAAGAAAAAAATCTCGGCGAAGGTTTCAATCCAATCGGAGTTACGGATCTCCATATATATACGAAACGATGAAAGGGCAGAAAAAAAGAACGCATCAACAGAGAGAGACAGAGAGACAGATCCAATCTCGGAGGGGCTCTCGCCCTCCCATGCCATGGAGGCCAAGGACCAGAGGGGAAACCCTCCTCCCATCTAGGGAGGAGGTCAAGGAAGAAGAAGAAGAAGGGGGCCCCTCTCCCCTTCTCTTCCGGTGGCGCCGGAACGCTGCCGTGGCCACCATCATCATCACCGCGATCTTCACCAACACCTCCGCCATCTTCACCAACATCTCCATCTCCTTCCCCCCTCTATCTATAGCGGTCCACTCTCCCGCAACCCGCTGTACCCCCTACTTGAACATGGTGCTTTATGCTTCATATTATTATCCAATGATGTGTTGCCATCCTATGATGTCTGAGTAGATTTTCGTTGTCCTATCGGTGGTTGATGAATTGCTATGATTGATTTAATGTGCTTGTGGTTATGTTGCTGTCCTTTGGTGCCCATCATATGAGCGTGCGCGTGGATCACACCATAGGGTTAGTTATATGTTGATAGGACTATGTATTGCAGGGCAAGAGTGACAAAAGCTTCTACCTAGCATAGAAATTGATGCATACGGGATTGAAGGGGGACCAATATAACTTAATCTGGCTGGGTTTTACCTTAATGAACGTTAGTAGTTGCGGATGCTTGCTAATAGTTCCAATCATAAGTGCATAGAATTCCAAGTCAGGGATGACATGCTAGCAGTGGCCTCTCCCACATAAAACTTGCTATCGGTCTAGTAAAGTAGTCAATTGCTTAGGGACAATTTCGCAACGCCTACCACCACTTTTCCACATTCACTATATTTACTTTATTGTGTGTTTATCTAAACAGCCCCTACTTTTTATTTACGCGCTCTTTATTATCTTGCAAACCTATCCAAAAACACCTACAAAGCACTTCTAGTTTCATACTTGTTCTAGGTAAAGCGAACGTTAAGCGTGCGTAGAGTTGTATCGGTGGTCGATAGAACCTGAGGGAATATTTGTTCTACCTTTAGCTCCTCGTTGGGTTCGACACTCTTACTTATCGAAAGAGGCTACAATTGATCCCCTATACTTGTGGGTTATCAGCCGGAAAAGGCCCGAAGATGGAATCTCATGGGTATAAAGAGTTGAAGCGGTGGAAATAGGGTTTTGGCTCCTGTTCTGATGTTTCCAGGGTATATGAGTATATATAGGCGAAAGAGGTCGGTCAGGAGAGCTATGAGGGGCCCACGAGGGTGGGGGGTGCGCCCAGGGGGGCAGGCACGCCTCCCTGACTCGTGGCCTCCTCGTTGATTGCTTGACGTCCACTCCAAGTCCTCTGGGTCACGTTTGTTCCGAAAATCACGTTCCCGAAGGTTTCATTCCGTTTGGACTCCGTTTGATATTCCTTTCCTTCGAAACACTGAAATAGGCAAAAAAACAACAATTTGGGCTGGGCCTCCGGTTAATAGGTTAGTCCCAAAAATAATATAGAAGTGTATAATAAATCCCATTGAACATCCAAAACAACTAATATAATAGCATGGAACAATAAAAAATTATAGATACGTTGGAGACGTATCAGTCTTCAGTCAAAGTCTTCAAACAGTAACGATCAATTTCATCAACACATAAATGAGGAAATGAAAGGGTTGATGAAATAGAACCAGTAGCTTGGTTAAGACAATGATTTGGTCAACCAGTTCCAACTGCTATGACAGTCGTACGTCTGGTTGGAGCGTGATACGTCTCCAACGTATCTATAATTTATGAAGTATTCATGCTATTATATTATCCTTCTAGGATGTTTTATATGCATTTATGTGCTATTTTATATGATTTTTGGGACTAACCTATTAACCTAGAGCCCAGTGCCAGTTTCTGTTTTTTCCTTGTTTTTGAGTATCGCAGAAAAGGAAAACCAAACGGAGTCCAATTGACCTGAAACTTGACAGAGCTTATTTTTGGACCAGAAGAAGGCCATGGAGTAAAAGAGTTGGGTCAGAAGAGTCCCGGGCTGCCCACGAGGGTGGGAGGCGCGCCCACCTCCCAGGCGCGCCCCTACCTCATGGACAGCCCGGAGACCCCCTTGACTTGTTCTCGACGCCAAAATCTCTTATATATACACAAACCTCCAAAAAATAACCTAGATCGGGAGTTCCGCCGCCGCAAGCCTCTGTAGCCACAAAAAACCAATCGGGACCCTGTTCCGGCACCCTGCCGGAGGGGGGATCCCTCTCCGGTGGCCAACTTCATCATCCCGGCGCTCTCCATGATGAGGAGGGAGTAGTTCACCCTCGGGGCTGAGGGTATGTACTAGTAGCTATGTGTTTGATCTCTCTCTCTCTCTCTTGTGTTCTTGATTTGGCATGATCTTGATGTATAGCGAGCTTTGCTATTATAGTTGGATCTTATGATATTTCTCCCCCTCTACTCTCTTGTGATGGATTGAGTTTTCCCTTTGAAGTTATCATATCGCATTGAGTCTTTAAGGATTTGAGAACACTCGATATATGTCTTGCATGTGCTTATCTGTGGTGACAATGGGATATTCACGTGATCTACTTGATGTATGTTTTGGTGATCAACTTGCGGGTTCAGTGACCTTGTGAACTTATGCATAGGGGTTGGCACGCGTTTTCGTCTTGACTCTCCGGTAGAAACTTTGAGGCACTCTTTGAAGTTCTTTGTGTTGGTTGAATAGATGAATCTGAGATTGTGTGATGCATATCGTATAATCATACCCACAGATACTTGAGGTGACATTGGAGTATCTAGGTGACATTAGGGTTTTGGTTGATTTGTATCTTAAGGTGTTATTTTAGTACGAACTCTATGATAGATCGAACGGAAAGAATAGCTTCGTGTTATTTTACTATGGACTCTTAAATAGATCGATCAGAAAGGATAACTTTGAGGTGGTTTCATACTCTACAATAATCACTTCGTTTGTTCTCCGCTATTAGTGACTTTGGAGTGACTCTTTGTTGCATGTTGAGGGATAGTTATATGATCCAATTATGTTATTATTGTTGAGAGAACTTGCACTAGTGAAAGTATGAACCCTAGGCCTTGTTTCCTAGCATTGTAATATCGTTTATGCTCACTTTTATCATTAGTTACCTTGATTTTTTATATGAAGTGTAAATAGTAATATTGAGGAATTTGATTGCAAGATATAGAAGAACTCCCCCTGAAGATGTGCATATTCGAGGAATTTGCTTTGGATAGCAAATGCACACTATAGAGTAATATCATGGAGACCCCCCCTATATCTTGTAATTCATACACACATTTAACATATAATATGAAGAACCTGAAATGCATGATGAAATATGGTGTCTGACTAAATTCAGCATGCGTGCGTTAAGGTACTTGAGGAAAAACATGCAGAAAGCAGTTCAAAAAGTGTCAGACCACCATAAGACTTAAGTTTACCACTCATCAGAGTAAACACCTCAGAAGAGCAAGAGTTGTAACTTAACAAAAAACTGCCCATATAAAGAGACCCGCTTAAAGACTAACTCAAATTTCTCCCCCTTTGTCATCGAATGACCAAAAGGGATGAAAAATGAGGACTAACACCCCTGAAGAATGTTATCACGATGTCGATGGAGGAGCGCCATCGTTGTTGGGGTCGTCCGTTGAGGTAGGGCCTGCCGCAGTGTCGTTCACGTCTTCAACTTCATCCATCTCGCGTGATGGAGAATATGAACTTGTGACGAGCTGAGAACTTTGACCTTCTTGAATTTCTTCGAAGGTGGCTGAGACCAGTCAAAGTCCTGTTGGAAGCCCATCTGATTGAGATCTTCATCACCGTACAGGTGAGACAATATGGCCCAAGTGCGATCAAAATCTTCATGCAAGTAGTAGTGATTCTTCTTCACAGTGTTTTGAGTAACGCTCATATTCTGAAGAATTGAGCCAAATTGACGCTTGATCCCACTTGTGATTGCGATCGACCTTCTGATGAAGACTGATGAGAAGCTCACGATCATTCATCACTCGTGGAGCAGTGGCTTGAAGATTTTGCTTTTAAGCTTTTGTGGCTGAATCTTGTGTTGCAGAGTCATCATTGGTGGAATAAGATGCAGCTTTGCGAAATTGACGATCCAATAGACAAGTGCCTTCATCAATAACAACATCTTTGCCCTTCTCATCAGCTGAGGAAATAGTCCTTTTGAGTACTTCAATAGGAGGCAAATAGCTTAGATGATTTTGATAATCAGCCTGGCAATGAATTGAAGACCTTGATCTGATGAATTTCATGATCCAGGGAGCATAAGGTTTCAACTCAAAAGGTGACAGAGCCACATTAGCCAAAGTCCTCATGAAGAAATCACGATAGTTGATAAGAATGCCATGTATGATGTTGGACAACAAATTCTTCATGATGCCAACAACCTCTTCTTCATCAGAGTTGTGGCCCTTGATTGGACTGAGGGTTTTGGTCAGAATGCGATATATTGTCCTTGGCACATAGAGCAATTCCTTCACGAGGAATGTGCTCCTTGGAGCTTGGCCAACCTTCAAAGGCTTCATCAGCACTTGCATCAGATGATTTGAAAGTTCAGGTTCCTCATATATGAGCCTTGCGCCTTGATGTCTACTACGCAACCTTCTTCTTGTAGACGTTGTTGGGCCTCCAAGTGCAGAGGTTTGTAGGACAGTAGCAAATTTCCCTCAAGTGGATGACCTAAGGTTTATCAATCCGTGGGAGGCATAGGTTGAAGATGGTCTCTCTCAAACAACCCTGCAACCAAATAACAAAGAGTCTCTTGTGTCCCCAACACACCCAATACAATGGTAAATTGTATAGGTGCACTAGTTCGGCGAAGAGATGGTGATACAAGTGCAATATGGATGGTAGATAGGTTTTTGTAATCTGAAAATATAAAAAAGCAAGGTAACTAATGATAAAAGTGAGCATAAACGATATTACAATGCTAGGAAACAAGGCCTAGGGTTCATACTTTCACTAGTGCAAGTTCTCTCAACAATAATAACATAATTGGATCATATAACTATCCCTCAACATGCAACAAAGAGTCACTCCGAAGTCACTAATAGCGGAGAAAAAATGGAGAGATTATTGTAGGGTACAAAACCACCTCAAAGTTATCCTTTCTGATCGATCTATTCAAGAGTCCGTAGTAAAATAACACGAAGCTATTCTTTCCGTTCGATCTATCATAGAGTTCGTACTAGAATAACACCTTAAGACACAAATCAACCAAAACCCTAATGTCACCTCAAGTATCCGTGGGTATGATTATACGATATGCATCACACAATCTTAGACTTATCTATTCAACCAACACAAAGCACTTCAAAGAGTGCCCCAAAGTTTCTACTGGAGGGTCCAGACGAAAACGTGTGCCAACCCCTATGCATAAGTTCACAAGGTCACTGAACCCGCAAGTTGATCACCAAAACATACATCAAGTAGATCATATGAATATCCCATTGCCACCACAGATAAGCACATGCAAGACATACATCAAGTGTTCTCAAATCCTTAAAGACTCAATCCGATAAGATAACTTCAAAGGGAAAACTCAATCCATTACAAGAGAGTAGAGGGGGAGAAACATCATAAGATCCAACTAGAATAGCAAAGCTCGTGATACATCAAGATCGTGCCGAATCATTAACACGAGAGAGAGAGATCAAACACATAGCTACTGGTACATACCCTCAGCCCCGAGGGTGAACTAGTCCCTCCTTGTCATGGAGACCGCCGGGATGATGAAGATGGACACCGATGAAGGTTTCCCCTCCGGCAGGGTGCTGGAATAGGCTCCGGATTGGTTTTTCGTGGCTATAGAGGCTTGCAGCGGCGGAACTTCCGATCTAGGTTATGTTCTGGGGGTTTCTGTATATATAAGAGGTTTTGGCGTCGGGAACAAGTCAGGGGGGTCTTCGAAGCGGCCACGAGGTAGGGGGGCGCGCCCAGGGGGTAGGGCGTGCCCCCACCCTCGTGGGTGCCTCGGGACTCTTCTGGCCCATCTCCGATGCTCCGTGGGCTTCTTCTGGTCCAAAAATAATCTCCGTCAATTTTCAGGTCAATTGGACTCCGTTTGGTTTTCCTTTTCTGCGATACTCAAAAACAAGGGAAAAAACAGAAACTGGCACTGGGCTCTAGGTTAATAGGTTAGTCCCAAAAATCATATAAAATAGCATATAAATGCATATAAAACATCTAAGATGGATAATATAATAGCATGGAACAATCAAAAATTATAGATACGTTGGAGACGTATCACGCCTTCAGCAGGAGGACTGGCTGGTACGGCATGAAGCAATTCAGAGGCCGGTGCTTTGCAATGAGTATTCTCAGTCATCTAGTCGAGCACCCATGAATTCACATCTTCAAAATTTCCAGTGAGGTGCAATGTAGCATAGAATTGAAGAATGAGTTCTTCGTTCCAGTCACAGATGTCGGCGCAGAAGTTCAGAAGCCCAGCGTCATGAAGAACACTTAGGACAGGTTGGAAGCACGGAAGAGACTCCATATCCACATGAGGAATTTGACGGTGCTCAAATACCTTGTCCTTAACAAATAAGAGTGAAGAGGAAGTTCATCTGACTGGCCGTCCAGAACCGCTTGTGGCGAAGTCTTGCTGAGTCATATGGATTGAAATCAGTAAAGAAATGGTGCTCAACGAAGAAATCACCAGCCTTGAATTTCTACTTCTTTGTATGAGGATTTTGTGGCTTGGGCTGAAGATTCACAGTTGAAGGCTTCACAGCCTCTTGGCGCACAACCTCTGGAGCCACAGACTGAGGAAATTCAGCGACAGTTTCAGCAGTAGTCTCGGTCTCCATTTCTTCAGCATTAGTAGCTGGAACTTCTTCTGGAATGGAAAGAAGTGAAGTTTGACGTCCATCAGATCCATTATTAATTTCTTCAATTTGAACCGGGAACTGAGGAATTTAATGTAGAGGAGCGGTCAATTGTGAATTGGGATGCAGTCTTTCCCAATAGTCATCATTCAGAAGTGGTGTTGTAGACCCAATGTCCACATCCTCATCTTCATCCATTTCTTCAATGCCTGCTTCTTCAGTGGTGAACTGAGGCATGGGCGATGATACCAGAGGGGTTGAAGGGATATCATCCACTTCAATTTCTTCATCCAACTGCTCTAAAGAAGCAGCAGAAGGATTTTCTTCATCAATGTCATCTAGAATGACATATTCTTCACCAAAAGGAACAATTTCCTTTGATGGCACAATTGAGATAGGAACAACATCAATGAGATTAGAGAAGGAACTTGACAAAGTCTTCACTTTCTTGGGAGCTGAAGACTCTGCAGTTGCTGATGCTTTCCTTTTCTTCGCAGCTGCCTTCTCCGCATCTTTAGTTTTCTTCGTTTCTGATGCAGAAGGAAGGTTGATATTCTTCATCTGTGATGACTTTGCAGGAGGAGCAGATGAAGTAGGTTCATTTTCTTCAGGCACAACTGATGTAGTTGCCCTGGCTTGTTCAGTTTCTTTAGGCGCAGCAAAAGCTTTAGCTGGCCTGGATTGTTCTTCAGGCGCAACATTGGTGGTTGCCCTGGCATTTTCTTCAGGAGCTGGAATTTCATCAGCCCTGGTACTCTTAGTTTCTTCAACAGTCTGATTGTCATCAGCTGTGCTGGCATTTTCTTCAGTAGGATGAGAAGATGATTCCGCCTGAGGAATTTCTTGTTGCAATGGAGTTGCAACATTGAGCTTGAGGGAGTGGGAGAGTCCGACGAATCTGACTTTGGCACCTAGCCAATCTGCATGGTATCTGTCAAATTCATCACTAAGGTCTTTGATCTCCTTTTGCAGAGCCACAAATTCTTCAGGAGACATGCTTACAACATTCTTCTTCGGAAAACGCTCCTTCTTGTACTAAGCTTTCTTAGCTTGTCTGGCCTTCTCAAACTTCCATTTTTCTTCATTGATGAAGGCAGTCAACATGTGAGTTTGACCAGGAGTGAGGTTCAAGTCAGGCAGTGGAGTGTTGGGATCCTTGTTCCATAGATCAATGAAGTCTAGGATCTTCTTCGGATCTAGCATGAGGGGCACAACACTGCCTTTGGCTCTAGCGGCCCTTGCTTGCCTGCCTCTGATGATCTCATCAAGTTCTTCATCATCAGCTTCATCGTCATCAGACGGGACTTAAAAAGCAACTTGCTTCTTGTGAGGACTTGGCCTCGAACCACGCCCAGTAGTGGCCTTTTTCTTCAGCAAAGTTGGACCAGTTGAGAACAGTGGTGGAGCTGAGGAACTTGCAGATGCTCCTAAAGCAATAGAAATTCCTGTAGTCCATTTGCACGAAGATGCACAGGTGTTGAAGACTTTGCAGCAGCAGTTGAGGATTTTGCGGCAACAGAGGGAATTGGAGCTGCCCTTGAAGTGGTTGCCTGAGGAATTGGCCGTGAGGGCTTAGCTATTGAGGAACTCAGCTTTACAGCTAATTTCTTCAGCAAAGCCTTCTTAGGCTTGCTAGTAGAGGCCTCAGCAGCAGCATCAGAATCTTCATTGAATTTCTTCACTGCTTCCTTTGCCAATTTAGCCAACTTGGCTTGGTGCTTGGCCCATTCTTTGGGAAATTCCTCACCTTGTCTGATGCTTGAGGGATCAGCTTTTTGGCCTGGAGCCAATGGAGGTCTTGGGCATGGAGGGTGTACAGCTAATTTCTTCATGTACTTTGGAGTAACATATCGATACTCCCTCCATTCTCTTGCCCATCTCCTCTCAATCCTCTGAATGCGCACTTTGTGCTGATTTTTGTTTCCCTTGCCATGCGTGGCTTCATCAGGTGTGCAATACTCATCATAAACATCTTTAGGGATTTCAAACGCTGTATTTGTCTCTGGCCTCTTTCCTGCCTTCTGAGGTCTTTTACCATCAACCATTTTCTTCACTTGAGGATTTTGAACAATTGATGTTTCTGAAGAGGTATGCAATTTATCTTCGAGGAATGCTGCAAATGAGTTAAGTTGATGAGAACCTAGTGATACAGGAGCAGATATTTTGTACCTGTGAACAGAGTATAGGTGCGAAGAATTTGGAGAGGTCATATGCGTTCTCAGAAATTTGTCGAAAGAATCAAGTTTGAGGAATTTGACCATGGGTGTCTTGAGGAATTTCACTAAGCGTTCTTGACTTAGGTTCCAGAGTTGTATATATTTGAAAATCCACACAATTGAGGAATCTTGAAGAAAAACATAGCTTAGATAAACAAATCAAGAACAGATGCAACTGGGTGTTTAAGGATACGGGAGTTGAAGAATAAACACCTTTTGAAGATTTTGTGGAAATCATCAGAATCAAAGTTGGGCAGTAAAATCAGATTTTAATTACCTTGGACGAAGAACATGATGAACTGGGAGTGGAAGTGGAGAAGTTCGTCCGTTCAGATCTCCCACGCCCTAACTTGGCGGAGGGAGACAACTACGGCGACGGCGGAGTGAAGATTTCCGCAGCCGGCGCGAGTACGATGGCGACGAGGTCGAGGCATTGAAGCTCTTCCTCACCGGCGACGATGGAGAGTAGCAGCGGTGCTAGGTCTGAGAGCTCAAGCGAGGAGAGGTTGAGCAAAGTAAATGAGGTCTGAGGACAGGAGGCGGTATTTATAGCCACAATGAAAAACTGCCCGTTCGAAGAAATTGGACGAACATGCCCCTGACCCTTGCCATCCTAGCGACATGTGTCACCCACGTATAGAGAGGTGGAGATAGTGGGTGAGTAGTTTAATCCATCATGGGATGCGGAACGGTTTGAGCGACAAAAGCCAAAAATCCAGATATGAAAATTTTAACGTTTCGTTAGCAAATTCTTCAGCTGACAAGGACACAGTTAAGATTTTAAACAAGTTTTAAATAGAACGCACATGAAGAATTGGTGAACACACTGGGTTGAGTTTAGCATAGAGGGGGAACGGGTCTGATCACATTCACTTAGAAGAAAAATCAACTTGAAGAAATAGCAAAGTTGAAGAATTTGAAAATTTGAGGAAATTGCAGAAATGAGGAAAAACTCAAATTGAAGATTTTCAACTTTTGTTGGTGGCGTGACCCACCGTATAAGAATGATGATTTCAGACGCCGCGTACAATTGTCATAGGGCTCTGAGAATCAAATTCTTCGTTAATTTCTTCACACTTAAAGGGTTAGTCTTCATTGATTGAAGAAAAATGTTACTTAGTGTGTTGCACATCTAAGTCATCAATTTTGCATAAGTGTTAGGATGTGTGTCCTTTCAAAGAACATTCAAAGATTCTAAGATATTTAGCTCACACCGCAACTTGCTAAATCTCTTCTCATCCAAGGGCTTTGTGAAGATATCCGCTAGCTGTTCTTCAGTCTTCACGTGCTCGATGGAGATGTCGCCCTTCAACACATGATCTCAAAGAAAATGATGACGAATCTGGATGTTCTTAGTCTTCAAGTGCTGAACTGGGTTATGAGCAATCTTGATGGCACTCTCGTTGTCGCAGTAGAGTGGCACATTCTTCACATTGGTGTTGTAGTCCTTGAGGGTTTGCTTCATCCATAGCAATTGAGCACAGCAAGAATCAGCAACAATGTACTCAGCTTCAGTAGTAGAGAGTGATATGCAGTTCTGCTTCTTTGAGGACCAACATACCAAGGATCATCCGAGGAAATGGCATGTGCCTGATGTTGACTTGCGATCCACACGATCACCAGTATAGTCAGAGTAAGAATATCCAATGCGATCAAAAGCCGAGCCCTTGGGATACCATAATCCAAGTGTTGGAGTGTGAGCTAGATATCGAAGAATATGTTTCACAACCTTACGGTGTGATTCCTTCGGTGTAGCTTGAAAACGGGCATACATGCAAATGCTGAGCATAACATCTGGCCTAGATGCACATAGATACAATAAAGAGCCAATCATGGAGCGGTATACCTTTTGGTTGAAGTCTATACGATTTTCATCAGTGCATAGATGGCCATTTTTGGGCATAGGGATTTTGACGCCTTTGCAATCTTGCATGCCGAATTTCCTCAACACATCTTTGAGGTATTTCTCTTGAGATATGAAGATGCTGTTGCGTTGTTGACGAATTTGAGGACCTAAGAAGAATTTCAATTCTCACATCATAGACATTTGATATTCCTCACTCATCATATAGGCAAATTCGTCACTATAACGTTGGTTAGTACAACCAAAGATAATATCATCAACATATATTTGGCACATGAATAATTCATCATCATAGGTTTTGGTGAAAAGAGTTGGGTCAAGTGAACCGGGTTTGAAGCCTTTCTTCATGAGGAATTCCTTCAAAGTATCATACCACGCCCGAGGGGCCTGCTTGAGGCCATAGAGGGCCTTATTGAGTCTGAAGACTTTGTCAGGATGCTTAGGATCTTCAAAACCTGGGGGTTGAGCAACATATACTTCTTCCTCAAGCTTACCACTGAGGAATGCACTTTTCACATCCATTTGATATAAGATGATATTATGATGGTTAGCATAAGCAAGCAATATGCGAATAGCCTCAAGTCTAGCAACAGGTGCAAAAGTTTCATAGAAATCAATTCCTTCAACCTATGTGTAGCCTTGAGCTACAAGACGAGCCTTATTCCTCACCAAAAGGCCATTTTCATCTTGCTTGTTACGGTAGATTCACTTAGTACCGATGATACTGTGCTTGCGTGGGTCTGGTCGCTTGACAAGTTCCTAGACATTGTTGAGCTCGAATTGATGTAATTCCTCTTGCATCGCTTGAATCCACTCAGGCTCCAGAAATGCCTCGTCAACTTTGGTGGGCTCTATGATAGAGACAAAAGCAAAGTGCCCACAAAAGTTAGACAAATGTGAAGCTCTTGAGCGTGTGAGAGGACCTGGTGCGTTGATGTCGTCGATGATTTTCTCGATTTGCACTTCATTTGCAATGCGAGGATGAGCAGGTTGACGACGTTGATTGGGCTCAGCATTTTCTTGAGAGCCATTTTCCTCAGATGCACCAGCATGATTTTCTTCATGTTCTGGAATGACTTCTTCAGCAGATTCTTCAGTGGGTATGACATCCTCAGTAGCCTTGAACTTGATAGATTCCTTAGGTGACATTTCATCTAGCACAGGAGGTAGGTGCTCTCTTTGCAAGCCGTTAGTTTCATCGAACCGCCCATCTACAATTTCAACAACCTTGTGGTGAAAGGTGTTGAAGACTCTGTAGGTGTGCGAGTCCTTTCCGTAACCAAGCATAAAACCTTCATGTGCTTTCGGTGCAAATTTGGAATTGTGATGAGGATCTCTAATCCAACATTTAGCACCGAAAACTTTGAAATAACTCACATTGGGTTTCTTGTCAGTGAGGAGTTCATATGAGGTCTTTTTGAAGAATTTGTGAAGATATACCCTGTTGATGATGTGGGAAGCAGTATCAATTGCCTCAGGCCAGAAGCGAGCCATCTCAACAAGAGTCCTGTTCTTGCGCTCCACAACGCCATTCTGCTGAGGAGTATAAGGGGCAGATAACTTGTGAGTAATACCAAGTTCATCAAGATAGTCATCAAGACCAGTGTTCTTGAACTCGGTCCCACTGTCACTCCTAATGTGCTTGATCTTCACACCGAAATTTGTTGAGGCCCTTGAGGAAAATCGTTTGAAGACTTCCTGCACTTCAGTTTTGTAAGTGATGATATGCACCCATGTGTAACGAGAATAGTCATCAACAATAACAAAGCCATATAGAGATGCTGCATTTGTTAGTGGGGCATAATGAGTAGGGCCAAAGAGATCCATGTGAAGCAATTCAAAAGGATGAGTGGTAGTCATGATAGTCTTCGAGGGATGTTTGGACTTGGTCATCTTTCCAGCTTCGCAAGCCCCACAAAGGTGATCTTTGAGGAATTTGACAAGCTTGATGCCAATAACGTGCTTCTTCTTCGCGAGTGTATGTAAGTTCCTCATGCCAACATGACCTAGTCATCAATGCCATAACCAGCCTTCTGAAGCTTTTGCAAGTAGACATGTGGCAGGCTGTGGTCCTGTAGAGAAATCAACAATATACAAGTCTCCTCTCCTAAAGCCTTCGAAGACTTTGGAATTGTCAGATTCCATGATCACAATGCAACGATATTTGCCAAAGAGGACAACCATATCAAGATCACAAAGCATTGAGACAAACATGAGGTTGAATCCTAAGGACTCGACAAGCATGACTTTGTCCATGTGTCGATCCTTTGAGATTGCAACCCTACCTAGACCCAATACCTTGCTATTGCCTTTTTCAGCGTAGGTGATATGCTTCAGATGCGATGGAGATAGAGCAGTGTCCATCAATAAGTTCTTGTCACTGGTCATGTGATTTGTACATCCACTCTCGAGGACCCACTCAGTAGCGTTGGGTTGATCACCCTTGGCACCTTTTGCCATGAAGCAATAGGTGGGAGCGTAGTCATCGTCGCCGTTGTAAGCAGTGTTGGGGAAGTCATTTTCCTCAGTGTTGAATATCGACTTGCTGACGAAAGCAGTAGCGAGGGCTAGGCTCGCCACACCAGAGTCTAACTCCTCAGATTCCTCCTCTTCCTCATTTTCCTCAGATTCAGCTTCAGAGTCCATTTCCTTGCCAATGAATGCTCGAGCCTTTTTGGAACTGCTCTTCTTGTGAGATGAAGACTTTGAAGATTTTGACGATGAGGACTTTGAAGATTTCTTCTTCTTCTTCGAGTCATTTGAACTATCATCCTTGTACTTCTTCTTCTTTGATTCCTTCACCCACTAAGGACAATCAATAATGTAGTGGCCAGGTTTCTTGCATTTGTGGCAAGTCCTCTTCTTGTAATCGCGGGATGAGGAATATGATCTCATGTCATCACCTCTTGAAGATTTTTCAAAGCGACCATGCCTTGAGAACTTCTGGAATTTCCTCACGAGCATTGCTAGCTCCTGGCTTAGTTCTTCAGGATCACCAAGGCTGCAATCAGAATCTTCTCCTTCAGATTCAGAAACTGCCTTGGCCTTCAGAGCGCGTGATCTTCCATAGCTTGGTCCATAGAGGTCTCTCTTCTCAGCAAGTTGGAACTCATGAGTATTTAGCCTCCCGAGGACATCAGCAGGATCAAGTGACTTGTAGTCTCCACGTTCTTGAATCATCAGTGCAAGTGTATCTAATGAGGAATCAAGAGATCTCAGCAATTTCTTCACCACCTCATGGTCGGTGATGTCAATGGCACCAACTGATTGAAGCTCATTTGAGATGTCAGTGAGGCGATCGAAGGTTTTCTAAACATTTTCATTGTCGAGTCTTTTGAAGCGGTTGAAGAGATTGCGAAGAACGTCAACTCGGGAGTCACGTTGAGTTGAGACTCCTTCGTTGACCTTGGACAGCCTGTCCCAGATAAGCTTTGCTGTCTCCAAATCACTCACTCTTCTGTATTATCCTTTACTTAGATGGCCACATATGATATTCTTCGCTTGAGAGTCAAGTTTCTTGAATCTCTTCACATCAGAAGCGTTCACGGAAGGAGTGATGGAGGGAATGCCATTTTCCACAATGTACCAGAGATCGCTGTCAATTGCCTCAAGATGCATGCGCATCTTATTCTTCCAGTAGGGGTAGTCCGTCCCATCAAAGGTAGGACACCCAGCTGAGACCTTGATCATGCCTGCAGTCGACATAACTAAAACTCTAGGTGGTTAAACCAAAATCACACAGAACAAGGGAGTACCTCACTCTGATACCAATTGAAAGTGCGTTATATCGACAAGAGGGGGGGTGAATAGGAGATTTTTACAAATTCGTCACTAAGGAAATTCAAAGTGAGGAATTTCCTAAATGACGAACAACTAGCAGCGGAATGAGTACTCAGGTGCAAGCATAACATGGCAGTAACACAATCATCATGAAGAAATAAAACAAGCACAGAATACACGTAGCGTCTAAACAGGATAAGCAGGATGAAGACAAAGTGACTGAAGAATTAGGATTGAGGAAATTGAGAAAGTCTTCAAACAGTAACGATCAATTTCATCAACACATGAATGAGGAAATGAAAGGGTTGAGGAAATAGAATCAGTAGCTTGGTGAAGACGATGATTTGGTAGACCAGTTCCAACAGCTGTGACAGTCGTACGTCTGGTTGGAGCGGCTAGGTATTCAAACCTGAGGACACACAGTCCCGGACACACAGTCCTCACCGTATTCTCCTTGAGCTAAGATCACACAGACCCAATCACTCATGGTAAGTCTTCAGGTGACTTCCAAACCTTCACAGACTCGGTCACTCAATGATCCACAATTCCTCTTGGATGCTCCAGACCATGACACCTAACCGTCTGGAGGATGCACAGTTCTCAAAGGTAACAAGCGTCGATTCCACACAGGAACAATCTCTTCAGTGATGCTCAATCACTTTGGGTTTGTAGGTGTTTGGGTTTGGGTTTTTCCTCACTAATGATTTTCGCTCAAAGTCCTCGGAGGATGGGATGCTCTCAATCACAAGTGTCAGTTTCTCTCGGAGCAGCCAACCAACTAGTGGTCATAGGGGGTGAGGGAGTCCTGGATTAGGGGGTCCCCGGGCGTCCGGGCTATGTGATATGGGCCAGACTGATGGGCTGTGAAGATACAAGATAGAAGGCCTTCTCCCGTGTCTGGATGGTACTCTTCTTTGCGTGGATGGCAAGCTTGGCGTTCGGATGTGAAGATTCCTTTTTCTGTAAACCGACTCTGTACAACCCTAGGGCCCTCCGGTGTCTATATAAACCAGAGGGCTTAGTCCGTAGAGAGAGAACACAATCATACATGCTAGACATCTAGGGTTTAGCCATTACGATCTCGAGGTAGATCAACTCTTGTAACCCCTATACTCATCAAAGTCAGTCAAGTAGGAAGTAGGGTATTACCTCCATTAAGAGGGCCTGAACCTGGGTAAACATCGTGTCCCCTGCCTCATGTTAGCTTCGATCCTAAGACGCACAGTTCGGGACCCCCTACCCGAGATTGGCCGGTTTTGACACCGACATTGGTGCTTTCATCGAGAGTTCCTCTGTGCTGTCGACAGAAGGTTCGATGGCTCGTTCAATCATCTACAATGATGCTGTTTCAGGGGAGACTTTCCTCCCCGGACAAATCTTCGTATTCGGCGGCTTCGCAGTGCGTGCCAACTCCATTGGCCACCTTGAGCAGATCGACAGCTACGCCCTTGGTCATCAGATCAGTTTCGGGAACCTAAATTATGTTGCCAAAATCCGAGGAGACTTGATCTTCGAAGGGTTCACGGCCCCGACCGCCGCTCTGGCCTTAGATCCAGAACAGACTACCAGGTCCGAAGACGGGAGTTTAGAGCCCACCGGACTCCCTGCAATTATGGAACCTGCTACCGGAGATCTGGAGGGGACTGCGTCATTGGCAAACCCGAAGACGAACCGAGCTCCCCTTGTCACTAAAGTACCGAACCCTTCCTCGGACTTCAAATCCGAACTCTCGAGGTACGCGTCAAGTGGGCACGGCTAGACTCTCACCCCGGTCAGCCTTGCAGACTCTCGCTTCTCTGTCCAAACCTCACTCCTAAATGAGGCTCTGGACTTAATGCGATCCCTCACCATTACAGAGGAATCATTTCTGAATTACACCCAGCCCAGACTAGGGGCTGAGAGCGGGGAATTTTACGTCCCACCCACCACGCACTTCATAGCCACTGTCGAAGATCTAACCGACATGCTGGACTACGCCTCCGAAGACATCGACGACATGGACGACGATGCCGGAGACGGACAAGGCCAAGACCCTCCGTTTACCGGACGTTGGACGACCACCTCCACATACGACGTGTACATGGTGAACACACCCAAAGAGGATGACGGCGATGGCAAGAAGGATCCGGTTGAGGACAAGCCTGCTGAAGCACCTCCGAAGCATCGACGACAGCGGCGCCGCTCAAAATCACATCGCGAAAAAGACATCAATACCGGCACCGGAGACAATAACACTCCGGAGAATGTCGAAGACCCCGAAGCCCCTGTCGAGCCAACATCCGAACAGGATGATTGGGACGATGGGCAAGTTAACCCCGACGATCCAGTCGGGAACGAGGACTCGGAGGATAGTAACTACCTACCGATCTCCGAAGAGGACGTTTGCCTCGGCGACGAAGACCTCATCGTGCCGGAGGAACCCCTCGAACAAGAGCGCTTTAAGCGCCGGCTAATCGCCACTGTGAGAAGCCTAAAAAAGAAGCAGCAGCAGCTTCAAGCAGAACAGGATTTACTCAATGACAGATGGACTAATGTCCTGGCAGCCGAGGAATACGGCCTCGAATGCCCAACTAAGAGTTACCCGAAGCGCAAGCTACTACCACAATTTGACGACGAGGCCCTTGAGCCAATACCGCCAAAGCATAAAACTGCTGACGAACCCGACCGACCACCACGTGGATGGGACAGACCGGCTACTTACGCCGAACACCACCCCGCCGTCAAGGCAAGGAGGCAACAGCCCCGGGCTATACCTACGACCTATGCAAGGACCTGGACAATAGAGCCGGTCAGACAAGATCAATCCATGGATCGAGGGGGCGTGCTCCAACGCGAGAGGATGGCCATCAGGCCTGGCATGACAGGACAACCTCACTTGGGCCGAAAAAGCAAACAGACTTCATCCGAACTGCGCCACGACATTGCCCGATACAGAGGCGCCACACACGCCTTATGCTTCACCGACAAAGTGATGGAACATCAGTTCCCATAAGGGTTTAAACCCATGAACATTGAATCATACGATGGTACGACAGATCCCACATTATGGATCGAAGATTTTCTTCTCCATATTCACATGGTCCGCGGTGATGATCTCCATGCCATCAAATACCTCCCGCTCAAATTAAAGGGACCAGCAGAGCACTGGTTAAACAACCTCCTAGAAAATTCTATTGGCAGCTGGGAAGACTTGGAAGATGCCTTTAGAGACAACTTCCAAGGTACCTATGTTCGGCCTCCGGACGCCGATGACCTTAGTCACATAGTCCAGCAACCCGGAGAATCAGCGCGGAAACTCTGGACCAGGTTCTTAATTATAAAGAACCAAATTGTGGATTGTCCGGACGCCAAAGCCCTCGCTGCCTTTAAACACAACGTCTGAGACGAGTGGCTCGCCCGACACCTCAGCCAAGAAAAGCCGAAGTCCATGGCATCCCTTACCGCACTTATGACCCGCTTTTGCGTGGGAGAAGATAGTTGGCTAGCTCGTAGAAGCAATAGCACCAGCGACCCTGGCACTTCCGAAGACAGGGATGGCAATGGCAAGCCACGACGCAAAAAGCACAAGCGTCGAAGCAATAACGAAGATACCGAAGACACGGCGGTGAACACCGGATTCAGTGGCTCTACACCCGGTCAGCGGAAGAAGCCATTCAAAGGAAACAAGGATGGTCCATCTAGCTTGGACAGAATACTCGATCGGCCTTGCCAGATTCATGGCACCCCTAACAAGCCTGCCAATCATACCAAAAGGAATTGTTGGGTCTTCAAATAGGCCGGCAAGCTAAACGCCGAACATAAGGGGAAGGGGCCACCCAGCGAGGATGATGATGAAGAGCGTCGCCCACTGAACACAGGGGGCAGAAGAAATTTCCCCCCGAGCGCACATATCCCCAAACGGGAGCGCAAGCGCGCACTTAGAGACGTCTACGCCATAGAGCGAGTCGCCCCAAAATTCAACCCATGGTCAGCCTGCCCGATCACCTTCGATCGTAGAGACCATCTCATCGTTAGCCAGCTTCAGTTTCTGCTGGAGCTCAGACACTTCAGCATCCTTGGCTGCAGCTGCTAGCAGTGAAGCTTGTTTATCAAAATAGACAAGTATGTTATCTCCGGAATATTTGAACCTCTGTCCGGCCCCTTTTTCAAAAAGCCGAACAGTCTCAGGGGCTACTATCTATACACATGCATATTTTTTACACACGCAAAAGTGGCTAAGAATATTAAATCGCATACCTCAAAGCCTGTTAGTAGGTTGGTAAAAGCTTCATCCAGCCCGCTTTTTGCAGACTGAACCTTCTCAACCACCGTACCCATTAGGGTACGGTGCTCTTCCACGACGGAAGCACGTCGAAGTGCTTCCCTCGATATATCCGGTGCCTCCGGATTGATGGAGGTCGTCGGTGGAGTCAGATCTCCCTCCTCCTTCAAAGGGGGCTGCTCAGTCGATTCCGGGGCCATGTGGGTCTCCAGAGTCATATTTGGCTGGGGGCCGGACTGGTCCGGGCCCCCATCATCAGTTTCCATGGGGGTTGTGCCCCCCATGTTTTCGGCAGCCGAGGCATTACCCTCTGGTGCGGTTTCTGCGGCCTTCCGCACCTCGCCCTGGCCCGTAGAGGTCCTCTAGGACAACACCTCGGTGTCGTCCGCGGCATGAGGCCGAGAGGCTCGCGGAGGCGTTTCACTCTCCATCATCTCCGGCGCCAGAGAATTCTCCGAGGATGATGATTGTTGGGGGAGATCACGGGCCGGACTAAAACGCATAGATGATATGTCATCCTACAATTTATAAAAAACCGGATATATACAATACCTTTGAATACTTACGATTCGGCCAGGGGTGCCACTCAGGGACGGCTTCGGTGTCCGATTCTGAATCGTCCGAAAGGGAGATCTTCCCCTTCTTGGACGCCTCCGCCTCTAGGTCCACGGAAGCCCCCTTTTCTTCTTTCCCCCCTTAAGGGGAGAATTTCTCTCCTCCTCTTCCTCTTCGTCTTCATCTCCCTCGTGGGAGGAGAGAGCTTCGGTATCTTCGGACTCTATGTCCAAAGTACCTTTACGGCGAAGGCCACTTCTGGCCTCCTTGCCCTTCTTCTTGGCCTTCTTCTCCGGCGCCTGGTACGGCGCCAGAACCAGCATCTTCATCAGAAGAGGAATAGCTGGGTCTTCGGGTAGTGGAGCCGGACACTGGCTCTGCTCCGCCTTCTTCGTCCAGCCCTGAAGGATGAGGGGAAGGCTTAGCATACTCCTTGGATCTACAAGTTGAGGATATGTTTGGAAATTTGAAAAACTTACTGGAGTAGCCGGATGAGCGCAGTCGAGGCCGAGGTCTTCGGTCGTTTTCGGCCACGACTTCTGGGCCTTGAAAAGCAGCTTCCATATATCTTCGTGTGTTGTGCCGAAGAACCGCTGCAAGGTCCGGGGACTGGCCGGATCAAACTCCCACATATGGAGAGTCGGGCGTTGGCAGGGGAGAATTCGGCGAAAAAGCATCACCTGGATCACGTTGGCAAGACTGGTGTTCTTCTCCATCATGCTCTTGACGCGCTTCTGCAGCGTCATCACCTCGTCGGACGACGCCCAATCCAGGCCCTTGTTAATCCATGATGCAAGCCGCATTGGAGGACCAGATTTGAACTCAGGAGTGGCGGCCCATGTGGCATCATGGGGTTCCGTGATGTAGAACCACTCCTGTTGCCATCCCTTCACGGTCTCTACGAAGGTCCCCTTGGGCCACGTGACGTTGGGGAGCTTGCTCACCATGGTGCTGCCACACTCTGTGTGTTGACCCTCGACTACTTTCGGCTTCACGTTGAAGACCTTGAGCCACAGACCGAAGTGGGGGGGGGGGGAATGCGGAGGAATGCCTCACACGCGATGATGAACGCCGAGATGTCGAGGAGGAATTCGGGGCTAGGTCATGGAAATCTAGCCCGTAATAGAACACGAGCCCATGGACGAAAGGGTGGAGAGGAAACCATAGTCCGCGAAGGAAGTGGGGGATGAACACCACCCTCTCATTATTCTCCGGGGTGGCAATGATCTGCTTTTTGGCAGGGAGTCGGTGGGCGATTTCCACGGCTAAGTACCCCGCTTCCCAGAGTCCCTTGATGTTCCCCTCCGTGACGGAGGAGGCCATCCACTTGCCCTGCGCTCTAGATCCGGACATGGCTGGAGTGTTTGCTGGGGACGGAAAGGATTGAAACTTGGGCGCTGGAGCTCGAGGGTGGATGGGCTGAGGAGGAAGAAGGTGTGGGGTAAAAAGATGGATCCTTATCTTCTTATAAAGGCAATGAATATCGAGCGTCCCCCCACGAGCCTTCAAACTCGCCTATTCCCAAGGGGTCGTGCAAACGGCATGGTTGGATTACCCAAACCCGTATTGATGAGAATCCCGCAATAAGGGGACACGATCTCTGCTTTGACAAGATGTGTCAATGAAGACCGCGCCTCGAAACGCGAAATGGGAGGCTAAACGGTTCGAAATAATAATAAGGCCAAGACATAACGTCTCGCCGGAAAAGCTGTCAGTAGACGTGACTTGTTTTGTTTAAGTATTTTGCCCTTGTGGTTCAGGGTTCTAACTATTATACAGAGTCGGATATAGTTCTTTTGATCAACTACTTTGAAGTATTCGGAGGAGGAACCCGCCTTGCAATGCCGAAGACAATCCGTGCGGCGGACACATTGCCATTGAAGCCTGGTTCAAGGGCTACTAAGGGAGTCCTGGATTAGGGGGTCCCCGGGCTATGTGATATGGGCTGGACTGATCGGCTGTGAAGTTACAAGATAGAAGGCCTTCGGATGGGACTCTCCTTTGTGTGGATGGCAAGCTTTGCGTTCGGATGTGAAGATTCCTTTCTTTGTAAACCGACTCTGTACAACCCTAGGGCCCTCCCGTGTCTATATAAACCGATGGTTTAGTCCGTAGAGAGAGAACACAATCATAGATGCTAGACATCTAGGGTTTAGCCATTACGATCTCAAGGTAGATCAACTCTTGTAACCCCTATACTCATCAAAGTCAATCAAGCAGGAAGTAGGGTATTACCTCCATTAAGAGGGCCGGAACCTGGGTAAACATCGTGTCCCCTGCCTCCTGTTACCTTCGATCCTCAGATGCACAGTTCGGGACCCCCTACCCGAGATCGGCCGGTTTTGACACGGACAGGGGGAGGCTATTTATAGCCTAGGAGCAGCCCGACATGATAAGACATAAATGCCCTTCAATGATATGACCATTAGGTGGGTAGGATATTTTGGGACAGCTGGCGCGTAGCACAACAACGGTCGGAAATTTGAGCTCTCAAATTCCTCGGGGCTATCATGTTCCTCACTTGTAGGCAATCCGCACCGGCAAATTCCTAACTCCTCAGTCAGAACAAATTCCTCAGAGAACAGAAGATCTTCGTCTCTGTGACTGAAGAAATTGACTAAACTGTATGAGATTTCCAATGGCTTCACTCGAAAGGATTGGGTAGGTGTAGGATTTTGAGATGATCATCACTTGGAAATGTTTCCTTAGTTTTACCTCGACCCCCTTTAAAAGTATGGTGTTTCCTATGACTCAAGAAAGAGAAAAAGAAACTACGAAAACAAAAGTCTTCACACTTCATAATCCTCGCATCAATATCAAAGTCTTCAAGGTCACAACAATTTCCTCAGTTTCAAAGTCTTCAAGAAAACCAAAGTCTTGAACTGAAGATATTCATTTTTAGGGGTTGACTTTCATCGTAAATATTAAACTCCTCATAGACTTATAGATAATGTGTACACCCACAAACACATTAGTCCCTTAACCTATAAGTCTTCAATACACCAAAATCACTAAGGGGCACTAGATGCACTAGCAAGGATGTCATTCGCTTTTGACTTTTGGATGTGCAAACTCTTAATGCAAAGGAACATCATTAACAAGGATGTGATAGCATCAATCATCGTCTGGTTAGACATAGATGACTATGTCACGGGAATGTCAGAACACTTCAGCGAGAATGAAGAACAAAACCGGTAACGAGGATGACAGTATAGTGAGCATGTGTGTGACTCAAGAAGATACCGACACACCTCGTGTTTGGTAAAGTATCGCGAAGCAAAGGGAACATCACATGATAACCAAAGGTTCACTCGAATGTCATTTGTGTATTCATAGGGATCGATATGGACGTCCACGTTTTCGCTATCGATCATTGAACGAAAGGAGTTTTGTTCATGTCTATGTTTTACCGAACCTACAGGGTCACAAGCTTAAGGGAATCACAATCTGTTGAGTGTTAGTGGATCAAGAGTTATGATAAAATATTCTCGGAATAGTTTTGGAAATATAATAAATAGTTTCGAGAGAGTTCCAAAAGGTTTCAGATACTTCCAGAAATGTTCTGGTGTGAGAACATCTTGGCTAGGGTCAAGGGATAAGGCCCACGAGGCTTGAGGTCAATGCAAAAGGGGCTTTTGCAGAGGACAGGGGCCAGACGCCAGGGTCCTTGGTGTCTGGTACTAGGCCAGACGCCGAGGTCCGTCGTGTTTTCGGAAATGCTAGGAACCTTGGCATTTCGTGTTGGAATTCGAGGAGGACTCTTCCTTGTGTTCCAAACCGAGTTTGGGGAGTCCCCCTCCCCAAGTTGCGACCTCAGGGATCAACATATAAATAGAGGGACAGGGCTAGCTCCTAGAAGATAAGTTTTGAATCCTCCACTAGTTCTCTCTTGATCTAGTTCTTGTCTAGTTTGATATAGACTAGATCTAGTTCTAGTTCTCTCTAAATCCTCATAATAGAGAAGCCCTGTGCGGTTCTCTTCTTTTCCCTCTAATTCTCCGGTGAGGATTAGCCCTGGACGGTGAAGCATTGTCGGATCGTGAAGATTGTACGCTTGCAATCTGTGGAGAGGCCGTGCTTCCGGTCTTTTGTTTGAGGGACGGTTTGTGAGCAGTTCGAGGGATCATTCATCTATGTTCAGAGGGACTTCAAGTATGATCTACACTTCCTCTGCACTCCAGAGTTGGTAAGGTCCATTGATCCAAACCCTATATGCATCTTCATATTGTTCCTCGGTGATCGTATGACGATTTTTTTGGTTTCTACTACGTTTCCCAACAGTGGCATCAAAGCGGTTCTATGAGCAGATGCATGTTTCGATCTAGATCACATGTGGATGTGAGGGTTTGATGTTCTTAGTATGCTTCCCTTGAGTGTTGCTTCAGTTCAGTTCATTGATAACATGATGTAGCTTTGTACAAAGTTCTGACAATTGTTCGGCTCTGGCTGTCGATGATCTGCTAACAGTTCTTTGGGCTTCCTCATAGTCAAGAATAGTGAACCGCCGCATACACAAGTGGGCGATGAAGATGAACGATCTTCTAGGGGGTTGTCGGATTCAGGGTTCCGCAGACCCTTGAGAGGTTTGAACTCTGGGTGCACACGAAGGACTCTTTCTCCCCAACCTGCCTACCGAAAGATTCCGCGGCCTAGCTCGACGAACCCAAAGAACAAGAGACACAGGGGTTTATACTGGTTCTGGCCACCATGTGGTGTAATACCCTACTCTAGTGTGGTGGTGGATTGCCTCACGAGGGCCGAGGATGAACAAGTACAGTGGATGAACGACCTCCGAAGGAGAAGTGTTGTTGTGCTCAATGAGCTGCTGGATGCGAGGATGGGATGGATCCGATCCAAGATGAGATGATCCCCTCCCACGGTGGTGGCTAGTCCTATTTATAGGGGCCCTGGTCGTCTTCCCAAATGTAGGCGGGAAGGGATCCCACAACAGCCAATTTTGAAGGGAGACAACTAGTACAAGCTGTCCTGACAAAAGTAGTCTTCGCCTGCCAAAGGCTCTGGTGGTGACGCTGCTGTGGGCTTCGCGATGACATCCGTCCTGCCGTCCTGCTGGTCTTAGTCTTGTTGCACCGATATGGAAACCTTGGCCTGATGCCTCGGGACTCCTCGCCTGTGCTTGCCTCCTTAGCACCAAAGAGGAAACTGGTACACTGCGCTCGCTCACGCCCGCCTGGCCTCGGTCGTCATGGCTCACGTCCTGTGAACCTCGCGAGGTGTCCCCTGCTTATATATCTCCGCTCCACAGGAGCCAGCCTAGCGAGGCCGCCCTCATGGAGGTCTTGGTGTCGTCTGCCTCGCGAGGCTTGGCCCCCCGCGAGGGTTTTGAGTAGTTGCTGCCGAAGCTGGGTCGTACGGGGCAGTTGGTGGAGCCACGCCATGGGCCGCAGGCAGGCAAGTCTGGGTACCCTCATTCCCAGGACGCCGACAGTAGCCCTCGGGCCCAAGGTGCGCTTGGACTTGGCTTCGAGGCGAAGCCAAAGGGCAAGTGCGGAGCGCCGTGGGCCCCAACCGCCTGCGGCCCCGGTCGATGCGTGGCGATTGATGGGACGTGGGCGCCTCCGCTTCCCCATGCTGTCTCGGCAACCGTTCGAATTGACGAGACCCTGCTGCATGCAGAAGAAAACCATCATTGCGTGCGATCGTGGAGATCGACGGTTGGCATCCTCCCGGCTCTAAATGAGGAGAGGGGCGGAGCCCCCGTTGCTCATCTCCTTCCCCTCGCCGCCTGCTTCTTCTTCTTCCTCTTCGCCTCGCCGTCTTGCCGCGACACTCATGGCGCCAACGAAGAGGTTTTCGGCCGTGAAGAAAGGGAAGGCTCTCCAGGAGGGGCCCGGCTCGCCACCGCCCAAGAGGGGGCGTGGTCGCCCCCGCAAGCACGTTGCAACCCCTGCTGTCGCTTCTCGGGGGCGCAGACGTACTCCTTCAAGGTTCGGTGTCGTCCTAGGTGGCCGCAATGGTGCCTCCTCCCACGGCGGGGCCCGCTCTAGGCGGAGCAACCCTTGTGCCGAGGGGAGGCGCGCCATGGTCGGAGCGCGGCAACGACATCTGCTCATCGTCGTCGATGATCTGGATGGGGTCAGCCCCTCGTGGCCCACTGTTGATGATGGCGGCGGCGGCGACGTCTGTAGTTAGGACTTCCGGAAGCCTTCCCCTTTTGTTCCTTGCGAGGAATCGAGATGAACCCCGTGGGTGTGTGTAAAGAATCTGTAGTGCTTTTGCGCCAATGCTTATTATCCCCATTATGATGTTCGTGGTTGTGCGTCTTGCTTCGGCATTGTCCCCCCTTTTCATCCTTGCGGTAGCTTAGTGCTCTATGCCGACAGGTCCCAGTCCCCAGGCAGGCTTCAGCCGTCACTGGTATGCCAGGTCGCGATGCCGTGGTCAAGGCCAGGAGGTGAGCAGCCCAAGGTCCGGTAAGAGCTCCTGAGGCGTGATGCTCAAGAGGTCCCCTTTGGCGTGCAAGCAGCTTCCTGAAGGCAGAAAAGGAAGGTGGCATTGCCGGAGCAAGGCTGCAAGAATCGAAAATCCTGAGTTGCGGCGCTGGGCTAACTTGAATTCGTGACTTATCTTAGCGAGCCTGAGGCGATTCGTTGCGCAACGCCCGATTCATGCGTCAATGACGGTGGTACTGCTAGGTTAGGATCGCGCCAGCTTCCCCCTTTCACGCTCTTCTAAGTGCACTGCATCCTCGGGTCCTGACCCTCGAGCGAGGCTCAGCCGCCGCTGGTATGCCAGGTCGCGATGCCGTGGTCAAGACCAGGGTGAGGGCTGGAGAGTCAGTAAGAGCTCCCGTGGCGCGATGCTCAGGAGCCCTCCCTTTAACGTGCAAGTGAATTACATGAAAAGGAAACAGGTGGCAGGGCCACCCATAGTCAAGCTCCGGAGATTCCTACGGGTTAGTCCGAGAGGAGCATATAGCTCATAATCGCGTTTGTTGTCCTGCCGCCGATCTTTCCGCAAGAAGATGAAGGCACTGAGGATCTGGTGAGGTGACGTGCGCGGGGTGGGCCGCGAGCCAGAGCTCGATCTCTCAGGTTTATTAGCGTTACAGGGATGGACCCGAGCACAAGCGCCGTGCCAGCATGTGTAGTCCCTGTTGCGGGATGAGCAGGAGGCCGGTCAGCAACGCGGGATGCCGCGAAGGGTAATCAGGCAGGCATAAATCATCTCAATGGGGCAAGTAACGCTAGTTCAGATGGATGCAAGACCGATACATGCTACAGGGACGGACCCATGCGGCCTGGGGATGATGCAGCCCGAGGGGCGCCCCCAACAGAGTAAATTAAAGATGCAGAGGGATACACATCGCAGGGACATGCCCGTGCAACTTGGGGATGATGCAGCCTGAGGGGCGCCCCCAGCTGAATAAACCAGAAAATGTCACCTGGGACAGTTGTTGAAGAGGTGTTGGGGTAGCTAAAGACGCGTGCTGAAGAAGTAGTTCCTCACGAGACGCCAGGGCCCTGAGCCTTAGGAGGCGCTAGGGGGCCGGGAGGCTCATGAAGGAACATCGCCATATCCGCCAGGACCGCTTGGTGCCTGGCTTCCGGGCCGCCAGAATGCTCCGCAGGTGGCGCTGGAAGGTGACAGCCGCGTTCAGCAAGCCGAAAGGCATGGGAACGTAGCTGTGTGGCGGGCCCTCACACTGACCGACGCGCGATGGCCAGAAGCGCTCCTGAGATGCGGCCCTGTTGAGCCCTGGAATGTCGACGCAGACGCGCAGCTCGTCGTCCGCGCTAGGACAAGGAGCTGCGCCAGGTGGTGGGCGGCGGTCGCCGCGCATGGCTCTTGCCTCTTGAAGCTCTTCGGTGGCCTTGGTGATGAACTCCTGAGCACCAGGCACCTCGTGCCTTGTGCCCTGACGAGGGAAGCATGCGGTGAAGCATGCCTCCACGTGGTGCCCGAGCGCCTCCCTCGTGACGTTGGCTAGGTTCTAGACCCTACAGAAGAGAGCCCTCAAGCCCAGCCCGAGGAGGGCTACGGGCGCGCCTTCCTATGCGAGGGAGGGAGGCGCCCCATCGGCGGGCGTAGGTCCTGAGGTGGTGCCGCCGGAGACACCGCTCTCCTGAGGCCCTTGGTGGAGCACCTACTTTTTCTTCCCGGGGATGGCCTCAGGAGGGTAGATGGTGCCTTCATTGTCTGGATCCTCGACCGTCGTAGCCTGGTAGGTGCGCTCGAGGGAGCACACCGCGTTCTTCCCTTTGCAGGTGACCGTGATGATGCCGCAGCTCCCTGCCATCTTGAGGATGTTGTAACCATGGTGAGTCACTGCCATGAATTTGGCCAGGGCTGGATACCCGAGGATGGCGTTGTACAGAAGGCGAATGTGGGTGACGTCGAAGTCAATGAGCTCGGTGCGGTAGTTGTCGCGCTTGCCGAAGGTGACCGGGAGGCGGACCTGTCCTATCGGGGTGGTGGAGCCGTCGGTCACTCCTGAGAAGGGCTTGGTCGGCTGCAGCTGATCACATGGCTCTTGGAGGCGGTCGAACGTATCGCTGGAGAGAAAATTGAGTCCCGCACCGCCATCGATGAGGGTCTTGGTGACAAGGACATTGCTAATGATGGGCGAGTAGAGCATCGGGAGGGCGCCAGCAGTTGCCGCGCACTTGAGCTGGTCGGACGAGCTGAAGGTATTGGTGCACTTGGACCACTTGAGCGGGCGCGTGGCCTCGAGCCTGGGGAGGGCCGCTTTCACCTCACGAGCAAACTGCTTGAAGATGCGCTGGGAGGCTGGGGCCTGAGCCACCCAAGATGCAGGCGATGACGCGCGGCTCCTAGAAGCCCCCAGCCCCCTCGTCCTAGTGATGGGTCGTTCCTCCTTGGTGCAGGTGGCAACGGAGGGAGGCCAGCCTTTGCCTGAGGATGGTCCTCACAAGGCCGATCCCTCTAGGCGCCCTCGCGAGGCTGGTCCTGTGAACGGTCCTCACGAGGCTGGTCGCGCCACTCCTGGCGGGGGCTGCTGTCGTCCCAGCGTCCTCCACTTCGGCCTCCCCCACGGCCGTAGCCTCGGTCGTTGCGCTCGGGGCGTCGACCGAAGCACCCATCACGGATGGCTCTGAGCTCTTGACAGTTGTTGGTGTTTTGGCTGTGTACGTTGTGGAAGGCGCAGAACGGACGACTGCCCTTGGACGACTCCGGGTGGTCGCAGCTGCGCTTCATCTCTGGTTCAGCCGCGAGCACGGCCGCTCCCTTGCGCTTCACATCCTTGGTCTTGGCCTTCTTATCTTCTGGGTCGGCAGCTGGAAGCTCGAGGAGGGAGAGGCGCCCCTCCTCAGCTCTCGCGCACTTGGTTGCCATGTTGAACATCTCCAGAGACATGCATAGGTCCTCATGTATGGCGAGCTCCTCCTTCATCTTGACGTCGCGGACGCCATCAGAGAACGCAGAGATGATGGCTTCGTCCGTTACCTTGGGTATCTTGAGGCGAACGCTGTTGAAGCGCTGGATGTACTTTTGCAGGGTTTCCCCTGGCTGCTTCTTGATGCGCCGCAGGTCACCCGCGGCCGGCGGGCGGTCGCGAGTGCCCTGGAAGTTGGCGACGAAATGCTCGCGCATCTCTTCCTAGGAGGAGATCGATCCCGCAGGCAAGTCCAGGAGCCACGAGCGCGCGCTGTCTTTGAGAGCCATGGGAAACCAGTTCGCCATGACTTTCTCGTCGCCGTTGGCTGCCTCGATGCTCAGCTCGTAGAGCTGCAGGAACTCAACAGGGTCGGGGGTGCCGTCGTAGCGCGGAGGCAGGTCGGGCTTGAACCTCCCGGGCCAGACGAGGCTGTGCAGCTCGGGAGTGAAGGCGTGGCAGCCCGCTGTAGTCGTTGGAGCCCATCGTGGAGGTGGAGCCTGGTCTTGGTACCCATGCGCCGCCACCGCAGGAGGCACGCAGTCTTGACGCGGTGGTGCTGGGAGTGCTGGAGCATCTTCTTGCGGCCGAGGCACCTCCTGGCAGCTTCCTTCTTCACGCGCGGGCGCCCTGTGCGGCGGGTCGCGTCGTGGGGCCGCGCGTCTTGGTGCGAGGGCGACGTCTTGAGGTGGAGGTGGTGGAGGCGCTCCGTGGCCCACGTCGCCCACAGCAGGAGGCGGACGAGGCAGCAAGAGGGATGGTGTTGGAGAGCCCCCAGCAACGCTGACGAGCTCGGCGATGCGATCTAGCCAGTCCTCGTAGAGGTCGTCGACGGGGCGGTAGCGCAGGAGCTCGCGCGCCATGAGCAGCGCAGCCTGCGCGTCCACGGGCCCGTGGCAAGCATGGGACGACGAGCCGGCCGGAGTCAGCTACGGGGTGGCGGTGCATCCGTCCCACCGCACGGAGGGGTGCAGCAACGAAGCTTGCTGCTCGTTCCCCACCGGGCCGGTGGCGGCGTTGGCAGCGGGTGATGGAGAGCGATGGGGAGGCCCGCCGACGGGCGCCGTCTGGGCGACGCAAGCATTGAGAGTGGCTCGGTGCTCAATATGGGCTCGACTAGCATCAGCCATGGAAGCGGTGGAGCAGTGGTGCGTGGATCGACGGAGGAAAAGCTTCGGCGCACCCCTACCTGGCGCGCCAAATGTTGGATTCAGGGTTCCGCAGACCCTTGAGAGATTCGAACTCTGGGGTGCGCACGAAGGACTCTTTCTTCCCAACCTGCCTACCGAACGATTCCGCGGCCTAGCTCGACGAACCCAAAGAACAAGAGACACATGGGTTTATACTGGTTCGGGCCACCGTGTGGTGTAATACCCTACTCCGGTGTGGTGGTGGATTGCCTCACGAGGGATGAGGATGAACAAGTACAGTGGATGAACGACCTCCGGAGGAGAGGTGTTCTTGTGCTCAATGAGCTGGTGGATGCGAGGATGGGATGGATCTGATCCAAGATGAGATGATCCCCTCCCATGGTGGTGGCTAGTCCTATTTATAGGGGCTCTGGTCCTCTTCCCAAATGTAGGCGGAAAGGGATCCCACAACGGCCAATTTTGAAGGGAGACAACTAGTACAAGCTGTCCTGACAAAAGTAGTCTTCGCCTGCCAAAGGCTCTGGTGGTGACGGTGCTGTGGGCTCTGCGATGACCTCTGTCCTGCCGTCCTTTAGGTCTTGGTCTTGTTGCACCAAGATGGAAACCTTTGCCTGATGCCTCGGGACTCCTTGCCTGCGCTTGCCTCCTTAGCACCAAAGAGGAAACTGGTACACTGCACCCGCTGGCGCCCGCCTGGCCTTGGTCGTCATGGCTCACGTCATGTGAACCTCGCGAGGTGCCCCCTACTTAGATATCTCTGCTCCTTGGGAGCCAGCCTAGCGAGGCCGCCCCCAGGGAGGTCTTGATGTCGTCCGCCTCGTGAGGCTTGGCCCCCGCGAGGGTCTTGAGTAGTTGCTGCCGAAGCTGGGCCGTACCGGGCCGTTGGTGGAGCCATGCCGTGGGCTGCAGTCAGGCAAGTCTGGGCACCCCCGTTCCCAGGACGCCGACAGGGGTCACTCGTATTTGACGAAGTTTAGTGTGGGCCAGGGTTGGAGATTCTTAATTAAGTCTCTTGTTTCACACACCCCGAAAGTTAATCTAGCAACACAAATTATCACCTTGATTGGGCACGTAGGTAGTTAGTGTTATCCAAAAACCCTAGCAGCAACATAAATAAAATTTGTGAAACCGATTAGAGGACGTCTATCTTGGTTTTGCAGGTTTGCATATGATGTGGTATAGCCTTCATCATGATAATGAGTTTATGTATGAGATGGTTATATGTTGTAATGTTAAGTGGCTTGCGCGTCACAGCATGATGGCTGGAGCCACGAGATTACCACTTAGTGTAAAATATGTAGAGATAGCCTACATGTTACAAGTGATGGTGGCAAGTGTACATAGAGGACCCCGGCATGGAGAAGCTGTACTAGGCGTAGGAGGAGGTGCTGAAACTTTTCGTGCCATGACAACGTTTTCTGAAATTGTGCCACAACAACGTTTTTGAAACAGCCGCCACGACACTGTTTTCTAAAACGCCGCCACAGTAGCATTTTTGAAACGGCTGGCACAACAACAATTTTTCTACCACAACAGCGACGATTCAACTAAAGATTCAAGAAGACAGTGAAGACTTCCCGGCGCCTAGGGCTATACCATATCATGCTATTATGAATTGCCTGAGATGTTTATCGCTTTGTTGTGTGCACCCTTTGATTGTGCAGTAGTCAATTATTAGGGTGATCTCTCATAGTAAATATCAAGTTAAAATGTGCTCTTCCCAGTGTTACAACCGTTTGTAAAACGTAGCAATTCAGAGTGCGTCATGTCCAAATGAGTACTAACGGATTGTGAGGTGTAATATGGGTGGATGGTCACACCATGGATGTAGATAACACTCGGTTGTCTTGAAGTTCTAGCAGAATCATTCTGAGCTCGGAGCATGAAGCATCAAAAGATGAACAAGTATCATATGGCGATATGATCGACAAAAGTTTGCCTACCGGTCAAAATTCTCGTCATTGGTAATGTCCACATCAATGTCTGAGAATAAGACTAGGGTCTTGAATCACTCACCATCAATTATGAGAGATGTTGATTTGAGTGGGAGTGCACTTTATATAAATTAAATTTAATCACTAGTGCAAATTAATTATGAACAATGTCTATGCGTAGTCTGCATTCTAAGTTGTGGAATTATGGCTCACAATTACACCTTTGTTGTCGAAAAATGATTAGCTGTTATTTATCTGGTTGAATCTTTATGATTGAGAGGATCGTCCTCTAAAATGCTAAGAAGGATTTTGTCCTACTTCATGCTTATAATACTCTCTTACTGTTCCTATGGATGATGAGACTCACGTCCTTCGATCCAAAAGGCTAGAATTACATTATGGTCTACTTGCTTTCGAGAAACCTGAACTTCAAAATGTCTGGGATAGTTAGGTGATATTCTTGGAACTGAAACAGAAACAAACAAAGGTTAAAAGATATGTGATATCTAAAGAAGTGTTTTGGTTGTAAGTTCTAGTTAAGTGTTAAACTATGTTTAAGACTAAAATTCTTAAGACCTGGAAGAATGCTAGTCACGAGTTGATGGTGAGAAACTTAAAGAGAAAAGAACAAAATCAAAGTATGTAGTTAGACTTACATGCCTAGGAAAGTTTGTGGCTGACACCACTCTTAAAGTTGGATGCTTCTTCTATGAGTAGGGGAAATATTGGAAGTAAAACTATAAGAAGTAAAAGGAAGAAAAGATAAGAAGACTGGAATGTTCAGCTTAGGTATGAATGTCATACGAGTTATAAGATGTAGAGAGATGTGTTCAAGTAAAGTGTAGTTTTTGGGAATTGTGATCAATTCGTTGGTCATTAATTCTTCGATATTGTGATTAAAAGTTGATCACAAGCATATCGACGCGATGGCATGTTGATGCAAATCATTTCAAGAAACTATAATTGCCTAAATGACCAACAAACAATGTGGTTAAAATATGTGTTGATAACTTTATAAAAGTTATGATACTTTTCATCAGCATATTACCTTTGTATTTATTGTCAGAATTCATTTTTAGAGTTTTGTACACTCTAGCCCATCGCATAGAAGTTGCAAGGCGGTTGTTCATGAGATTTGATTGATTTTTTGACTGATTGAGTGAAATTTGAAACTTTTTGAATGTTAAATGAGAGGGAATAAAAGGACTTTCCCAAACTTTCATTTTTTGCTTATGATCTCCGTGAATTCAAATTCTTTTCACCACAAAACCCTGGAGAGAAGATGACATGACTTCTTCCATTTATTTAAATGACAAGGGGTGTTGAAAATATTTGAATTTCATTTGAAAATATTTCCAATACTGAAACTTTATGCAACTCAATGATTTTCACGAGCGAAGATAAAATGACTTCTTCAAAACATATGAAATATGAGTTGGGAGTTTCAAAGGATCAAATTCAAAGTCCTTTTGGAAATTATTTTTAATTTGGAGTTATTTGGGTTTTATACAAATTATTTTTCTCCAAAAATAAAATACATGGAAAATAGGGTAACATGATTCCCTACAATAGAAAACTGGAGAGAAATAAATTTGAATTCATTTTGGTATTTTTAAAATGATTTTTGTTGGATTTTATTAGAGCAGTACCACTCTTGGCTTTCTTTAAATTTGTGTGAATTTTATTTAATGCTAGGAAAATGTCCATGTTGTAGAAAATCTTTTTCTGCAAATTTTGATATATTATATGCCTATATAATTTATTTATTTATTTTGTTTTATGTTTGTTGTCTGGAAAATCTTTATTAAAAAAAAACTTTCCGCCGAACTGGGCCGGCCCAGCCAACCGGCCAGGCCACGGCCCAGCTCGACGCCCGCGCGTCCCCGAGCTCCAGCAGGACTCCCGCCCCGCCGCCTTTGCCCTTGCCCCCTCCTCCACGCCTCCCGAGGCCGCCCTCCTCCATAAATAGCCCCGGCCCCTCTCTCCTCTCCTCCTCGCTGCACGCCACCGCCGCATCGCTGCCGCCGCATCACCTGCCACCGCCGTCGCCGCACTTTGCCGCCACCGCCGCCTACTTGCGCCACCGCCGACGCTCGCCTGCGCCACCGCCGCGCTTTGCCCCGCTGCCGCTGCCGCATCTCGCCGGACACGCCGTAGTCCGCAGCCTCGCCGGAGCCGCCGCCCCGATCCAAACCGCCGCCGCCGGTTTTCGAAGAAAACCGCCCCGACCGGTAAAACCGTTGCCCTGGTTCGAATCGGTTTATTTTCGGTTTTCTGAAAAACCCTAGATTTGTTTTTTTAGGTTTATTATTTAACGAACGTTTTCTGTTTAGTTAGTTTTAGTGAACGTTTTCGTTCTATAGATCTGTGTAGCGAACGTTCGTTGTTTAGTATTTTTTCTTTTTCTTTTTAATTTCGGCCAGGGACCTATCTGTGATGATTTTATTTACAGATTAGTCCCTGATTTTCAAACGATCACTACTTTTTACTCGTTTGTCCAAATCCGAAGAAACCAATGCCCACTTCTTCGTTATGATCCCCTCTATCCAGTAAAACTATTTCAACATGTTTTTGAAAATTTAAAAATTGAATTCAAACAGATTTGATTTTGAATCTTCTTTTGATCGTAACTTGAGTTTTATAACTCCGTTTGAGTTGATTCTTTATGCAAATTAAAGCTCTTGACCTAAACTTTCTGATAAGGCCAAATTCACATAATTTTGGTACTTTTAGAAATTTTTTGATGTTGCAAGAGTTATTTGTTTGGTTTTGATGTTTTCCGAATCGTCTTCTTCGATCTTTCCGATCTTTTGAGTGATTGCTTATGTGTGGTTACTATTGATTGCTTGCGATAGATTGACCGGAGTGTGACGAGTAGATCAATCAAGAGTTTTGAGTGCGAATCATGTTCATCAACAGTACAGGCAAGTTCACACTTTGATCATATCCCTTTCATACCCAGTTTTTATGCATTAGTTTCACCCTCAAACACTACATGGTTAGGACTTGATAACATGTGGGTATTGGGAAGTAGTTGATGAGGTAGGAACCTAATGACCTGCAATCAAACCTTGGGAGTTACTTCTACGTTATGCTTATATTGCTATGCTATGCTCGTAGATGTGGATTGGGTTTGAGTGTATTCATGACAGATGTGAGATTGTTAATTAATGGTTCAACTTAAGGTGGCAACTTAAATACACATCTGGGTGGATTGAGGCACCTGGGGAATTCCAGTGGTTGCCTGTATTTTTGGAAATCCCGGGGTACCGTGTGATTCTCCTATGGACTGCCACCCAGGCTCAAAGGGATCATAAGATTATTCATGCTAGAAACTTTTGTGTGCAGCCACAAGCTATTATGGGCTCTAGCATAGTTGATTAAGTCGTGTGAACTCTTACAGTGGTAGACTAGCAGATGTAGGGGATGTATGTGTACCGGTCTACCCATCGTAAGGTGCTAACGCTTCTAAAAGACTATGTCTCGGTCATCCGTTTCTCAAACACCATGTAGTGCGAGAAATCCAACGGAGGAGATCGAGTCTTGTGGGGAAAAGTGCACAAACCTCTGCAGAGTGTAAGTAATCATGGTTAGCCGTGTCCCCGGTTATGGACATCTTGAGTATCTGGTTCTTGGATTATCATATTGATCTCATCACGTTACTTAAATAATTTGTTGGGTTGTTAATGATTACTTTTAATTGGGATTGAGATGGGGTTTACCTTCTCAATGTTTTCAACAAACTTTATAGTTAAATAAAATATATTCCTTTGCAGTAGGGAAAAATTGGCTTTTCGCAAAAACATTATAACCATAGAGCTTTTCCACCAGCCATATATGCATGTAGTGATAGCTATTATTCATCATTATCCTATGGTGCGAAATTGCCAGTACATTCAATGTACTGACCCTTTGTGGCTGCAACGTCTCATGTTGCAAGATTCTTACGACGAGTAAGTGATACGTTAGGGTTACGATTTCTACACTGAACTTTGCCGTTGGTGTTGATGGGAATCCACAACCTTGTTACTTCCGCTATTTGGATTGAGGTAATAGTATTTACGTTACTTTATACATGTGATTTACCTCTGTTATAAATCCACGAGTACTGTGTGTGTCAGCATACCGATCCAGGGATGACACTTAAGCACAGAGACTTGACCGTCTGAGGTTGGGTCGCTACATTGACACTTGCAACTTTAGTCCAAATACTGAAGTAAACTAAAATACCGTTCAAAGGCCATAAAAGAACGAGCAACAAAATAGTTGGAACATTCGTGTTGATGTGTGTAGTACAATAAGTGTTGTTGCAAGTAGTGGATTTGTATATCTACAAGATTGACTAAAGTAGATATTTATATTTACTAAGACATAAATTTAGATATTTTGAAATGTTTTGAGAGGTTTGTCCAGAATGAAGTAGAAATTATGATAACAACAATTATGTTTCTACAATTGGATTGCAGAAAGAATTGGAGTTACAAATTTAGCGAATGTCTGATGAGCTATCAAAAGAATTTTATAACGTGCACTTCCCAGAACATTACTAAGAGTAGTATGTTTTGACTAGATGTAACCAAGCTATGTATGACATGGTGAGATCTAAGATGACATTGATTATTTCACCAATATACTTTTTAATGTGACGCTTTAGAGATCGTGGATTTTACATCGAAAAAGAGCGCCATCATATTTGTTGAAATGAGTACTACTTTGTAGATTATAGCAAATGATTGGGTATTCCTCTATCACTATGCCGAGGCAAAGTGTTTTTTCATAGAATGCAGAAATTTTAAATAAAATGTTTTCTGCAAAAGAGGGAGTGCACTGGTATAGAGATGTGCTATACAAACGGTTTTTACCCCCTTCCTGTGACGACATTCTGAACCGCCGCCAAGTGAGTGTCTGCGATAGGGGGGGTCCTTCACACACGACCCAAAAACCGTCGGGGATAGGCCCTCCGGCCACACACGCGGGGGCAAAATGAGCTCGTGTGCGATTGGGCGAGGCATTGAATCCACATCGTTTCCGTTTGTATGTACATCCCACACAGTGAATCCCAGAAAAACTTTTTTGTTCGTATGTATATCACACACAGTTTTTTGTGTGGAAACATTTGTGCAATGTGGCCTAACGCAAATAGTTCTCTGCCGAAAGCCGTGTGTGATTGTTAGTTGATCCAACACGCCTACTTTCTCGAAACCGTGGGGGTTGTTTGAGTTCATCACCCACGGTGTTGTTAGAGTAACCGTCTGCAATAGAAAACCCCCAATAAGCAAGGTAATTAGCCTATTATTGATAATCCATGTAGTAATCAAATTGACATTTCTTATAAAACACACCAGATATTTCATATCCGTATAACGGCAACCAGGATTTCATAATCGAATTACATCAGATAGCTTCAACACTCGGTTACACCAAAGAGGGATATAACTAGCTACGCCATTACACAACAGCACCAAGTTTCACATGCAACATCAAAAACCTTTGGAAAGTAGAATCATACACGGTAAATAGACAGATGAATCTCATCTGGAAAACTACAGGAGTGGAAGGCGAATATTGAGCCTTCAGTGATGTTGAATGTCCTTGCAACTTTAGGCCAGTGGCTATGGATAATTGCCCGCCCAACCTTCGTCCTCTTCAGGAAGACTTCAATATTGTACCGTGGGTGTTGAATGAATACCTTCCTCGCCTCTTGACCATGCAGGTGGTTTGAGAGGTAATCATCGGCGAACTGCTTTGGAAAGTACTGAAAACAAAGATATGCATAAATCGCTGTTATAAATTTTGAAATGGCACAAGGGGTAAAAATAAGGTAAAAGAGTTAGTACCATCCTATAGTTGACTGATGTCTTCTTTATTGTGGAAACAAAGATCTTGCTATTATTCGTCACAAGCTTCTTTATCCTAACAATCTTTCTGAGTTTCTTGACTTGACTGATATTCATGGACATCTCATTTCCCCATATGCAAAATGGGTCGAACAGTGGATCTAAGCCTCTGACAGCAGGACCTACATGTGGAAGACCAAATTGTTAGAAACGTAAATATTAGAATGATTCCCGCAACTGCATAATAATGTGCTATTAGCGAAAGGACCATGCATGAGCAAACCTCGATGGTAAACTGTAGTGCCTCCCATTGTTTCCCTGCAGCACATATAAGGAAGATCTTGATCAGGTTAACTGAGAGTTGCCATACTATTAGTAGAATATGTATTGAGTACAGCCAAATTCGATTTGTTTCTCACATGCATAACAATACAAAATTGTACCCACAACAAATGAAAATCAAATTGCAGAATTGAACCAAACAATTAACTGGACAACAGAACAAATGAACCAAAATAGTTAACTAAGCACGACATTGCAGAATAGAACATATACTAGAAGATAAGACAGTTAACGAAACCAAGAATGCTTGAGAACAGTACTACGAAATGTAGCAATTGTTGGACCAAACTGTTAACTGAACATTACATTTCAGAATATTAGATTGCATATTAACATTACAAAGGACAAATCACTAGAAGGCACAGGCGGTGGCCTCGAGAAAACAACACGAACTCTATTTTAAAGTACACAACCGCGTGGCGGTGTCAACGATGGCCTCGAAGATGAGGTGCTCCTCTAAGATCTGCCGGTCGGAAGGTGTCACGCCATCGGTCGGGGCATGTGGGATGGGGAAGGAGGAGGATGGTGTGGGTAGGGTGTGGATTACTTGACCATATCGACTAGGCTGCGCAGCAAGAAGAAGGGTCACCGGCGAGGAGGCGGCGCTGCAAGAAGAAGGCTCGCTGGTGAGGAGGCGGCACTACAAGAAGGAGGGTCACCGGCGAGGAGGCGGCGCTGCCAGTAAGCAGTAGTGAAGATTTGAACTTGGAAAGCAAGGACCAACCATGGAAATGTGGCTTTTGGTGGGGGTCGGGGGGGATAGATATTTCTGCGATGGCAGAAATTGTTTCGCTCGATGCTGCGAGAAACTGGCGCACAAGTATTGTTCAAGCGTGGGCGGTGGACTGTAGACGGCGAAGCTTCCTGCATAAGCCAGACGAGACGGTGCGCCAAGATATTTTATATCGCATCCCACATGATTCTTGCAAGTAAACTATTTGTGCTATACTTTATTTTCATTCTGTTTCGAAAGACAAAATGGTGTTATGGAGGGAAAGGGTGGTGTTTGAATTGCTAGAACATTTATCTGCAGTGAATATAGAACTGTATGAGTGTCTTATTAAAATTTGGAATTATTCCGGGTTGGTTTGGCCTTTTTATGCATTAATTGAGTTTTTGGGAATTCAATGTGCATAATTTAAATTCGAACTGCAAGCACATGCTCCAGTGCACCAAAGTTTGTTGAAAAATCACATGTGTGTCTTTGGGTGAATTTATAGGTCACTTGCAAGAAATGGGAATGAAATTCAAACATCTGGGCATCGTGGCTCGGCCGGAAACATTGAGAAACTTGGTTTTTAAATTCCTGTAAATCCAAAACAAGCATGAAAATCATGAAACTTGGCATGGTCTCATGAAATGGCACCAACATGCTATGGTAATTTTTTTGGCCGAATTGTGACAAGCTTTGGTATAAGCCTCTTGCAAACCGGAGCTTCTCTCAAGAAGGCTTGTGGTTCTGAGAGGGAACGTGTCACCTTGGTGTGCGAAACGGCATACACTGCCTTTTCCCGCCTTGATTTTTTACAGAGGCAACATAGACCAATAGGAGTCTCGTGCTAAATATTGGAATTATTCTGGTTTCGTTTGTCCTTTTCATACATTAATTGAGTTTCTGGCATTTAATGCACATAATTCAAATTTGCACTACAAGCACATGCTCCAGTTCGCCAAAGTTGGTTAAAAAATCATTTATGTGTACTTGGGTGAATTTCTAGGTCTCATGCAAGAAATGGGAATGGAAATCAAACATCTGGTGTCGTGGCTTGGCCGGAAACATCGAGAAACTTGGTTTTTAAATTCCTGTAAATCCAAAACTCGCCTAATAATCATGAAACTTGGCATGGTGTCATGACATGGCACCAACATGCTGTGGTAAATTTTTTGTCTGATTTGCGAAGGCGCACACATTAATAACCAACAAAGTCATTTTGGAACAAGTGCTATCATGTTACAATCGGAAACACAAGTATTATTGAAACCGTGGGCGCTCTACTTCCATTTACATGCCGCCACATGTCCCCTTTTTTTATTGGCTAGGAGGCGACGTGCGGGGTGGCTCTTTGAGTACGGGAGGCGTGCGATCAGACCCCTGTGCGTGCTAATTGGGAGGAGAGCCCTTTGACCTCCATCCGCCGCCCACCTCTCTCCCAACGTCTCCATTAATGGCGCCCGAGCCCCTGTTTTATGGCATGGCTATGTCTCATTGTACTGGATTTAAGAAGAAATAAGAAAATTTGAAAAAAATTTGCACGGATATTGATGTAAGATCTGACGGACATACTATATAACATCGACTGCGACTTATAGCAAGACTGATATGAATATATAAGGATGATGACAGTGGGTAATAATTGTCTTACATATTTAGGAAGATAATTAAAAAAGCCACATGCGGCAACGCCCGAAATACACAAGGGCAAAAGAAGAAGGAAGACGCAGACAATGATCTAGCTCGCTGATCTCTACTCTATTGATGCATTGCTGCAGGCCGCTGAGACTAGTTCTCGCAGCGAGCGGCGATGAGCTCATTCGTGTCCTCAATACGCTGCTTGAGAGCATCCACAGATTCCTTCACCGGCCTTTGGCGCTAGATGCGGAGCATGGCATTCTCGTCCATAAGTTTCTTGACAGTGACGCCCGTCCTCTTCAACAAGGTAGTGGTCTCCTCGTGCTCGGTGCAGAGCTTCGCCTTGTCCTCCAGTAGTCCCTGGATGACGCTGGTAGCATTTTCAACCAAGGCATTCATCTCATGTTGCAGCTTCATCCAATCGGAGATCTGATCCATCAGGTCATGGAGCATAGCGCACACGCGCATGTGAGAGTCCTCACCTACCCGCGAGACATTTTCCCAGGCCGCCTTGGCGCAGGAGGAACTCTCTGCTGCATTCGCGGCGCAGCGGGACATCTCTGCTGCTTCCGCGGTGCGGCCGAACCAGTCTGCTGGATCGACGGTGTGGCGGGACCTATGTGCTGCTACGGCGGCACGGCGGGACATGTCGACTGCTTTCGTAGCGAGGCGGGACATCTTTCATACCTTGCATGATCGCCTCTCCCTGGTAGTAATATCTTGACCCAGAACTCATGCGGGCATGGCAGACGCAAGGGAACGACGATGAAAGACTTGTTTGTTTTTGTGGATGAGGTGTTGAGAGGAGAATGTGCAGTCATCTTGGAGTAGGTAGTATTTATAACCGAGTACTAATATGCTCCTAATTGGGAAACCGTTTAGGTTTTGATCGGTGTGAACATGTTTTGATCGGCATGAATAGTAATTGTGAATGTGAAGGGAAGCAAGTTCAAAATTTATTAACGGTTCATATTTCAAAGTGCGGTGCGATTCCCGGAAGGCGTAAAGTGGGCACGCGTTCTCGGCCGCATACGTGGTGTTTGCTCCATAGGGTGCAGCGCAATAGGCGATGTCAGCACACGTCTTGTTCCATCAACCGTGCACGCTCGTTATTACCATCACACACGCTTCTTTTAATTAGAATGTGTGCCCGTCTAACACACACTCCTTTATCTGTCTAACTTTTCTGTTTGTTGTGGCTAATCGCAAACAGTTCATCCGTTTGAAGTGTATGTCTTCAATCGCAGACACCTTGATCTGGCTGACCATTTCTATTATGTTGCCTAATCGCATATAGTTCATCTGAGTGAACTATATGCCGTCAATCGCACACACCTTGATATACCCGACCGTTTCTGTTGTGTTTCCGAATCGCAAACAGTTCATCCGAGTGAACGATATACCGTACATCCCACACACCTTCATTTGGCTGCCCGTTTCTGTTGTTAAGCTCATCGCAAATAGTCCATTCGAGTGAATCGTATGCCACGCATCGCACATGCAGCCATAATCTGAACCTTGTTTGATGTCTCTGCCATCGCAAACATTTTGCATCATTTTTGATGGGTTTTTTACATCACCGTTTGCGATTAATACATCATACACAATTTCGTCGAAGGGTCTCTGATTGTAGTGTCGCGTTAGTAGCATCCTGCAATAGTGGTGGGAGGACAGTGCAACTCGACAAGATTGCAGAATCTTCGTGATCAAGTCAAAAAAAGAAACGGTGAAAGTAATTCTAGAATTTCTTATCGCGACTGATACAAAAGTCTCTACATGAGATATAGAGACTTATGTCGAACTTGTAGCTGAACTATATAGGTTGAGAAAATTCGTGCAAACCTTTGTGGTGTGCAGATGAAATATTGTTGAACAAACAATGAACCTATAATACACAAAGAAGTATTGATGGGCCCTGACTTCAGAAATTGCCTATAAGCCAACATAATCCGAGATAGTATCCATACACATAATTCAAGCTTACAACTTGATGAAACCTTCAAAAGACTTAGAGCATAAAGAATAGTAACGGATCTATAAACTGACAAATATAAAAATGTTTTATAATGCTTCACTTGTTACAAATAGTTTATAACAAGATCCGCGTGAAGCAGTCGCTGTCGACGAGCTTGATGTCGTAGCCAGCTTTCCGAAGATACAGTAATATGCGAGCCCGCTGACGTGAAGGCTTCGGCATGGAAACATAGTCAACGTCCTCGCCGGCTTCCGCCGTGAGGTGTTACTCCGGGATCGACAGGTCAGGACGAATGGCGACCACCTTGCCATCGTCCACCGGAGAGGCCATGATAAACCTCTTTTTGGCTGTAAGCTCGCCGGGCTCCCCGCGATACGTGGTCGGGTTTAGGCTACAACTCTTTGGAGTAGGGGATGTGTATCTAGAGGGGAGGGACACCGCAGGACTCATCTAAAATCTCGAGGGGGGGGGGGAATCACTGTGTAACCTGAACTTTATTACCTAAGCTAGGAGGCACGGGCAAACCGGTAGGGGTTGGCGACGGCGGCGGTGGCGAGCTAGGGTTTGAGCGGGAGGGGGGGAGGGTGGGGGTGATACGTCTCTATCGTATATACTTTTCCTAACGCTTTTCCTCTTGCTTTGGACTCTAATTTGCATGATTTGAATGAAACTAACCCGGACGGACACTATTTTCAGTAGAACTACCATGGTGTTGTTTTTTGTGCAGAAATAAAAGTTCTCAGATTGGAACGGAACTTTGTGAGGAACTTTTATATAATAAAAGATAATTTCTGGAGCCAAGAACCACCAGACGGGGGCACCTGTGTGGGCACAACCCACCAGGGCGCCCCCCTCAGGCGTGCCCAGGTGGTTAGTCCCCACCTAGTGGCCCCGCAGACTGCAACCCTAATACTATAAAATCACATATTCGGTGAAAAAAAGAGGAGAAGGAATTATCGTGTTTCACGAGACAGAGCCGCTGCCACCTCCTGTTCTTCATTGGGAGCCAGATCTGGAGTCCGTCTGGGGCTCCGGAGAGGGGGATTTTCGATCTTCGTCATCACCAACCCTTCTCCATCGCCAATTCCATGATGCTCCCCACCGGGAGTGAGTAATTCCTTCGTAGGCTCGCTGGTCGGTGAGGAGTTTAATGAGATTCATCATGTAATTGAGTTAGTTTTGTTAGGGTTTGATCCCTGGTATCCATTATGTTCTGAGATTGATGTTGTTATGACTTTGCCATGCTTAATGCTTGTCACTTTGGGCCTGGGTGCCATGATTTCAGATCTGAACCGTTTATGTTATCACCATTATATCTATGTTCTAGATCCGATCTTGCAAGTTATAGTCAACTACTATGTGTTATGATCCATAAACCCCGGGGTGGCAGAAGTCGGGATACTTTCCGGTGATGACCGTAGTTTGAGGAGTTCATGTATTCACTATGTGTGAATGCTTTTTTCCAGTTCTCTATTAAAAGGAGGACTTAATATCCCTTAGTTTCCAATTGGACCCCGCTGCCACGGGAGGGTAGGACAGAAGGTGTCATGCAAGTTCTTTCCATAAGCACGTATGACAATTTACGGAATACATGCCTATATTTATGAATTGGAGCTAGTGCCGTATCGCCCTAGGTTATGACTGTTATATGATGAATATCATCCAAGGAATTCACCGACCCAATGCCTACGAATTTCTCTTCTATTGTTTCCGCTAAGTTACTACTGCTACTGTCGCTATTGCACTTGCTACAAAATTATTGCTATCTTTGTTACTGTTACTATTGCTGTTGCTACTACTATCAAAAGTATCATACTACTTTGCTACTGATCACTTTGCTGCAGATAATTAATCTCCAGGTGTGGTTGAACTGACAACTCAACTGCTAATACTTGCAAATATTCTTTGGCTCCCCTTGTGTCAAATCTAAAAATTTGGGTTGAATACTCTACCCTCGAAAACTATTGTGATTCCCTATACTTGTGGGTTACCAGGACCTTTTTCTGGCGCCGTTGCCGGGGAGCATAGCTATATTTGTTGAGTCACTTGGGGTTATTATCAAATTATCACTATGAAGAATCTGAAGCATGCTAAGACTGAGATTTTTCCCTCCAAGACGAGGGGAGGTTGTTGGAAATATGCCCTAGAGGCAATAATAAATGGTTATTATTATATTTCTTTGTTCATGATAATAGTCTATTATTCATGCTATAATTGTATTGTCCGGAAATCGTAATACATGTGTGAATACATAGACCACAACGTGTCCCTAGTAAGCCTCTAGTTGACTAGCTCGTTGATCAACAGATAGTCATGGTTTCCTGACTATGGACATTGGATGTCATTGATAACGGGATCACATCATTAGGAGAATGATGTGATGGACAAGACCCAATCCTAAGCATAGCATAAAAGATCGTGTAGTTTCGTTTGCTAGAGCTTTTCCAATGTCAAGTATCTTTTCCTTAGACCATGAGATCATGCAACTCCCGGATACCGTAGGAGTGCTTTTGGTGTGCCAAACGTCACAACGTAACTGGGTGACTATAAAGGTGCGCTACGGGTATCTCCGAAAGTGTCTGTTGGGTTGGCACGGATCGAGACTGGGATTTGTCACTCCGTGTGACGGAGAGGTATCTCTGGGCCCACTCGGTGATGCATCATCATAATGAGCTCAATGTGACTAAGGCGTTAGTCACGGGATCATGCATTGCGGTACGAGTAAAGAGACTTGCCGGTAACGAGATTGAACAAGGTATTGGGATACCGACGATCGAATCTCGGGCAAGTAACATACCGATTGACAAAGGGAATTGTATACGGGATTGATTGAATCCTCGACACCGTGGTTCATCCGATGAGATCATCGTGGAACATGTGGGAGCCAACATGGGTATCCAGATCCCGCTGTTGGTTATTGACCGGAGAGGCGTCTCGGTCATGTCTGCATGTCTCCCGAACCCGTAGGGTCTACACACTTAAGGTTCGGTGATGCTAGGGTTGTAGAGATATATGTATGCAGAAACCCGAAAGTTGTTCGGAGTCCCGGATGAGATCCCGGATGTCACGAGAGGTTCCGGAATGGTCCGGAGGTGAAGAATTATATATAGGAAGTCCAGTTTCGGCCACCGGGAAAGTTTCAGGGGTTACCGGTATTGTACCGGGACCACCGGAAGGGTCCCGGGGGTCCACCGGGTGGGGCCACATATCCCGGAGTGCCCCGTGGGCTGAAAGTGGAAGGGAACCAGCCCTTAGTGGGCTGGGGCGCCCCCCTTGGGCCTCCCCCCATGCGCCTAGGGTTGGGAACCTTAGGGGGGGGAGTTCCCCCTTTGCCTTGGGGGGCAAGGCAACCCCTTCCCCCCCTTTGGCCGCCGCCCCCCTTGAGATCCCATCTCTTGGGGCCGGCGCCCCCTAGGGGGCCTATATAAAGGGGGGGAGGGAGGGCAGCAACCTACAGCCTTGGGCGCCTCCCTCCTCCCCTGCAACACCTCTATCTCTCTCGCAGAAGCTCGGCGTAGCCCTGCCGGAGAACCGCTACATCCACCACCACGCCGTCGTGCTGTTGGATCTCCATCAACCTCTCCTTCCCCCTTGCTGGATCAAGAAGGAGGAGACGTCGCTGCACCGTACGTGTGTTGAACGCGGAGGTGCCGTCCGTTCGGCACTCGGTCATCAGTGATTTGGATCACGGCGAGTACGACTCCGTCATCCACGTTCATTGGAACGCTTCCGCTCGCGATCTACAACGGTATGTAGATGCGCTCCCTTCCCCTCGTTGCTAGTATACTCCATAGATGCATCTTGGTGAACGTAGGAAAATTTTAAAATTATGCTACGATTCCCTACAGTGGCATCATGAGCCAGGCCTATGCGTAGTTACTATGCACGAGTAGAACACAAAGAAGTTGTGGGCGTTGAGTTTGCCAATTTCAACGCGTTCCTAGAGAAAACCAAGCTGAAAGATGATGGCAGCAACTATACGGACTGGGTCCGGAACCTGAGGCTCATCCTCATAGTAGCCAAGAAAGATTATGTCTTAGAAGCACCGCTAGGTGAAGCACCAATCCCTGAGAACCAAGACGTTATGAACGCTTGGCAGCAGCGTGCTGATGATTACTCCCTCGTTCAGTGCAGCATGCTTTACAGCTTAGAACCGGGTCTCCAAAAGCGTTTTGAGAAACATGGAGCATATGAGATGTTCGAGGAGCTGAAACTAGTTTTTCAAGCTCATGCCCGGGTCGAGAGATATGAAGTCTCCGACAAGTTCTTCAGCTGTAAAATGGAGGAGAACAGTTCTGTTAGTGAGAACATACTCAGAATGTCTGGGTTGCACAACCGCTTGTCTCAGCTGGGAGTTAATCTCCCGGATGACGCGGTCATTGACAGAATCCTCCAGTCGCTTCCACCAAGCTACAAGAGCTTTGTGATGAACTACAATATGCAGGGGATGGAAAAGACCATTCCCGAGGTATATTCAATGCTGAAATCAGCGGAAGGGGAGATCAGAAAAGAACATCAAGTGTTGATGGTGAATAAAACCACTAAGTTCAAGAAGGGCAAGGGTAAGAAGAACTTCAAGAAGGACGGCAAGGGAGTTGCCGCGCCCGGTAAACCAGTTACTGGGAAGAAGTCAAAGAATGGACCCAAGCCCGAGACTGAGTGCTTTTATTGCAAGGGAAGTGGTCACTGGAAGCGGAACTGCCCCAAATATTTAGCGGACAAGAAGAAGGCCGGAAACACCCAAGGTATATGTGATATACAAGTAATTGATGTGTACCTTACCAGTACTCTTAGTAGCTCCTGGGTATTTGATACCGGTGCGGTTGCTCATATTTGTAACTCAAAGCAGGAACTACGGAATAAACGGAGACTGGCAAAGGACGAGGTGACGATGCGCGTCGGGAATGGTTCCAAGGTCGATGTGATCGCCGTTGGCACGCTACCTCTGCATCTACCCACGGGATTAGTTTTAAACCTCAATAATTGTTATTTAGTGCCAGCTTTGAGCATGAACATTGTATCTGGATCTCGTTTAATTCGAGATGGCTACTCATTTAAATCTGAGAATAATGGTTGTTCTATTTATTTGAGAGATATGTTTTATGGTCATGCCCCGCTGGTCAATGGTTTATTTTTGATGAATCTCGAATGTGATGTTACACATGTTCATAGTGTGAATACCAAAAGATGTAAAGTTGATAACGATAGTCCCACATACTTGTGGCACTGCCGCCTTGGTCACATTGGTGTCAAGCGCATGAAGAAGCTCCATGCAGATGGACTTTTGGAGTCTCTTGATTACGAATCATTTGACACGTGCGAACCATGCCTCATGGGTAAGATGACCAAGACTCCGTTCTCCGGAACAATGGAGCGAGCAACCAACTTATTGGAAATCATACATACCGATGTGTGCGGTCCAATGAGTGTTGAGGCTCGCGGAGGATATCGTTATGTTCTCACTCTCACTGATGATTTAAGTAGATATGGGTATGTCTACCTAATGAAACACAAGTCTGAAACCTTTGAAAAGTTCAAGGAATTTCAGAGTGAAGTTGAGAATCAACGTGACAGGAAAATAAAATTCTTACGATCAGATCGTGGTGGAGAATATTTAAGTCATGAATTTGGTACACACTTAAGGAAATGTGGAATAGTTTCACAACTCACGCCGCCTGGAACACCTTAGAGAAATGGTGTGTCCGAACGTCGTAATCGCACTCTATTGGATATGGTGCGATCTATGATGTCTCTTACCGATTTACCGCTCTCATTTTGGGGTTATGCTTTAGAGACTGCCGCATTCACTTTAAATAGGGCTCCGTCGAAATCCGTTGATACGACACCGTATGAATTATGGTTTGGGAAGAAACCTAAGCTGTCGTTTCTAAAAGTTTGGGGATGCGATGCTTATGTCAAGAAACTTCAACCTGAAAAGCTCGAACCCAAATCGGAAAAATGCGTCTTCATAGGATACCCTAAGGAAACTATTGGGTATACCTTCTACCTCAGATCCGAAGGCAAGATCTTCGTTGCCAAGAACGGGTCCTTTCTGGAGAAGGAGTTTCTCTCGAAAGAATTGAGTGGGAGGAAAGTGGAACTTGATGAGGTGATAGTCACCCCTTCCGAACCGGAAAGTAGCGCAGCGTGGGAAAATGTTCCTGTGGTGCCTACACCGACTAGGGAGGAAGTTAATGATGATGATCATGAAGCTTCGGATCAAGTTACTACTGAACTTCGTAGGTCCACAAGGACACGTTCCGCACCAGAGTGGTACGGCAACCCTGTCCTGGAAATCATGTTGTTAGACAACGGTGAACCTTCGAACTATGAAGAAGCGATGGCGGGCCCGGATTCCGACAAATGGCTAGAAGCCATGAAATCCGAGATAGAATCCATGTATGAAAACAAAGTATGGACTTTGACTGACTTGCCCGATGAGCGGCGAGCCATAGAAAACAAATGGATCTTTAAGAAGAAGACGGACGCGGATGGTAATGTGACCATCTACAAAGCTCGACTTGTCGCTAAGGGTTATCGACAAGTTCAAGGGGTTGACTACGATGAGACTTTCTCACCCGTAGCGAAGCTGAAGTCCGTCCGAATCATGTAGCAATTGCCGCATACTATGATTATGAGATATGGCAGATGGACGTCAAAATGGCATTCCTTAATGGCTTCCTTAAGGAAGAGTTGTATATGATGCAGCCGGAAGGTTTTGTCGATCCTAAGAATGCTAACAAAGTGTGCAAGCTCCAGCGCTCAATCTATGGGCTGGTGCAAGCATCTCGGAGTTGGAACATTCGCTTTGATGAGATGATCAAAGCGTTTGGGTTTACACAGACTTATGGAGAAGCCTGTGTTTACAAGAAAGTGAGTGGGAGCTCTGTAGCATTTCTCATATTATATGTGGATGACATACTATTGATGGGAAATGATATAGAATTCTTGGAAAGTATAAAGGCCTATTTGAATAAGTGTTTTTCAATGAAGGACCTTGGAGAAGCTGCTTATATATTAGGCATCAAGATCTATAGAGATAGATCAAGACGCCTCATTGGTCTTTCACAAAGTACATACCTTGACAAGATATTGAAGAAGTTCAACATGGATCAGTCCAAGAAGGGGTTCTTGCCTGTATTGCAAGGTGTGCAATTGAGCACGGCTCAATGCCCGACCACGGCAGAAGATATAGAAAAGATGAGTGTCATCCCCTATGCCTCGGCCATAGGGTCTATTATGTATGCCATGCTGTGTACCAGACCTGATGTAAACCTTGCCGTAAGTTTGGTAGGAAGGTACCAAAGTAATCCCAGCATGGAACACTGGACAGCGGTCAAGAATATCCTGAAGTACCTGAAGAGGACTAAGGATATGTTTCTCGTTTATGGAGGTGACGAAGAGCTCGTCGTAAAGGGTTACGTCGACGCTAGCTTCGACACAGATCTGGATGACTCGAAGTCACAAACCGGATACGTGTATATTTTGAATGGAGGAGCAGTAAGCTGGTGCAGTTGCAAGCAAAGCGTCGTGGCGGGATCTACATGTGAAGCGGAGTACATGGCAGCCTCGGAGGCAGCACAGGAAGCAGTCTGGATGAAGGAGTTCATTACCGACCTAGGGGTGATTCCCAATGCGTCGGGCCCGATGACTCTCTTCTGTGACAACACTGGAGCTATTGCCCTTGCGAAGGAGCCCAGGTTTCACAGGAAGACCAGGCATATCAAGCGTCGCTTCAACTCCATTCGTGAAAGTGTTCAAAATGGAGACATAGATATTTGTAAAGTACACACGGACCTGAATGTAGCAGATCCGTTGACTAAACCTCTCCCTAGGGCAAAACATGATCAACACCAGGACGCAATGGGTGTTCGATTCATCACAATGTAACTAGATTATTGACTCCAGTGCAAGTGGGAGACTGTTGGAAATATGCCCTAGAGGCAATAATAAATGGTTATTATTATATTTCTTTGTTCATGATAATAGTCTATTATTCATGCTATAATTGTATTGTCCGGAAATCGTAATACATGTGTGAATACATAGACCACAACGTGTCCCTAGTAAGCCTCTAGTTGACTAGCTCGTTGATCAACAGATAGTCATGGTTTCCTGACTATGGACATTGGATGTCATTGATAACGGGATCACATCATTAGGAGAATGATGTGATGGACAAGACCCAATCCTAAGCATAGCATAAAAGATCGTGAAGTTTCGTTTGCTAGAGCTTTTCCAATGTCAAGTATCTTTTCCTTAGACCATGAGATCATGCAACTCCCGGATACCGTAGGAGTGCTTTGGGTGTGCCAAACGTCACAACGTAACTGGGTGACTATAAAGGTGCGCTACGGGTATCTCCGAAAGTGTCTATTAGGTTGGCACGGATCGAGACTGGGATTTGTCACTCCGTGTGACGGAGAGGTATCTCTGGGCCCACTCGGTGATGCATCATCATAATGAGCTCAATGTGACTAAGGCGTTAGTCACGGGATCATGCATTGCGGTACGAGTAAAGAGACTTGCCGGTAATGAGATTGAACAAGGTATTGGGATACCGACGATCGAATCTCGGGCAAGTAACATACCGATTGACAAAGGGAATTGTATACGGGATTGATTGAATCCTCGACACCGTGGTTCATCCGATGAGATCATCGTGGAACATGTGGGAGCCAACATGGGTATCCAGATCCCGCTGTTGGTTATTGACCGGAGAGGCGTCTCGGTCATGTCTGCATGTCTCCCGAACCCGTAGGGTCTACACACTTAAGGTTCGGTGATGCTAGGGTTGTAGAGATATATGTATGCAGAAACCCGAAAGTTGTTCGGAGTCCCGGATAAGATCCCGGACATCACGAGAGGTTCCGGAATGGTCCGGAGGTGAAGAATTATATATAGGAAGTCCAGTTTCGGCCACCGGGAAAGTTTCGGGGGTTACCGGTATTGTACCGGGACCACCGGAAGGGTCCCGGGGGTCCACCGGGTGGGGCCACCTATCCCGGAGGGCCCCGTGGGCTGAAAGTGGAAGGGAACCAGCCCTTAGTGGGCTGGGGCGCCCCCCTTGGGCCTCCCCCCATGCGCCTAGGGTTGGGAACCGTAGGGGGGGGGGAGTTCCCCCTTGCCTTGGGGGGCAAGGCAACCCCTTCCCCCCCTTTGGCCGCCGCCCCCCTTGAGATCCCATCTCTTGGGGCCGGCGCCCCCCCAGGGGGCCTATATAAAGGGGGGGGGAGGGAGGGCAGCAACCTACAGCCTTGGGCGCCTCCCTCCTCCCCTGCAACACCTCTCTCTCTCTCGCAGAAGCTCGGCGTAGCCCTGCCGGAGAACCGCTACATCCACCACCACGCCGTCGTGCTGTTGGATCTCCATCAACCTCTCCTTCCCCCTTGCTGGATCAAGAAGGAGGAGACGTCGCTGCACCGTACGTGTGTTGAACGCGGAGGTGCCGTCCGTTCGGCACTCGGTCATCGGTGATTTGGATCACGGCGAGTACGACTCCGTCATCCACGTTCATTGGAACGCTTCCGCTCGCGATCTACAAGGGTATGTAGATGCGCTCCCTTCCCCTCGTTGCTAGTATACTCCATAGATGCATCTTGGTGAACGTAGGAAAATTTTAAAATTATGCTACGATTCCCTACAGTGGCATCATGAGCCAGGCCTATGCGTAGTTACTATGCACGAGTAGAACACAAAGAAGTTGTGGGCGTTGAGTTTGCCAATTCTTCTTGTCGCTACTAGTCTTTTCTTGTTTCGGCGGCATTGTAGGATGAAGCGGCCCGGACCGACCTTACACGTACGCTTACGTGAGACAGGTTCCACCGACTGACATGCACTAGTTGCATAAGGTGGCTAGTGGGTGTCTGTCTCTCCTACTTTAGTCGGAACGGATTCGATGAAAAGGGTCCTTATGAAGGGTAAATAGAAATTGGCAAATCACGTTGTGGTCATACGTAGGTAAGAAATCGTTCTTGCTAGAAACCTACAAACCACGTAAAAAACTTGCAACAACAATTAGAGGACGTCTAACTTGTTTTTGCAGCAAGTGCTATGTGATGTGATATGGCCAGAAGATGTGATGAATGATATATGTGATGTATGAGATTGATCATATTCTTGTAATAGGAATCACGACTTGCATGTCGATGAGTATGACAACCGGCAGGAGCCATAGTTGTTGTCTTTATTATTTTGCATGACCTGCGTGTCATTGAATAACGCCATGTAATTTACTTTACTTTGTTGCTAAACGTGTTAGCCATACAAGTAGAAGTAATCGTTGGCGTGACGACTTCATGAAGACACAATGATGGAGATCATGATGATGGAGATCATGGTGTCATGCCGGTGACGATGATCATGGTGCCCCGAAGATGGAAATCAAAGGAGCATGATGATATTGGCCATATCATGTCACTATTTGATTGCATGTGATGTTTATCATGTTTTTGCATATTATTTGCTTAGAACGACGGTAGTAAGTAAGATGATCCCTTATAATAATTTCAAGAAAGTGTTCACCCTAACTGTGCACCGTTGCGAAGGTTCGTTGTTTTGAAGCACCACGTGATGATCGGGTGTGATAGATTCTAACATTCGAATATAACGGGTGTTGACGAGCCTAGCATGTACAGACATGGCCTCGGAACACACGCAATACACTTAGGTTGACTTGACGAGCCTAGCATGTACATACATGGCCTCGGAACACGGAGGACCGAAAGGTCGAGCATGAGTCGTATAGAAGATACGATCAACATGGAGATGTTCACCGATCTTGACTAGTCCGTCTCACGTGATGATCGGACACGGCCTAGTCGAATTCGGATCATGTTTCACTTAGATGACTAGAGGGATGTCTATCTGAGTGGGAGTTCATTAAATAATTTGATTAAATGAACTTAATTATCATGAACTTAGTCTAAAATCTTTACACTATGTATTGTAGATCAAATGGCCAACGTTGTCCTCAATTTCAACGCGTTCCTAGAGAAAACCAAGCTGAAAGATGATGGCAGCAACTATACGGACTGGGTCCGGAACCTGAGGCTCATCCTCATAGTAGCCAAGAAAGATTATGTCTTAGAAGCACCGCTAGGTGAAGCACCAATCCCTGAGAACCAAGACGTTATGAACGCTTGGCAGCAGCGTGCTGATGATTACTCCCTCGTTCAGTGCGGCATGCTTTACAGCTTAGTACCGGGTCTCCAAAAGCGTTTTGAGAAACATGGAGCATATGAGATGTTCGACACCGTGGTTCATCCGATGAGATCATCGTGGAACATGTGGGAGCCAACATGGGTATCCAGATCCCGCTGTTGGTTATTGACCAGAGAGGCGTCTCGGTCACGTCTGCATGTCTCCCGAACCCGTAGGGTCTACACACTTAAGGTTCGGTGACGCTAGGGTTGTAGAGATATATGTATGCGGAAACCCGAAAGTTGTTCGGAGTCCCGGATGAGATCCCGGACGTCATGAGAGGTTCCGGAATGGTCCGGAGGTGAAGAATTATATATAGGAAGTCCAGTTTCGGCCACCGGGAAAGTTTCGTTGGTTACCGGTATTGTACCGGGACCACCGGAAGGGTCCCGGGGGTCCACCGGGTGGGGCCACATATCCCGGAGGGCCCCGTGGGCTGAAAGTGGAAGGGAACCAGCCCTTAGTGGGCTGGGGCGCCCCCCTTGGGCCTCCCCCCATGCGCCTAGGGTTGGGAATCCTAGGGGGGAGTTCCCCCTTGCCTTGGGGGGCAAGGCAACCCCTTCCCCCCCTTTGGCCGCCGCCCCCCTTGAGATCCCATCTCTTGGGGCCGGCGCCCCCCAGGGGCCCTATATAAAGGGGGGGTGGGAGGGCAGCAACCTACAGCCTTGGGCGCCTCCCTCCTCCCCTGCAACACCTCTCTCTCTCTCTCACAGAAGCTCGGCGTAGCCCTGCCGGAGAACCGCTACATCCACCACCACGCCGTCGTGCTGTTGGATCTCCATCAACCTCTCCTTACCCCTTGCTGGATCAAGAAGGAGGAGACATCGCTGCACCGTACGTGTGTTGAACACGGAGGTGCCGTCCGTTCGGCACTCGGTCATCGGTGATTTGGATCACGGCGAGTACGACTCCATCATCCACGTTCTTTGGAACGCTTCCGCTCGCGATCTACAAGGGTATGTAGATGTGCTCCCTTCCCCTCGTTGCTAGTATACTCCATAGATGCATCTTGGTGAACGTAGGAAAATTTTAAAATTATGCTACGATTCCCTACAGAGGTAAGGAACTACCAGCTAGCTCTGCACTTGATTCACCTTCTGTTATAAGTAGACTTGCAACACCACCACATGGTATTAATCCTGATATGTCACAAGTTATTGATTATGCTAGTTCTGCTATGAATGATACTCATGAGGATGCTAGTACCTTGCTTGATGATAATGTGCCACTAGGTGAATTTCTTGATGAACAACTTGGTAGAACTAAAGCTTTTGAGAATGTTGAAACTGATGAAGAGCTTGAAACAGAAAATCTTGAAACACCTATTAGACCTAGTTCTCCTAGATATGAATTGCCTAAAGTGCCCAAGGGTTATGTTTTGGATGAGGAGACAACTAGAGACTTTCTTGCTTGCAATGATAGAGATGATCTTAAGAAACTATTATGCAAACTGAAAGAGAAATATTTGAACGCTAGAATGAAATGTGATCCTAAGTTTGCTACTTCACCTATCTTTGTTGATGATAAGGATTATGAATTGTCTGTCGACCCATAATTAATTACTTTGGTTGAATCTGATCCTTTCCATGGTTATGAAACTGAAAATGTCGTGGCACACCTTACCAAGTTGAATGATATAGCCACCCTATTTGCTCATGATGAGAATATTCGCTATTATTATATTCTCAAATTATTTCTGTTCTCATTAAAGGGTGATGCTAAGACTTGGTATAATACTCTTGCTCCTGGTTGTGTGCGTAGTCCCCAGGATAGGATTTATTACTTCTCTGAAAAATATTTTTCCGCTCATAAGAAACAAGCTGCCTTACAGGAAATATTTAACTTTGTGCAAATTGAAGAAGAGAGTCTGCCACAAGCTTGGGGAGGCTTCTCCAATTGCTTATTGCTTTTCCTGATCTTCCTCTTCAGAAAAATGAAATACTTGATATCTGCTATAATGGACTAACCGATGCTTCTAGGGTCTTCCTAGATAGTTGTCTTGATTGTGTTTTCAGGGAACGAACTATTGGACAAGGGGAGGAATTATTGAATAACATATTGAAAAATTATGATGATTGGACTCTTCCTGAACCACCACCTAAACCCACTCCGAAGAAGAGGGGTATCTTATATCCCAGTCCTGAAGATATGCAAGAGGCAAAGAAATCTATGAAGGAAAAAGTCATTAAAGCTGAGGATGTCAAAAATTTACCTCCTATTGAAGAAATACATGGGCTTGATACACCACCACCACCTAAGGTGGTAGAGGTAAATTCTTAAATGAAATTCAATGTCAATGACAATCCTTATAATAAGCATCCTACTCAATGCCTATATGAGTTTGATAACTACATTAGAAAGCAAGACCACTTCAATACAAATGTTATGAAACAATTGAAATACAACTCTGATATGATTGCTAGCTTAAGTGACTTGTTATTTAGAATCTCAAATGATGTTAGAGGTGTAGGAAAACATGCCTCTATGGTTCAGACTCAATTAGAACAAGTTGCTAAATCTCAAATAGAATTCTTGATGAAATGAACAATAATATCAATGATCATGCTGTTAGAGTAATGACTAGAGGAGGTAGATGACTCAGGAACCATTTTATCCTGAGGGACACCCTAAAAGAATTGAACAAGACTCTCAAGGAGTTAACACTGATGCACCTAGTCCTTCCAAAAAGAAAAAGAAGAAGAAAAATGATAGGACTTTGCATGCCTCTAATGAACCTGAAGTAGAAAAACCTCCTGCTAATGATAATGAAGTCTCTATCTCTGATGCTGTAACTCAATATGGTACTGAACACTCACCTTCTGATAATGAAAAAGATAATGATGAGGTTCATGAAGACACTCCAACAAATAATGAAGAACCAGATAATGATGTTGAAATAGAACCACCTGTTGATCTTGATAACCCACAACCCAAGAATAAAAGATATGATAAAAGGGACTTTGTTGCTAGAAAACATGGTAAGGAAAGGGAACCATGGGTTCAAAAACCTATGCCCTTTCCACCTAAATCAACTAAGAAGAAGGATGATGAAAAATTTGAACGCTTTGCTGAAACGCTTAGGCCAGTCTTTCTGCGTACTCGCTTGACTGATATCTTGAAAATGCCTCCTTATGCAAAATACACGAAAGACATCATCACCAATAAGAGAAAAATACCGGAAGCTGAAATCTCCACCATGCTTGCTAATTACTCCTTTAAGGATGGAGTACCTAAAAAACTTGGAGATCCGGGAATACCAACTATACCTTGCTCCATCAAAAGAAACTATGTGAAAACTGCTCTATGTGATTTAGGAGCTGGTGTTAGTGTTATGCCTTTCACTTTATATAAAAGACTTGATTTTAATAAACTCACACCTACCAAAATATCTTTGCAAATGGCTGACAAATCAACTACCATACCTGTCGGTATTTGTGAAGATGTGCATGTTGTTGTTGCAAACGTTACTATCTTAATTGACTTTGTTATACCTGAGATGCCCGAGGACAACAACATGTCAATTATCCTTGGTAGACCCTTCTTGAATAATGCAGGGACTGTTATTGATTGCAATAAAAGCAAGGTCATTTTTCATATCAATGGCAATGAGCATACGGTGCACTTTTCAAAGAAACAATTCCAAGTGAATGGTATTAATGTTATTGAAAAATCTCCGACAATCACTATTGGAAGTTTTCAACTACCCCTCCCTACTGCCAAAAAGAAATATGAAATGCTTATTGTTGGGGACATTCATATCCCCATTGAGGTAACTTAGTGTTTTACAAAAGTTCTTCGGTTTCTTGCTAATCGGAAGTGGTTGTTAATAAGACTTGATCAACCTTATTAATAAATCATTTTTGAGAGGTGTGAAGTTGATGAATTTAGTGAGCACTACCTTCCGTCCTTACCTTTTCTTTTCTTTTTATCTTAGTTAAATAAAATAAAATGCCATCTTTTGTCTGTTTTCTGAATTTCCCGTGCAATAAAAAATGACCCAAAAATAAAAGTCCTCAGAATCCTCTAAAAATTCAATACAATTTTTTTCTGAATATTTGTGAATTTATAGTGCAAATAACATCAGAGGGGGGTGCACCAGGTGGGCACAACCCACCTGGGCGCGCCAGCACCCCCAGGCGCGCCCTGGTGGGTTGTGGTCCCCACGTGGGCCCCTCACTTATCTCTTTACCTCATGTCACCACCTACCTCTAGAAAAAAAATCACCATTGCTCTCTCTCTCTCTCTCTCTCTCTCGTGTTCTTGCTGTCAAACCCGTGGATTTCGATCTCTTTGCTCGAAGCTCCGTTTTCAAAACTGTTTCGGAGGATTGTTGCTTGGTATGTGACTCCTCCATTGGTCCAATTAGTTTTTGCTTTAGTGGTTTATATTTTGAATAATTAGTTACTCTTGGTGCTACTGTAGATGAGCTTGCATGTTGAATTCTAGGAGTTCTAAGTAGTTTGAATCCTTGATATGGTCTCTATGCATCCCTATGAGTAGTTACTATCAATCTTGTGAAGTTTTGTTGAGAAAATATTTTGGACTAAAAATTTCAGAATTTTGTTCTTAGGAAAAAGATGAGTATCTTTAGGAAGTTTGCTTCCAAGAAGAACTCTAAGGGAGTTATTGGGGAGTCGTCGGATAATAACCTCCATACCCGGAGGATGGCGGAGGTACGACCGTGCGAATGGCCGCACACCCCATTCATGGATGGAGCCGGAATCCGTCAAGAGTTTGCACAATATGCTTCTAATGCCAGCCTCACCGACTACATTGCAGTTGAGAGTGAACAATATCATCTCATCACAAATTCCTTTGTGCAAAGTTTTCATTTCATGAGTAGGAATAATCCTCCTGAGGTGCACTTTAATTTATATGCTGAAACCCGTCAGATACCGTTTACTGAATTTTGTGACATTTGCTTGATCCCTTATGAGTGGGAATTAAGAGAGCTTAGGCCTGCAGAGTTTGATGGTTTTTACCGCACTTTGACGGTAGGGGATGATAGAGGCGTGTTAGGTGTCACCGCCATTAGCTTGCACTTTTCTGCCGTGCATTATTTTGCTCTATTTATTGCGAAGTGTTTGCTTGCTAGAGAGAAGCTAGGTGCACTCAATGCCCCAGACTTTGCTGTCTTACGCCGTGCACTTTACGGTGACAACACTTATAGCTTGGGAGCTATTGTGGCATGTCACCTCCACATTAACATATCCGAGGGTAAAATACATGGTGGTATTTATGCTACTCGCTTAGCGAGTCACTTTAATGTTTAGATACGCTGGCATGACTATACCTTGCCCAAGGTTTACTTAGATCGCCAGGCTATGGCACATCATCAATTTATTGATGGCGAGAATACTATTATTGATATTCCCTATAACCTGGTTTTTAGTGAGAATATATTCCGTAAATAGTCATACGTGCTTTATTAAAAGAACTTGCATGACATCTTTTGTCCTACCCTCCCGTGGCAGCGGGGTCCATAAAGGAAACTAATGGATATTAAGGCCTCCTTTTAATAGAGAACCGGAACAAAGCATTAACACATAGTGAATACATGAACTCCTCAAATTACGGTCATCACTGGTAGTGGGCCCGACAATTCTCACTCCGGGGTTGCCGGATCATAACACGTAGTAGGTGACTATAACTTGCAAGATCAGATCTAAAACATGGATATAATGATGATAACATAAATGGTTCAGATCTGAGTTCATGGCACCCGGGCCCAAAGTGACAAGCATTAAGCATAGCAAAGTCATAGCAACATCAATCTAAGAACATAGTGGATACTAGGGATGAAGCCCTAACAAAACTAACTCAATTACATAATGAATCTCATTAAACTCCTCACCGACCAAGGAGCCTACGAAGGAATTACTCACTCCCGGTGGGGAGCATCATGGAATTGGCGGTGGAGAAGGGTTGGTGATGATGAAGAACGAAGATCCCCCTCTTCGGAGCCTCAAACAGACTCCAGATCTGTCCTCCCAATGAAGAACAGGAGGTGGCGGCGGCTCTGTCTCGTGGAATGCGATAATTCTTTCTCCCTGATTTTTTTTGGAAAAATAGGAATTTATAGCGTCGGTTTAGGGTATACGGGGCCACCAGGTGGGGACAACCCACCTGGGCGCGCCAGGAGAGGGGGGCGCGCCCTGGTGGGTTGTGCCCACCCAGGTGCCCCTCTCCGGCAGGTCTTGGCTCCAGAAATTCTTATTATTGATATAAAAATTCCCCGCAAAGTTTTGTTCCATTCCGAGAACTTTTATTCCTGCACAAAAACAACACCATGGTAGTTCTGCTGAAAACAACATCAGTCCGGGGTTAGTTTCATTCAAATCATGCAAATTAGAGTCCAAAACAAGAGGAAAAGCGTTAGGAAAAGTAGATACGTTGGAGACATATCAACTTCCCCAAGCTTAAACCTTTGCTTGTCCTCAAGCAATTCAGTTGATAAAATGAAAGTGAAAAAGAAAAACTTTTACGAACTCTTTTGCTCTTGTTTGTATAAATAAGCTTAAACATCACCTAGGTTTTCAGCCAACATTATAACTAACCATGCCGACAATAACTCTTAAAGATTATAATGACTCATATCAATGACATAATCAGCTAGCGAGCAATAATAAGATATCTCAAACAGCAACACATTGTCAAAACAACCATGATATAATATGACAATAGTGGTATCTCGCTAGCCCTTTCTGAGACCGCAAAACATAAATGCAGAGCACCTCCAAAGTTCAAGCAGCGACTAAACATTGTAATTCATGGTAGAAAAGATCATGTCATGATGCACTCAACATTAGCTACACACAATGCATAAATCATGACAACTGTGCTCTCTCAGTTTCTGGCTCTTGTTTTAGAAGGTGATGACACAACATAAAAGTAAATAGATAGTCCCTTCGCAGAGGGAAGCAGTGATTTGCAGAGGTGCCAGAGCTCAAGTTTTTAAAACAGAGATAAATGATATTTTGAGACATGCACCCTTCTCATTTACTTCACGACCATCAGTTATCAACATCTTCCATGCTAAGCACGCTAGTGATGGTTCCCAAGCGATAAAAGTAAAGGTTTTGACTCCATTGGGAGTTTTTGTTTGATTAGTTGAGAGATTAACTCTTTTTCATGTTTGCAGTTTGGGACTGGGCATCCCTATTACCTCCCTTTTCTTGTGCGATGGCGAGTGAATAAACACTCGACCTGAGAATAACCCGCTTAGCATGGAAGATACCGACCACCTCCTGTCGTTCCATGAACGATCCAGGCACACAAAAAGGATAATTTTTAGAAGTTTTTAGAAGTGGCACATGCAAATTTACTTAGGACGGCAGGGTAATACCGTATATAGGTAGGTATGGTGGACTCATCTAGAATAACTTTGGGTTCAAGGTTTTTGATGTACAAGCAGAGTTACCACTTAGTACAGGTGAAGGCTAGCAATTAGATTGAGAAGCGGCCAGCTAGAGAGCAACAACGGTCATAACCATGCATTATGCATAAGTAACATTGGACACTAGCATGAGTAGGATATGAACACCATGAACATAAATATCATAGAGGCTATGTTGGTTTTGATTCAACGACATGCATGAAAATGTGCCAAATCAAGCCACTCAAACGTTAAGAGGAGGATACCATATCATCATACTACATCACAATCATTTTAGCGCTATGTTGATATCCAAGATAAATCATTATCAACTCCCAGCTACTTATGCATGGCATGAGAAACTATAATCTCTAATTGTCATTGCAAACATGTTTAATCATAATGGGCTGAATCATGGATACTAGGTTAAACATATTTACACAAACAGAACAAGTCGAGTTCATACCAGTTTCTCTCTGCCACATCTAGTTCATCGAATATTGTCATTATTGCCTTTCACTTGGACGACCGAACAATATGAAAATAATAATAGTGCAAGAGTGTCGTGGACTAAGCTGGAATCTGCAAACATTTTATTCAACAGGGGAAGACAAGGTAAAATGTGCTCTTTATTAGTTCAACAGTTATTCATATGAGAGCCACTCAACACTTTCAAGACCACGATGAAAATGTTGAGTGGCTCTCATATGCATTATTGTTGATCTAACAGCGAGCTCAAATTGCTTTTTCTTCTCCTCTTGAATAAAGTGTTTGTAGATTCCAGATAGTCCACGACACTCTTGCACTATTATTATTTTCTTATCATTCGATCGTGCAAGTGAAAGGCAATAACGACGATATTTGATGAACAAGCCGTGGCAGAGAGAAACGGGTATGAACTCAACTTGTTTTGTTTTTGTAAATATGTTTAACCTAGTATCCATGATTCAGCCTGTTATGATTAAACATGTTTGCAATGACCCTTAGAGATTATAGTTTCTCATGCCATGCTTAAGTAGCTAGGAGTGGATAATGATTTATCTTGGATGTTAACATCGAGTTAAAATGATGGTGATGTAGTATGATGATATGGTGTCCTCCTTTGAATGTTCGAGTGGCTTGACTTGGCGCATGTTCATGCATGTAGTTGAATCAAAACCAACATAACCTCTATGATATTTATGTTCATGGTGTTCATATCCTACTCATGCTAGTATCCAATGTTACTTATGCATAATGCATGTTCATGACCTTTTTCGCTCTCTAGCTGGCCGCTTCTCAACCTATTTGCTAGCCTTCGCCTGTACTAAGCAGGAATATTGCTTGTGCATAAAAATCCTGAAACCCAAGTTATTCCAGATGGGTCCACCATGTCTACCTATATGCGGTATTACCCTGCCGTCCTAAGTAAATTTGCATGTGCCACCTCTAAAACCTTCAAATAAATATCCTTTTTTGTGTGTGGATTGTTCATAGAGCAACAGGAGGTAGTCAGTATCTTCCATGCTAAGTGGGTTATTCTCATGGCGAGTGTTGATTCACTCATCCTTGCACGAGAGGGGAGGTATTAGGGATTCCCAGTCCCGAATTCAAATTGCAATAAATAAAACAAAACTCCCCCATGACTGTTGTTGGTATGGATGGTACCCACTGTTTCGGACCAGCCATGGAGTGTGATTGTTGGTGGACGGGGAGTAAACTTTTACTTTTATAGCTTGGGAACCGCCACTGTGTTTATCATGGAGGATACCGATAACTAATGGTCGCTAAGTAAACAAGAAGGGTGCATTTCTCAAAGTTTCATTTACCTCTGTTTTAAAAACTTGGGCTCTGGCACCTCTGCAAATCACTACTTCCCTCTGCGAAGGGACTATCTATTTACTTTTATGTTGTGTCATCACCTTCTCAAATAAGCGCCAGAACCTGAGAGCACTATTGTCATCCTCATGCATTGTGTGTAGCTAATGTTGGATGCATCATGATTGGATCTCTTCTACCATGAATTACAATGTTTATTCACTGCTTGAACTTTGGAGGTGCTCTGCATTTATGTTTTGCGGTCTCAGAAAGGGCTAGGGAGATACCACTATTGTCATATGATATGATGGTTGTTTTGACAAAGTGTTGTCAGTTGAGATATCTTATTATTGCTCGCTAGTTGATTATGCCATTGATATGAGTTAATATAATTTTTAAGAGTTATTGCTGACATGGTTAGTCATAATCTTTGCTGAAAACCAGGGTGCTACTTAAGCTTATTTATGTAAACAAGAGTAAAAGAGTTCATAAAAGTTTTTCTTTTTTACTTTCAGTTTATCAACTGAATTGCTTGAGGGCAAGCAAATGTTTAAGCTTGGGGGAGTTGATACGTCTCCATCGTATCTACTTTTCCTAACGCTTTCCTCTTGTTTTGGACTCTAATTTGCATGATTCGAATGAAACTAACTCGGATTGACGCTGTTTTTAGCAGATCTACCATGGCATTGTTTTTTGTGCAGAAATAAAAGTTCTCGGATTGGAACAAAACTTTGCGAGGAATTTTTATATAATAAAAGATAATTTCTGGAGCCAAGAACCACCGGATGGGGGGCACCTGGGTGGGTACAACCCACCAAGGCGCGCCCCCCTCACGCGCACCCAGGTTGGTTGTCCCCACCTGGTGGCCCCATAGACTCCAACCCTGATACTATAAAATCACATATTCGAAGAAAAAATCTGGGGAAAGAATTATCGTGTTTCACGAGACGGAGCCGCCACCACCTCCTGTTCTTCATCGGGAGGCCACACCTGGAGTCCATCTGGGGCTCCGGAGAGGGGGATCTTCGATCTTCGCATCACCAACCCTTCTCCATTGCCAATTCCATGATGCTCCCCACCGGGAGTGAGTAATTCCTTCATAGGCTCACTGGTCGGTGGGGAGTTGGATGAGATTCATCATGTATCGAGTTAGTTTTGTTAGGGCTTGATCCCTAGTATCCATTATGTTCTGAGATTGATGTTGCTATGACTTTGACATGCTTAATGCTTGTCACTTTGGGCCCGGGTGCCATGATTTCAGATCTGAACCATTTATGTTATCACCATTATATCTATGTTCTAGATCCGATCTTGCATGTTATAGTCACCTACTATGTGTTATGATCCATAAACCCCGGAGTGACAGAAGTCGGGATACTTTCCAGTGATGACCATAGTTTGAGGAGTTCATGTATTCACTGTGTTAATGCTTTGTTCCGGTTCTCTATTAAAAGGAGGCCTTAATATCCCCTAGTTTCCAATTGGACCCCGCTGCCACGGGAGGGTAGGACAAAAGGTGTCATGCAAGTTCTTTCCATAAGCACGTATGACAATTTACGGAATACATGCCTACATTATATTTATGAACTGGAGCTAGTGCCATATCGCCCAAGGTTATGACTATTATATGATGAATATCATCCAACGAATTCACCGAACCAACACCTACGAATTTCTCTTATATTGTTTCTGCTAAGTTACTACTCCTACTGTCACTATTGCACTTGTGACAAAATTATTGCTATCTTTGTTACTGTTACTATTGCTGTTGCTACTACTATCAAAACTATCATACTACTTTTCTACTAATCACTTTGCTGTAGATAATTAGTCTCCAGGTGTGGTTGAATTGACAACTCAGCTGCTAATACTTGCAAATATTCTTTGGCTTCCCTTGTGTCGAATCTATAAATTTGGGTTGAATACTCTACCCTCGAAAACTGTTGCGATCCCCTATACTTGTGGGTTATCAGGGGGTGGACTGTGGAGGGGGTGGTGTATGAGGATATGCCGCGAGTACTGAAAATTTTAGTAATGGTGGGCGGACGAGGGAGGGCGACGGTTCAAATGCCTCAACAACTGGAAGTTTACTATAAGGACGGTGGTGGAGGAGTGGGGGCGACGGTTGAAATACCACGACTACTAAAGTTTGGGTAAAGGAATTGAAGTAGGGCGGGAGCAACCAAGATCGCACACGGTCCAAAAAGAATATGCGTGTATAATAATAAGGAAAAGCGGCGGAACTGCCGATTTTTGCATCGCTTAAGGCGGGTAGTTTGTTTTTAGATTTCTAGCCAGCTAGTCAATTGCACACGGTTCGTCCTAATTTCCTGATGCAGACGTGGAATTCATCCTCAATAAACTACCCACCTTGAGCTTGCGCAGTCATGGTGATTTTATAGCGCACTAGCATCGCACACGGTTAAGCCAGTACCTCCATGCTCGTGCTTGCGTAGTCGTGGTGATTTTACAGCACACTAGCATCGCACACGGTTAAGCCAGTACCTCCACCCTTGCTCGTGCTTGCGCAGTCATGGTGATTTTACAGCGCACTAGCATCACACACGGTTAAGCCAGTGCGTCCACCCTTGCTCGCGCTTGTGCAGTTGTGGTGATTTTACAACGCACTAGTATCACACACAGTTAAGCCAATGCACCCGTATCCGTCGCGCGTCATCCGAGTCTTCATATATAGCACAATTTGGCAGCAAAAAATGTGAGAGAGGGTCAGAAGACAACCACACCTGCATGTGGCCCAAATATATATGAATGAAAAGGGTGGTGTGTGATGTTGAAATTCCCAATGCACAACTTTGACCGTGCGGGCCCACGGGTGGGCGCGTCGTCGAAGATCGTTGAGAGGGGCCAAAAGTCAACAGGCACCTGGAAGTGGCCAAATATATGTAGGAATAAAGGGCATGATGTTTAAATACACAATGCAGAACTTTGGTGGCACCTGCCTCGCAAACCGGAAAGCCCCCTTTGGATATATCTATAATGACAGTCTAAGGTCGTAGCTAGCTATGGTGCTTGCCCCACCCCCACTTCGTGTCGGCGGAACGCATGCACGTACTGATACTTTGATCATACATGCATGTTTCCATGACCTACCATAAGACGGACCAGTGAATGTATCGCTTGATCAAGCGACCTGTTGTTGTCTATAAAAAATGGATAGAATACACCGCTTGGGCCAATAGATTGGAGCATCATCGAAAATCGCATGAGAGGGGCCACAAAACTAGCGCCGTCTGCATGCGACCCAAAATGATGTACGTTGGAAGGGGTGATGTGTTTTAAATATCAAATAATGTACAATTTAGATGTGGTGTCTGCCTCTCGATACAGACAACCCCCATGAAAGCCAGGTAATTAAGGATGGCATACGTAGGGTACGGTGTCGGTCCAACCCACCAATTCGAGCGTGTGTGAGGGAATCCTGAGAATGCATGAGCTCGAACTTTGCTCGAACATGTCACCGTGACCCACCCGAACACGAACTAGGAGGAATCCATTCATGGCCAAACCCCCATCGTTATCGGTCAAAGGGTGATATATATAGACCCCGAGAGCCCACAGATATGTGTGTCGTCTAAAACCGCACAAGGGAGATAGAGTCGATCAGAAGACCCCCTATACCCTGCATGCGGCCCAAAAATATGTATGGGTGGTGTGTGATCTGTTCAAATCCCCAATGCACAACTTCGATGGGGCACCAACTACATTACAAACTGAACACCGTACCCCCAAGCCAGGTTCAAGGCGTACGATGCCAGTTCCCCAACTTCAAGGCAGGGGAGGGGGCTATCGTCCAACGCATGTGCTCAAACTTGATTTGGTCTAACATGGAACACAGAGCAAGAGGAAACCGTCATGGTCAAACCCTTCTCGTACATTGGGTCAATGGGTTAGATGAGGAACCCGTCATGGTCAAACTATCCTCGTGTGTTGGGTCAAAGGGATAGGTCACTACAGACACATTTATTCTCCAATTTCTTAGAACAAGAAATAACGAAAAAATACCATTCTACAAATTACCAAAACAAGGATCCCAAGGTTTATATAATCGACATGACAGGTCACTACAGACACATTTAGATGCTAAATGTCTGTAATGACCGTATCATGGTGCTGAAATGAAGCTTGAGATATGCAACTTCCCACCGGGTCACCCATCCTTAGACTCCTCCAGCCCCAACACGCTTAACTTCTGCGTTCTATTCGACTCGTCTAGCGGATGGGAAGCCGCCCCTTGCTGATAAGAGTTGCCTCCTTGCCTTTAAGGCGTTTCACGCTGGTCCCCGTGTGGGACCTACTCCCTACTATCACACATGTTTGTGCTTTTAGAAATCATGTGCAATATTTACATGGCCGGTGTGTCGCCGCCTAGCCTTCTATGAGCACTGACACTGGCAGCGAGAAACCGATGGGAGAAGAGGTGGGAAACTGATAGGAGGAGTGGTGGGAAACGGTAGCGTGTTTGGATATATAACACCATTAATATGGATAACTTAGTAAAGAAGTAAGCGTGAGCTAGCACGACGCGTGCGCACAATGCTTACCCACGGGTGCCAGACGGTTGACCAGAACTGCTTTAAATATTAAGGATTCGTTTGGCCTTTTTTTATACATTATAATTGACTTTTCTAAGCATTAATTTAATGTGCATAATTCAAATATGAACTACAAATACATGCTCCATGTCACCAAAATGTCTAGAAAAATCATACATGTGTCCTTGGGTGCATGTTTAGGTCCCATGCAAGGAATGAGAATGAATTACAACCATCTCGACGTCCTGGCTCGGCCTCAAACATTGAGAATCTCGATTTTTAAATCCCCGTAAATCCAAAACTCACCAAAAAATCATGAAACTTGGCATGGTGTCACAACATGTCACATATATGTCGTGGTAAAGAAAATTTGTCCAATTTGGGGCAAGTTTTATTACAAGACTCTTACAAATCGGAGCTTCTCTCAAGAAGCCTCGTGGTTCTGATAGGGGAACGTGCTCCCCTTGTGGGCGAAACGATAATCACTACCTCTTCTCTCTTTGTATTTTTTTCTACAGGCAACATGGAACAACAGGAGATTCGTGCTGAAATATGAAATTATTCAAGGTACGTTTGGCCTTTTTTATACATTAATTGAGTTTTCTATGCATTTAATGTCCATAATTCAAATCTGAACTACAGATACACGATCCAGTGCTCCAAAATGGCTAGAAAAATCATACATGTGTCCTTGGGTGCATGTTTAGGTCTCTGCAAGGAATGGGAATGAATTACAACCGTCTCGGCGTCCTGGCTCGGCCTCAAACATTGATAATCTCGGTTTTTAAATCCTCGCAAATCCAAAACTCACCAGAAAATCATGAAACCTGGCATGGTGTCACGACATGGCACATATATGTCGTGCTAAAAAAATTGTCCAATTTGGGGCAAGTTTTATTACAAGCCTCTTACAAACCGGATCTTCTCTCAAGAAGCCTCGGGGTTCCAATAGGAAAAAGTGTCCCCCTTGTGGGAGAAACGACAATCGATGCCTCTTCTCAACTTGTATTTTTTCTATAGGCAACATCGAACAATAGGAGATTCGTGCTGAAATTTGAATTTATACAGGGTTCGTTTGGCCTTTTATACATTAATTGAGTTTGTAGGCATTTAATGTCCATAATTAGAATATGAACTACAAGCACATGATCCAGTGCACCAAAATGTCTAGAAAAATTATACATGTGTACTTGGGTGCATGTTTAGGTCTCATTGAAGGAATGGGAATGAATTACCGTCTCGTCATCCTCGCTCAGCCTCAAACATTGGCAATATCGGTTTTTAAATCCTTGTGAACCCAAAATTCTCCAGAAAATCATGAAACTTGGCATGGTGTCACGACATGGCACATATATGTCATGGTAAAAAAATTGTTCAATTTGGGCCAAGCTTTATTACAAACCTCTTACAAACCGGAGCTTCTCACAAGAACCCCCGTGGTTCCAATAGGGAAACGTGTCCCCCTTGTGGGCGAAATGATAATCACTGCCTCTTCTCACCTTATACTTTTTTCTATAGGGAACATGGAATAACAAGAGATTCATGCTGAAATTTGAAAGTATTCAGGTTTTATTTGGCCTTTTTAATACATTAATTGAGTTTTCTAGGCATTTAATGTCCATAATTCAAATTTGAACTACAAGCACATGCTCCAGTGCACCAAAATGGGTTTAAAATTGTACATGTGTCCTTGGGTGCATGTTTGGGTCTCACTGAAGGAATGTGAATGAATTATGAACATCTCGTCGTCCTGAAACATTGACAATCTTGGTTTTTAAATCCTCGTAAATCCAAAACTCATCCAAAAACCATGAAACTTGGCACGATTTCATGACATGGCACATATATGTCATGGTAAGAATATCGTCCAATTTGAGACAAGGCGCACACATTAATAGTCAATGTAGTCCTTTTGGAACAAATAGCTAACACGTTACTATCGCAAACGGTTGTATTATTAGAACCTTGTGTGTTCCTGTAACCATTTAAGTGTAGCCACACATCCCTCTTTTTATTGGAGAGTACTACATCGATCCTGGTTCATGAAGGAAATATGCCCTAGAGGCAATAATAAAGTTGTTATTTTATATTTCCTTATATCATGATAAATGTTTATTATTCATGCTAGAATCGTATTGATCGGAAACCTTAATACATGCGTGAATACATAGACAAACACTGCGTCCCTAGTGAGCCTCTACTTGACTAGCTCGTTGATCAAAGATGGTTAAGGTTTCCTAACCATGGACATGATTTGTCATTTGATAACGGGATCACATCATTAGGAGAATGATGTGATGGAGAAGACCCATCCGTTAGCTTACATTTTGATCGTTCAGTTTTATTGCTATAACTTTCTTCGTGTCATATACATATTCCTTTGACTATAAGATTATGCAACTCCCGGATACCAGAGGAATACCTTGTGTGCTATAAAATGTCACAACGTAACTGGGTGATTATAAAGATGCTCTACAAGTATCTCCGAAGGTGTTTTTTGGGTTGGCATAGATCGAGATTAAGATTTGTCACTCCGAGTATCGGAGAGGTATCTCTGGGCCCTCTCGGTAATGCACATCATAATAAGCCTTGCAAGAAATGTGACTAATGAGTTAGTTGCAGGATGATGTATCACAGAACGAGTAAAGAGACTTGCCGGTAATGAGATTGAACTAGGTATGAAGATACCGACGATCGAATCTCGGGCAAGTAACATACTAATGACAAAGGGAATAACGTATGTTGTCATTATGGTTCGACCAATAAAGATCTTCATAGAATATGTGGGAATCAATATGAGCATCCAGGTTCCGCTATTGGTTATTGAGTAGAGAGGTGTCTCGCTCATGTCTACATAGTTCTCAAACCCGTAGGGTCCAGACGCTTAATGTTCGATGACGATTTTGTATTATATGAGTTATGTGATTTGGTGACAGAATGTTGTTTGGAGTCCCGGATGAGATCACGGACATGACAAGGAGTCTCAAAATGGTCAAGAGGTAAAGATTGATATATAGGACGATGGTATTCAGACACTGGAAGTGTTTCGGGATGCACCGGGTACTTATCTGGTCACCGGAAGGGGTTCTGGGCACCCCCGGCAAAAGCTATGGGCCTTATGGGTCAAGGGGGGAATCACACCAGCCACAAAGGGGCTAGTGCGCCCCCCATATGGGCTGGCCAAATTGGAGTATAAAAGGGGAAGGAGGAAAGGAAAAAGGGAATAGGATTCCTCCTTCCCCCTTCCTACTCCGAATAGGAATAGGAAAGGGGGGGGGGGCGAATTGGGAGGACCCCAAGTAGGATTCCTCCTACTTGGGGCGCCCCCTTGGCTGCCTCTCCTCCCCTCCAACCAATATATATGTGGGGGGCACCGCTAGAACACACACTAACAATTGTTAGCCGTGTGCGGCGCCCCCCTCCACAGTTTACTCCTCCGATAACATCTTCGTAGTGCTTAGGAGAAGCCCTGCGCGGATCACTTCACCATCACCGTCACCACGCCGTCGTGCTAACGGAACTCATCTACTCCCTCGACACTTTGCTAGATCAATTTTCGAGGGACATCATCGAGCTGAACGTGTGCAGAACTCGGAGGTGCCGTATGTTCGGTGCTTGATCGGTCGGAACGACAAGAAGTTCCACTACATCAACCGCGTTGTCAAACACTTCCGCTTTTGGTCTACAAGGGTACATAGACACACTCTCCCCCTCTCATTGCTATGCATCTCCTGGATAGATCTTGCGTGAGCGTAGGAAATTTTTGAAATTGCATGCTACGTTTCCCAACAGTTCATTGGTCCTCTTTGTATTTTCTGCCAAAATTTAACCATGTCGGTGGCGTGCCAGCAACTGTTTGATTAGACGGGACGAGCGTGAGAAGTCCGTCGTGCAGGCTCGATGGGACGCGTGCAAGCAGTCCACCGAGCAAGCTCGATGGGACGTGTGCGACCTGTCCACCGCGCAGGCTCGATGGGACGTGTGCGACCTATCCGCCGTGCATGCTCACCGGGAAGCGAGCTCTTTGACCTCCATCCACCAGCCGCCCGCCTCGCTCACAACTTCTCCATTAATGGCAGTCGAGCCGCTATTTAACTCGTGGTTAATTAAAGCCCCTGGACGGAGGGTGTTTGCTTGTGATCCCATGGCCCCGCTCAATGTTAGCCTTTGCTTTGTTCCTGCTCGCAGACAGCGTGATTTTAGCTTGTTTTCCACTCGTATTCCGGATAATTTAAATGCCACAAGGGACAATGGATAATATGACGACAAAATAAAATGGCAACGGATAATACGACGAGAAATTTACAATGGCGCGGATAATAATTTTCTTACATATTCCGGATAATTTAAAATGTCACATGCGGCAACGCCCGGAAGACACATGGGCAAGAGAAGAAGGAAATCACAAACAACGATCCAGGTCACTACTGTCTCTACTCCTCGATGGATCGCCAGGCGACAAGTTCCTCCAACTCATTCAAATCCTCATGACTTTGCTTGATAGGAGCCACGGATTCCTCCACCTCCAGCTCGCGCTCGATGCGGAGCTTCCTCAAGTCACCCATAAATTCCTTGATGACCACTTTCAGCGTCATCCCCAAGGCACTGCTCTGCTCATGCAGCTTCTTCCAGCCGGCGGCCTCCTCCTCCTTCTTGGCAAACTCCTTGAGGAGCTTCGCATTGCCACCCATGAGTTGCATGATGAGGCTGGTCGCCTTCTCAACCGAGGCATCGCTAATCTCGAGCAGCTTCATGATCTCTACTACACAACCTTCTTCTTGTAGACGTTGTTGGGCCTCCAGGTGCAGAGGTTTGTAGGACAGTAGCAAATTTCCCTCAAGTGGATGACCTGAGGTTTATCAATCCGTGGGAGGCGTAGCACTGGTGCGCGTCGGTCCTAAACAAACAATTTTTAACCCCTTTCCGCGACGGCATCTGGAACCGTCGCCAAGTGAGTGTGGGTGATAGGGGGGTCCTTCCCACACGACCCAGAAACCGTCGGGGATATGCCCTCCTGGCACACACGTTCGGCAAAATGAGGTCGTGTGCGACCGGCGAGCGCGAAAATACATAAATACGTATAGTATAGCTAAACAATACAATTATACAGCAAAATTGTTTCCAGTCGGAAGTACATCCCACACAGTCAGTCCCCGCTAAACGTTTCCGTTCGTATGTACATCCCACACAGTCGCTCTAAGGAAATGTTTGCGCAAGGTGGCGTAACACAAACAGTTTTGAAGAGAATGTCGTGTGTGATTGTTCATTGATCCAACACGGTTTATTCCTAGAAACTGTGTGTGTTGCCTGAGGTCATCGCCCATGGTGGTTTCTCATTAACCGTTTGCAATTGGAAAACCCAATTAGCAAGCTAATTGGCCAATTAGCGGGCTAATTGCCATATTATTAATAATCCATTTACTAATCTAATTGACATTCATATTAAGCACATAATATATTCCATTTCCATATTAAGGAAGCATGATTTCATAATTGAAATACATCGGAGTACAACATGATATAGCTTCAGCACTCAGCTACCCCATTACACAACTGCACCAGCAGCAAGTTTCACATGCAACATCTAGAACCTTTCGAAATTAGCATCTTAGACGGTACATAGAGAGATGCATCTCATCTGGAAAACTGCTGAAGTGGAAGGCGAATATTGAGCCTTCATTCATGTTGAAGGTCTTTGGAACTTTAGGCCAGTGCCTGTGGATGATTGACCGTCCATCCTTCGACCTCTTTAGGAACACTTCAATATTGAACCGTGGGTGTTGTATGAAAACTTTCCTCGCCTCCTGACCACATAGGTGGTTTGAGAGGTAATCATCAGTGAAGCCTGAAAACAAGGATGTGCATAAAAATCTTCTCTATATTGGAAATGGGGCAAAGGAATACAAAAAGGCAAGGTATAATAGTTAGTACCATCTTGTAAACCTCAGTGCTTCCCATTGTTTGCCTGCAACACATATAAGGTAGTTAGTCATCAGGTTAAGTAAGGGTTCGCATGATATCACTAAAATATGTTGATGATAAATAAGCACATTGCAGATTCATTAGATTAATTCAAGCCACATGGAAAACCCATTTATCCAAACCAAGCATGATTAAGAACTAGGAAATATAGCACTTGTATGTGTTTCTCATGTATTAAGTGCAGCTAAATTCGATTTATTCCTCACATGGTATACAATAACAGAATGCCGCCACAGCAATTGAACATCGCATTGCAGAATTGAACCAAGAAGTTAACTAAACACCACAACAAATGAACCAAACGTTAACTGAGCACCACATTGCACAATATAACGTACTCCTAATAGAAGATCAGACAGTTAACCAAACCAAGCATGCTTAACAACTTGGAAATATAGCAATTGTATTTGTTTCTCATGTATTTAGTACAACAAAATTCGATTTATTCCTCACATGGTATACAATAACAGAATGCAGCCACAACAATTGAACATCGCATTACAGAATTGAACCAAGCAGTTAACTAAACACCACAACAAGTGAACCAAGCCACAACAAATGAACCAAGCAGTTAAGTAAACACCAATTGAACAATATAACATACTCCTAAGAGAAGATCAGACAGTTAACCAAACCAAGCATGCTTAACAACTTGGAAATATTGCACCCTGAAGAATGGAACATCACATTTGCAGAATTGAACCAAGCAGTTAATTGAACACCACATTGCACGACATATAGAACATATACACTATAGCAGAAGATTGCATGGTAAAAGTAGATAGCACAATTCACTAGAATTTGTTAAGGAAAGGCAGTAGCTAGCAAACTGAACATGGGTCCTTATAGTGAGCTAATAAGACAAGCTACTCCTCATTGTCGGAGATAGCGATGACGATTGACTCCTTAGACATGGAAGAGGGCGAGGCCTCCGCATCGTGGGTGCCCTCGTTGTAGTGGTGAGTTGCCTGAGCCGCTCCAGGCACCAACCTGATGTCTCTCAAGATGAGGTAAGCACGTGCACGCTGAGAAACACCTCGTAGTCTTTGTCGAAGGCACTAACGGTGGCCTCGAGAAAATGCCACGAACTATCATTTAAAGCAGCCAACCGCGTCGCTGCGTCGGCGCGCGAGGCATCAACAGTGGCCTCGACGGCGATGTGCTCCTCCAAGATCTGGGGGTCGGCACGAATGGCAGCCATCGCAACCTCATCCGCGCGTGCAGCCGCGATTTGCTTCTCCGTTGCCAAATGCTCCTTGAGGTCCTGGCTATACTGCGTGCACCATGGCTTAGGCCGCCGCTTATTTGGTGGAGGGGTTGGTGATTTGGGTGGAAGGTGTCGCGCTCGCGCCGGCGGTCGGGCCATGTGGGATGTGGAAGGAGGAGGAGGATGGGGGTCGGGTGTGGATTACCTGCCTGGATAGGCGAGGCCAAGCAGCATGAAGGAGGGTCGCCGGTGAGGAGGCGGCGGCGCTGTAAGCAAGGACTGAAGGTTTCAACTTGGAAAGGAAGGCGGAAAGAGGGAAAATGTGGCTTTTGGTAAGGGGGAGGGGCGGGGAGGTAGATATTTCCGCGGAAGCCGAAAATTTGGAATCGCTTCAGCCAAAAAACTGGCACGCAAAGTGTCATCAGACACGGTACCTTATTGAGACATGGTCCGAAGATATTTTGTGCTGCATCTCACACGGTTGGTTATAATAAACTATGTGGGATCTACTTGATTTTTGGTCTTGATTTGAATTACATAATGGGGTCACAGCGGCCATGGATGGTGTTTGAATTGCTAGACCTTCTATCTGCAGTGATCATAAAAGAATTGGAATTATTCAGGGTTCGTTTGGACATTTTTATGCATTAAGTGAGTTTTCAATGCATTTAGGTGCATAATTTAAATTTGAACTACATGCACATGCTCCAGTGCATATAAATTCGTTGAAAAATCAAATCTTTGTCGTTGGGTGCATGCTTAGGTCCCATGCAAGAAATGAGAATGAATTTCAAACACCATGGCACTGTTGATTGCCGGCAAAACAGTGAGATGCCTGGTTTTTAAATTCTAGTAAATCCAAAACTCGTCTAAAATTCATGAAACTTTGCATGCTATCATGGAGCGGCATCAACATGCCGTGGTACAAATTTTGTCCCATTTGGGGCAGGTTTGGGTATATGCTTCTCACAAACCGGAGCTTCTCACAACAAGCATGATGGTTTTCGGTAGGGAACGTCCCACCTTTGGGGACGAAACGATATCCATTGCCTCTTATTGCTTTCAAGTTTTTTTCTCGTGTCAACATAGAACAATAGGAGTGTTGTGTGAATTTTTGTGATTTTTTGGGGTTCGTTTGGACATTTTTATGCATTAAGTGAGTTTTCAATGCATTTATGTGCATAATTCAAATTTGAACTACATCCGCATGCTCCAGTGCATATAAATTCGTTGAAAAATCAAATCTTTGTCGTTGGGTACATGCTTAGGTCCCATGCAAGAAATGGGACTGAATTTCAAACACCATGGCACCGTTGATTGCCGGCAAAACAGTGAGATGCCTGGTTTTTAAATTCTAGTAAATCCGAAACTCGTCTGAAATTAATGAAACTTGGCATGCTATCATGGAGCGGTATCAACGTGCCATGGTACAAATTTTGTCCCATTTGGGGCAGGTTTGGGTATATGCTTCTCACAAACCGGAGCTTCTCACAACAAGCATGATGGTTTTCGGTAGGGAACATCCCACCTTTGGGGACGAAATGATATACATTGCCTCTTATTGCTTTCAAGTTTTTTTGTCGTGTCAACATAGAACAACAGGAGTGTTGTGTGAATTTTTGTGATTTTTCGGGGTTCGTTTGGAAATTTTTATTCATTAATTGAGTTCTTAATGCATTTATGTGCATAATTCAAATTTGAACTACATGCGCATGCTCCGGTGCATATAAATTCGTTGAAAAATCAAATCTTTGTCGTTGGGTGCATGCTTAGGTCCCATGTAAGAAATGGGAATGAATTTCAAACACCATGGCACCGTTGATTGCCAGCAAAACAGTGAGATGCCTAGTTTTTAAATTCTAGTAAATCCAAAACTCGTCTGAAATTCATGAAACTTGTCATGCTATCATGGAGCGGCATCAACATGCCGTGGTACAAATTTTGTCCCATTTGGGGAAGGTTTGGGTATATGCTTCTCACAAACCGGAGCTTCCCACAACAAGCATGATGGTTTTCGGTAGGGAACGTCCCACCTTTGGGGACGAAACAATATCCATTGCCTCTTATTGCTTTCAAGTTTTTTCTTGTGTCAACATAGAACAATAGGAGTGTTGTGTGAATTTTTGTGATTTTCGGGGTTCGTTTGGACATTTTTATGCATTAACTGAGTTTTCAATGCATTTACGTGCATAATTCAAATTTGAACTACATGCGCATGCTCCAGTGCATATAAATTCGTTGAAAAATCAAATCTATGTCCTTGGGTGCATGCTTAGGTCCCATGCAAGAAATGGGACTGAATTTCAAACATCGGTGCACCGTTGATTGCCGGCAAAACAATGAGATGCCTAGTTTTTAAATTCTAGTAAATCCAAAACTCGTCTGAAATTCATGAAACTTGGCATGCTATCATGGAAGGGCACCCGACATGCTGTGGTATTTTTCGTGTCCATTTTGAGAGAAGGCGCACTCGAATAATGACAACCAACAAAGGCATTTTGAAAAAAAATAGCTGCCACTTTAGTATCTCAAACGTTTGTATAATTCAAGCCGTGTGCGTTCGGTTAACCATTCATGTGACGCCACGTGTCTTGGTTTTAATGGTTATAGGAGGTGCCGTGTGGACAGCTGCTTGACTGAACGGGAGGCGTGCGACCGCAGTCCGGTGCGCAGGCTCACCGGGAAGCGTACAAGCTGTTCAACGTAGGATCTGTGCATCTCTTCAACGGAAACGGTTCAGATTACGGTATGCAAATTAAAGCCAGACTTCGGCTCTAAGCCAAGAGACACTGCGATTTTTCAAATATGCAGCTAAAAATCAATATCACCATCTATTTTTTGCAACTAAAATTCAGTAATTAAGCATATATTTCATTCATACTAGAAATTAAGCAGTCGTTCTCACCGGGAAGCGAGACAGCCTTGGACCGCCGCCCGCCTCACTCCCACTGGTCTATATTAATGGTGCCGCCGAGCGGCCGCACCCCCCATCCTCGGCACACACACAATTCCTCTCTCTCCGCCCGCATCCTCAAAGCCGTCAGTGTACGAGGATGCCGCCGAAGCGCCCCATCGGAGGGAGTGGCGACGCCGGGGCTGCTGAAGCACCGGAGCATGGTGTGAATATGGAGACAGAGGTTCCCGTCCCCACCGACGAGGTGGAGAATGAGGCTGCTAACAAGCAGAGGCGGGTCGAGAAAGAACCGCAAGCGACTCCAGCAGGCCTAGACTTCATCAACAACCTCCCCAATGATATGTTGATAGTCATCATATCCCTCCTCCCAATCAGAAATCGGGCGAGGACAGCCGCCGTTTCCGGGCGGTGGCGCACCCTATGGCTCCGCACCCCTGTCAACCTCCTCCACGCCCACAAGCTCTGCCATGGCTATCACCAAAGCTTGGATGCGTTCTCCCAGATCCTCGGCAGTCACCATGGCCCAATCAAAGGCCTTATCGCGGGCAAGTTCTGTTCCAATGGCAGGGAGCGAGGCAAGCTTGACGAGTGGCTCCGATCCCACACCATAGATCAGATCGAGAAGCTAAGTTATAATGATGGGCATATGAGCTTGCTGCCAACGTCCGCGCTCTCCTTCGCGCCCACGCTGCGCCTCACCAAGTTCATGAACTGCCATTCCCCCCTTAATGACGCGCCCGCTCTTTTTCTACCACGACTGAAGCACCTCGAGCTCGTCGCTGTCCGCATCCCAAAGGATGACATGGACCGCCCGCTCCGCGGCTGTACTGCACTCGAGTTCCTTCATCTTCAGGTGATGAATTGGTCGAGTACCGTGCACATCACCTCCAGGACTCTCCGCACTATTTATGTGTGTTGCTGGTGCTGCAACGAGAGATCACAAAAGGTGGACCACAATATGGTCATCCAGGACACACCTTCACTTGAGAGATTACTTGTAGTTGATCAGCAAGGTCCAACAAGAATCAATGTCATTTCTGCGCCGAAATTGAAAGTGGTGGGCTACTCGTCTGTCAAATACTACAACTTTCAGGTACAACAGTCGCCTTATATACCTCTCCTTCTTGATATCAACGTTATAACTAGTTTTGAAGATGTATGCTCGTTTGTCATCCAGCGAAGCTTCACCCAGACTCTGGGCATAGTGAAGGTCTTGGCACTAGAATCTGTCGTCCCCAACCTGGACCGATTTTTCAGTTGCCTGAGATTCTTTCTGTGCCTGAAGAAGCTGTATATCGAGGTGATGTTCCTTTCCTGTTAAATGTTAACCATAAGGGAGTTAGATTTTTTGCACCTTTTCCCAAGTTCACAATGACAATGTACTACTATTTCTGAAGGAATTTTGGAGGATTTTAGGACATACACCCCCACCCCATATTGGTTGCTTCATTCATATGGTTACAATCGTCCATAAGAATTTCTCCTTTGGATTCATCTGTACTAGTTTTCTTAGGGAATTTTTCATCCAATCCAACCTCTTGTGAAGAAGGCTACATGTTTCTAGATTGTAATCAAATGCCCATGTTAATCATGCCAGATCGAAGATAACACGTTGGGGCATTTTACCAATCCTGCAAACCAAATGGGCGTGTAGCAGTGTTCAAAACTGCATGTAGGCACTAACACTTTCTCTTCTTTTGCAGTGCATATTAGGCCCGGTGGATGATGTTTATAACGACAATCACATCGAATTCCTGGATCTGCATCTCTAAAATATTACTTTGAACTCCTACCGAGGGACCCCACCGGAGATTACTCTCGCCAGGTTCTTTCTTGCCAGAGCAAAGGTGCTGTGTGTACTGAGGTTGAACACACATTTAATTAGGAAAGATCAATGGTATGATCAGCAGATCCAGCTGGTACTGTGTGACGCCCAATATGCGATACTATCCTAAAGAGACTCGAAGGTCCCACCAAGGATAGAACCGCATATTGACACGCTTTAGCAAGGTGGATATCATTACATCAACATTACATAATAGATGGGGATACATACAAGGCATACAAATGCCGCAAGAATACATCAATACATCAAACACATGATCAACATCCGAGTACGGATGAAACATAAACAGAAGCTCAAACGACGTTCACCCTGCTAGCCCAGGCTGCCGACCTGGAACCTATCCCCTGATCGAAGAAGTAGAAGAAGGACTCCAAAACAAATAGCATCGCTCTCGCGTCATGATCATCGCAAAACCTGTACCTGCAACTGGTGTTGTAGTAATCTGTGAGCCATGAGGACTCAGCAATCCCATTACCATGGGTATCAAGACTAGCAAAGCTTAATGGGAAAGGAAAGGATAAGGTGGTGAGGTTGCAACAGCGGCTAAGCAAGTATGGTGGCTAACTTACACAAATAAGAGCGAGAAGAGAAGCAACGGAATGGTCGTGAAACTAGCAATGATCATGAAGTGATCTTGAACTCCTGCTTACGTCAAACATAACCCATAAACCGTGTTCACTTCCCGGACTCCGCCGAGAAGAGACCATCACGGCTACACACATGGTTGATGTGTTTTAATTAAGGTCAAGTGTCAAGTTCTCTACAACCGGATATTAACAAATTCCCATCTGCCACATAACCGCGGGCACGGCTTTCAAAAGATAATACCCTGCAGGGGTGTCCCAACTTAGCCCATCATAAGCTCTCACAGTCAACGAAGGATATTCCTTCTCCCGGGAAGACCCGATCAGTCTCGGAATCCCGGTTACAAGACATTTCGACAATGGTAAAACAAGACCAGCAAAGCCGCTCGATGTGCCGACAATCCCGATAGTAGTCGCACGTACCTCGTTCTCAGGACACACCGGATGAACACTACGTACAACTAAAACCAGCCCTCAAGTTTCCCCGAGGTGGCGTTGCAAGTGGCTCTAGTTTGGACCAACACTCCGAGGAGCACGGGCCCGGGGGGGGGGGTCAAATAAGATGACCCTCGGGAGCGCGACTCCCAAGGAAAAAGGCTAGGTGAGGCAATGTAAAACCAAGGTTGGGCCTTGCTGGAGGAGTTTTATTCAAAGCGAACTGTCAAGGGGGTCCCATAAATCACCCAACCGCGTAAGGGACGCAAAATCAAGGAACATAACACCGGTATGACGGAAACTAGGGTGGCAAGAGTGGAACAAAACACCAGGCATAAGGCCGAGCCTTCCACCCTTTACCAAGTATATAGATGCATTAATTAAATAAGAGATATTGTGATATCCCAACAAAACATAATCCAACATGGAGCAATCTTCATCTTCACCTACAACTAGCAACGCTATAAGAGGGGCTGAGCAAAGCGGTAACATAGCCAAACAACGGTTTGCTAGGAAGGGTGACAAAGGTTAGAGGTTCATGGCAATTTGGGAGGCTTGAGGAGCATGTGATAGGTAGTGCAGCATAGCGATAGAACGAAGCAACTAGCATAGCAATGATAGTAGTGAGATCCAAGGTGACGGTCATCTTGCCTGAAATCCTGCTAGGAAGAAGAACGAGTCCATAAAGAAGCTGAAGTCACGAAGACGAACGAATCCTCACGATCGCAACGACACGGGAACTATCGAGAAGAAGCACACAACATGATAAACACACCACACATGAACAAGGCATGATGCTCAACCAAGTATGATGGATGACAAGGCTACATGAAGCTACTCATGTCCAGAGATGATGCATACAAGAGCAAGACATCAAAGCAAGTTTAAATGAGGCCGGAAACAACCTATAACAATTCCGGTAAGTCCTCATATGCAAATTTCGAAATTGGTCCAGATCTGAATAAACTTATGTTCAAGTTGTTAAACAGGAAGTTAAGATGCACCAAAGCAAACTACACGAAATTCTAGTCAAGTTACATATAAAGTTCATTAGATTCGGAGCTACGGCCTAGAAGATATGAGCAAAACAAGGTAAACATGGTATTGATGCAAAATGAATTCAAACATGAAGCAAACACCTCAAAACAAGCATGCGACAAGGTAATATGAAACTACATGCAAAACTAAGCAAGTTTCATATATATCATGCTCAAAACGGAGCAACGGTGCAACACATACACTCCAAACAAGATATAACAACAATCTGTCCAAAACAGCAACTAGGCATCTAGCAAGCATCAAAACAATATGCTACAACACCTTAACAATAAAACAAATGACATGGGCATGATTTACAGGTAAAGCATTACAAAATATGAACACTGAGCTACCTTCATAAATCACTAGAACATGCTCAAAAGGACATGGCAAGATTGCAAATAATAACAGTTTCACAGACTGCAGAAATTACTGGACATGGCAGAAATAACATCAGGTTGCAAAGTTTAGAGCTATCAAACAACATGCTACAAGAACATACCATAGCAAACAAAGGCATGGCATGAATCTACTGATTGCATAGAACAAAAGTCCCTTACTGATCACGAGGCAAAAAGGCACAGAAGATATGATGGCACCCAGGTAAACATAACAAGTTTTATCAACAGTTTCAGACTTGGGAAAATAACAGTTCATGGCAGAATCAACGATAACTAGGCATGTTGGTGAGCTTGAAACACTCACCACAGAGCAATACATGGCATTTGAAGTGAACCAACAGCAAGAAGGCATAAATATCAAGCTAAGCATGGCAATAGAAAGTACATAGGGTACATGGATAACTAGCAAAACACATGGCAACAACGAACTTCATGTTACCTGGCTGACAAGAACATTATTTAGCAAATTGAGAGCAAGATTACAACAAGCTACAGCAGGCTATAAATGCAACCAAGGGCATGGATGGATAGATCATAACATGTATAACAAAACATCCTTAGTGAACATCTCCAGATTATGCATAGAATGACTTGTAGCAGCAGGTTTACATAGCAACAGAATATAACAGAATCAGACTTGGCAGAAATCACGGTCACAAGAAATCAGCAACATCACGGAGGCTACTTTGCATGCTTGTGCTAGTCACCACATAGATGACAAAAATACAAGACAAGCACCACCGTAAATATGGCATGATGTAGTTCAAAACACATGTAGAGCTCATGCTCATAGGATGCACACACAAAATTCAATGAAAAAGACAAATCACCAAGTTCTGATAACAGACAGCAGTTAACATCATATCGCACTCTTGCAACGATGATTAGTGAATCAAGATGATCTCAAACAAGCATGGCACAATGGAACAAAATGAAGATCATCTCATGGTGAACATTTTGACATATTATGCATGCAACACGGAGCAGTATACAAGAAGTTATGGCATGATGAACATGAGCACATAATGCAACAATTCGAGGACTTTGTAGAAAAATCACCTCCGAATCTAGGGTTGACCCGGGCACGCAGAACGAGGCAGCGGCGGATCTCGCCGGAATCTCACCGGAGTTGACCGGAGAAGGTCGTGGGGGCGCCAGACGAGGTCGTGGACAGCGGGGAAGGACGGAGGAGGCCAGCGTGGGGCGGATCTGGCCCGGATCAGCCGGATCCGGGTGCGGCAGCGGACAGGGAGGCGGGGCGAGCTCCGGCCGGCAAGGTCACTGCAGGGCGGCGGAGGAGATGAGCGGCGGCGACCGGGCGCGCGGGGCGGCGAGCGACACCGGACGGCGAGGTCGGGCGCGGCCGCGGCGATGGACGGCGGAGGAGACGAAGCGGCGAGGCGGCGGGGTTCCGACGAGGTCAGGCGCGGGCGGCGGCGCACGTCGGAGCGGGCGGCGGAGCGCGGGGAACCCGAGCGGCGGCGGCGGGGCGCTCGGGCCCGAGGGCCGCGGCGGCGGGCGCGGTCGGGCTCGCGCGGGCCCACGATGGGCCTGGCGGCCCGCGGCCGCGAGGACGACAGCGGCAGACAGATGGCGGCTCAGGATTGGGCAGGGGCAGTGGCGGACATGTCCAGGCGTGAGGGTGGACGTGTCCGTCGGCGGGAGAAGGAAGAAGCTAGGGTTTCGTCCGCGAAAAATGGAAGGGGCAGTGTTTATATAGGTAGAGGGAGGTAGGAGAGTCCAAATGGGGAGCGGTTTTCGCCCACACGATCGTGATCGAACGACCGAGAGCCTAGAGGGGGTTTGGATGGGCTAGTGGGCTGTGGTGAAGGGGTGCTGGGCTGCAAAGAGAGAGGGGTTTCGGGCTACGCGGTTAACCGTTGGGGCATCAAACGACCTCCAAATGGAACGAAATTTGACGGGCGGTCTGTCGGTGCTATACCAATTTCACTCGGCAAATACCGACCCATTCCGAGAAGGTTTTTCTCCCACTCACGAAACAAGGACTGAGAGGGCGACAGGCGCGGCGAGAGTGTCGGATCGCGAAACGGACAACGGGGAAAAGGACCGGATGCAAGTTTTGAAAAACATGCGAATGAAAAGCAGATGATGACATGGCAAAATGCAACACGCAAGCAGATGACATGGCAAGGACGGCGAATAACTGGCAGACACCTGGCGCATCGGATCCGGGGCGTTAGATACTGTTGAATGGAAGTGCCTCCAAAAATGCCAAAGTTCATATGGGAGGAACATATGGCAAGGCAATTGGAAATCATTGTGTCAAACCCATACATGACTTGTCAGCGGCTGATCCCTTTTCAGAAATGACGCAGCTTGCAATGTTTGAATTTGGGTGTTGTAATCTTTGAATTTGAACCTTGCAATATTTATGGTATTTGTTATATTGAACCGTTTATGTTCTCTTGTCTCAACGCAAATAGTTCATCCGGGTGAACCGCATGTCGTACATCGCACATACCTTGATCTGGCTGACCGTTTCTTTTGTGTTGCCTAATCACAAACAGTTCATCCGAGTGAACTGTATGCTGTACATCGCACACAACTTGATCTGGCTGACCGTTTCTTTTGTGTTGCCTAATCACAAACAGTTCATCCGAGTGAACCGTACGCTGTACATCGCACACACCTTCATCTAGCTGCCCGTTTCTTTTTTCCTACTCATCGAAAATGGTTAATTGAACTGAACCGCATGCCTTGAATCACACACACAACTAAAATCTGAACCGTGTTTGATGCATCCGTCATCGCAACCGTTTTGTGCCTTTTTTGACGGGTTTTTTACACCACCGTTTGCGATTATTGCATCGCACACAATTTCGTCGAAGGGTCAATGATCCTAGTGTCGCGTTAGCAGCATCCTGCAGTAGTGTAGGATGAAGATGGTCTCTCTCAAACAACCCTGCAACCAAATAACAAAGAGTCTCTTGTGTCCCCAACACACCCAATACAAAGGTAAATTGTATAGGTTCACTAGTTCGGTGAAGAGATTATGATACAAGTGCAATATGGATGATAGATATGAGTATTTGTAATCTGAAAATATAAAAACAGCAAGGTAGCAAGCGATAGAAGTGAGCGTAAATGGTATTGCAATGCTAGGAAACAAGGCCTAGGGTTCATACTTTCACTAGTGCAAGTTCTCTCAACAATAATAACATAATTGGATCAGATAACTATCCCTCAACATGCAACAAAGAGTCACTCCAAAGTTACTAATAGCGGAGAACAAACGAAGAGATTATTGTAGGGTACGAAACCACCTCAAAGTTATCCTTTCTGGTCGATCTATTCAAGAGTCCGTAGTAAAATAGCACAAAGCTATTCTTTCCATTCGATCTATCATAGAGTTCGTATTAGAATAACACCTTAAGACACAAATTAACCAAAACCCTAATGTGACCTAGATACTCCAATGTCACCTCAAGTATCCGTGGGTATGATTATATGATATGCATCACACAATCTCAGATTCATCTATTCAAACCAACACAAAGTACTTCAAGGAGTGCCCCAAAGTTTGTACCGGAGAGTCAAGACGAAAATGTGTGCCAACCCCTATGCATAAGTTCACAAGGTCACTGAACCTATAAGTTGATCACCAAAACATACATCAAGTAGATCACGTGAATCACTACTGGAATCAGGATCTTTGCCATCAGCTAGTTCTTTGCCATCTGCTAACTGATGGCAAAGAAGGTCTTTGCCATCAGCTTACAGAAAACTGACGGCAAAGAAAAAATGGACGACAAAGAGGGTGTTTGCCGCCAGCCTGCTCTTTGCCGTCAGCTAGCTGACGGCATAGAACATTTGCCGTCTGCTAGCAGACGGCGAAGAAGGTGGGTGGCCGACTAACGAGAACAACCTAACGGCCACTTTCTTTGCCGTCTACTAGCAGACGACAAAGAGCCCGAAAGCAGACGGCAAATAAAACAACCAAACCCCCGCCCCCGGCAGACGGCAAAGAAAGAAACGCACGCCACAGATCGATCCCACGGATCGATGACTTGGCACGCACCCACCCACGACCCACACAGCCCCACACCCAACCCACGCACACACACACCCACGTTGGATCCCATCTATCTCGTCTTCCTCGATCCCCTTTCTCCACCCCACGCCGCCGCCAGATTCCGGCGATCCCCGCCGTACCCACCGCCCAGCTTTCCTCCCCGAGGTCATCTCTCCCCGCTCACCATCTCCACCGACCAGTTTCTCTCCTCGCCCAGGAGAGCGACGCCCAGGCACTGGTGGTGGTGCACCACGAGGAGGCCCCAACGGCGTCGAGCTGTTGTTGCTGCGGGCACAGCGACGTGCTAGGGAGGAGCTACGTCGGGACGCTGCTCGGATGGGACATGGGAGGCGGATGGAGACCGAGGCGGTTGGAGCGGAGTCGGCGGCGGCCGCGGGTGGCGTCGGCGATTTCCCACTGGATCCGGTCTGCAGGTCCCCCTCCCCCGCCCCTGCCCTTGCCCCCTCAATTCCCCTCCGGCAGTAATCTCAAATCTTCCTCCACCTTGCCGATATTCCGGTCGTCGTGCGCCACCGTCGACGATAGGATCGAGGTGGCGTGAAGGATGGGTGGTAGTGCGAGAGATTCATAGGTGGCTGCACATGACAGCTGCGATGGCCACGGGGGCGACGAAGCAGAGACAGCGGCCCCGCAGAGGCTGGCGAGTCGGCGGTCATGCCCGATCCAAAGACTCCATGCTGGATAAGGAGGTATGGTCCCGGCAATTCCCCAGCGGAGGATATATATTGTTTTTTGATTTGTGTGTGGGAGCAAAATTTGTGCGTTAGTGGCCCTGTGTATATTGCATGAATGCCGACAAACCTCATATTCCATCACGTTCTTGTTAATTTTCTGGCAATCCCAAGAGATGGAAATACAAAACTCCTCAATATACTCATGAGAAACACAATCGATTTGACCTGAGGTAAGAATGTAAGATACAGGCTTTGGATTCTCGGTAAGAAATTTTGTAAGGCAACTCCAGGACCAACAGAGCTAATGGTATATATAGTGAAATACATCTACTAATCAAAACTACCTATCACATGTCTCGATTCATGCATGCTAACCACCAGCACGCTGGAAGATCACCTGTTTCCTAATTTCCTGATCACTAGCTCAGCCTTGGTCGCTATTGGCAATTGGTTATCTTGTCAGTACTTCACAATTAGGATTATGCATTCTCATACTTCTCTTAGCTTGATGCCCATTCCCTGTTTTAGCTAGAGATATTAGAAAATGGTTATCGGGATGTTTGGTTTAGGTTTCCCTGTTTTCCAGAACCAGAGAGTAGTTCCTGATTTTGGTGTTGATAAATCAACTTCAGACATTGTGGCTTTTGCTGGCGCATATAGACCGATGATCGGGTGTTACCCCACATAGCATACAGAGAAATAATTGATTCATCACAAGTACATGCAGTCTTTCTTTGGTCATACATGCAGTTTAATTTTTGTTGGCAGACCACTTTACTCAATTTAATTATCTTATTTTCATTTGAGAACATCTTAATGTTCTCGCTTTGTACTGGTAAAGGAATGCAAGTGTTGGAATTCTGGTTATATTGATGTTTTTGCCGTCAGTACAACATTGCCATGTACTGATATATATATATATATACATATATATATGGGATAATAAGCTTTAGTGTATGAAGCTGTTGTTAACTTCTGCTCCCATCATGCACGGTGTTATCCCTTGATGTATGTATGCTGTAGGTATACTGAACCAATAATTTCACCTTAGTATTATGGACTAGATGAATGGCTCCTACAGCATTGCATTTCACCAAGTGAAATGCTACATTTCTACTCCTAACCCATTCTCTCTTTCTTAGTGTTTTTGTTATGCAGGTTGGAAGAAAAGAAGAAGATCCAGAGAAGATCTTAGTAATAAGATAGTTTTTAGGAAAATAGATATTTAGTTTTAGGTCATTTCTTGTAATTTCAGATATGGAGTGCTTGTCTTTAGTTTTTGTTTTGACTTTGTGAAACTTGCTACCTATGGATGAAACTGTGTAATATTGATGAAGCTATGTATATGTATGGATGAAACTTGCTACTATTGGTAACATGTGTTGGATATCCTATATTGGTCATATATATATATGTGAGTGTGTGTGTGTGTGTGTTTGATTTTCTGTGAAAATGAATGGATATAAGAAGAAACAGAATTAATGCCTGTTTGGTCTCTTTGCCATTAGTGGCAGACGGCAAAGACTTGCCGTCAGCGGCGGATGGCAAAGGCCTGCCGTTAGCCACTTAACGGACTGACAGCGCAATTATTGCCGTCTGCTCTCTTTGCCGTCCGCTGCAGACGGCAAAGGCCTTTTGCCGTCAGCCGCCCGGAAGCAGACGGCAAAGTAGCTCTTTGCCGGACCTTACTTTGCCGGAGCCTTTTGCCGTCCGCGGCTGACGGCAAAGGCCTTTGCCGTCCGCCGTTCATGCCTTTGCCGTCCGCCGTGGCAGACGGCAAAATAGCGGATTCCTGTAGTGAATATCCCATTGTCACCACAGATAAGCACATGCAAGACATACATCAAGTGTTCTCAAATCCTTAAGGACTCAATCCGATAAGATAACTTCAAAGAGAAAACTCAATCCATTACAAGAGAGTAGAGGGGGAAAACCATCATAAGATCCAACAATAATAGCAAAGCTCGCGATACATCAGGATCGTGCCAAATCAAGAACACAAGAGAGAGAGAGAGATCAAACACATAGCTAATAGTACATACCCTCAGTCCTGAGGGTGAACTACTCCCTCCTCGTCATGGAGAGCGCCGGGATGATGAAGATGGCCATCGGTGAGGGATCCCCCCTCCGGCAGGGTGCCGGAACAGGGTCCCGATTGGTTTTTCGTGGCTACAGAGGTTTGCGGCGGCGGAACTCCCGATCTAGGTTTCTTTCTGGGGGTTTCTGTATTTATAGGAATTTTTGGCGTAGGTCTCATGTCAGGGGGGTCTCCGAGTCGTCCACGAGATAGGGGGGCGCGCCCAGGGGGTAGGGCGCGCCCCCACCCTCGTGGACGGCCCGGGACTCTTCTGGCCCAACCCTTTTACTCCGGGGGCTTCTTTTGGTCCATAAAAAATCATCAAAAATTGGCACGTCAATTGGACTCCGTTTGGTATTCCTTTTGTGTAAAACTCAAAAACAAGGAAAAAACAGAAACTGGCACCGGGCTCTAGGTTAATAGGTTAGTCCCAAAAATCATATAAAAAGGTATATTAAAGCCCATTAAACATCCAAAATAGATAATATAATAGCATGGAACAATCAAAAATTATAGATACGTTGGAGACGTATCAAGCATCCCCAAGCTTAATTCCTGCTCGTCCTCGAGTAGGTAAATGATAAAAACAGATTTTTTGATGTGGAATGCTACCTAACATATTTATCAAAATAATTTTCTTTATTGTGGCATGAATGTTCAGATTCGAAAGATTCAAGAAAAAAGTTTAATATTGACATCAAAATAATAATACTTCAAGCATACTAACCAAGCAATTATGTCTTCTCAAAATAACATAGCCAAAGAAAGCTCATCCCTACAAAATCATATAGTTTGGCCATGCTTCATTTTTGTCACACAAAATGCTCTCATCATGCACAACCCCGACGACAAGCCAAGCAATTGTTTCATACTTTAGTATTCTCAAACTTTTTCAACTATCACGTAATACATGAGCGCGAGCCATGGACATAGCACTATGGGTGGAATTCGATGGAGGTTGTGTGGAGAAGACCAAAAAGGAGAAAGTCTCACATTGACGCGGCTAATCAACGGGCTAGAGAGATGCCCATCAATTGATGTCAATGCAAGGAGTAGGGATTGCCATGCAACGGATGGACTAGAGCTATGAATGTATGAAAGCTCAACAAAAGAAACTAAGTGGGTGTGCATCCAACTTGCTTGCTCATGAAGACCTAGGGCATTTGATGAAGCCCATTGTTGGAATATACAAGCCAAGTTCCATAGTGAAAAATTCCCACTAGTATACGAAAGTGACAAAATAAGAGGCTCTCTATCATAAAGATCATGGTGCTACTTTGAAGCACAAGTGTGGAAAAAGGATAGTAGCATTGTCCGTTCTTTTCTTTTTTTGGCCTTTCTTCTTTTTTTGGCCTTTCTTTTTTTCATGGGACAATGCTCTATTAGTGATGATCATCACACTTCTATTTATTACAACTCAATGATTACAACTCGATACTAGAACAAAATATGACTCTATATGAGTGCCTCCGGCGGTGTACCGGGATGGGCAATGAATCAAGAGTGACATGTATGAAAAATTATGCATGGTGGATTTGCCACAAATACGATGTAAACTACATAATCGTGCAAGGCAATATGACAATGATGAAGCGTGTCATAATAAATGAAACGGTGGAAAGTTGCATGGCAATATATCTCGGAATGGCTATGGAAATGCCATAATAGGTAGGTATGGTGGCTGTTTTGAGGAAGATATGAGGAGGTTTGTGTGGGATAGAGCGTATCATATCACGGGGTTTGGATGCACCGGCGAAGTTTGCACCAACTCTCAAGGTGAGAAAGGGCAATGCACGGTACCGAAGAGGCTAGCAATGATGGAAAGGTGAGAGTGCGTATAATCCATGGACTCGACATTAGTCATAAAGAACTCACATACTTATTGCAAAAATCTACAAGTCATCAAAAACCAAGCACTACGCGCATGCTCTTAGGGGGGATAGATTGGTAGGAAAATACCATCGCTCGTCCTTGACCGCCACTCATAAGGAAGGCAATCAAAGAATACCTCATGCTTCAAATTTGTCACACAACGGTTACCATACGTGCATGCTACGGGATTTGCAAACCTCAACACAAGTATTTCTCAATTTCACAATTACTCATCTAGCATGACTCTAATATCACCATCTTCATATCTCAAAACAATCATCAAGTATCAAACTTCTCATAGTATTCAATGCACTCTATACGAAAGTTTTTATTATACCCATCTTGGATGCCCATCATATTAGGACTAATTTCATAACCAAAGCAGATTACCATGCTATTCTAAAAGACTCTCAAAATAATATAAGTGAAGCATGGGAGATCAATAATTTCTATAAAATAAAACCACCAACGTGCTCTAAAAAGATATAAGTGAAGCACTAGAGCAAACGACAAACTACTCCGAAAGATATAAATGAAGATCAATGAGTAGTTGAACAATTATGTAACTATGTGCAGACTCCCTAACATTTAATAATTTCAGATCTTTGTATATTATTAAAACAGCAAGCAAAACAAAATAAAATAAAATGACGCTCCAAGCAAAACACATATCATGTGGTGAATAAAAATATAGCTCCAAGTAAAGTTACCGATGAACGAAGACGAAAGAGGGGATGCCTTCCGGGGAATCCCCAAGCTTAGGCTCTTGGTTGTCCTTGAATATTACCTTGGGGTGCCTTGGGCATCCCCAAGCTTTTTCTCTTGCCACTCCTTATTCCATAGTCCATCGAATCTTTACCCAAAACTTGAAAACTTCACAACACAAAACTCAACAGAAAACTCGTAAGCTCCGTTAGTATAAGAAAATAAATCACCACTTTTGGTACTGTTGTGAAATCATTCTAAATTCATATTGGTGTAATATCTACTGTATTCCAACTTCTCTATGGTTCATACCCTCCGATACTACTCATAGATTCATCAAAATAAGCAAACAACACAATGAAAACAGAATCTGTCAAAAACAGAACAGTCTGTAGTAATCTGACTTAAACAAATACTTCTGGAACTCCAAAAATTATGAAATAAATTGGTGGACGTGAGTAATTTCTCTATTGATCATCTTCAAAAAGAATCAACCGAAAATAACTCTCCATTGAAAAATGGCAGCTAATCTCGTAAGCGCTAAAGTTTCTATTTTTTACAGCAAGATCACAAAGACTTCACCCAAGTCTTCCCAAAGGTTCTACTTGGCACAAACACAAATTAAAACATAAAACCACATCTAACCAGAGCCTAGATGAATTATTTATTACTAAACAGGAGCAAAAAGCAAAGAACAAAAATAAAATTGGGTTGCCTCCCAACAAGCGCTAACGTTTAACGCCCCTAGCTAGGCATGATGATTTCAATGATGCTCACATAAAAGATAAGAATTGAAACATAAAGAGAGCATCATGAAGATTATGACTAGCACATTTAAGTCTAACCCACTTCCTATGCATAGGGATTTTGTGAGCAAACAACTTATGGGAACAATAATCAACTAGCATAGGAAGGCAAAACAAGCATAACTTCAAGATTTTCAACACATAGAGAGGAAACTTGATATTCTTGCAATTCCTACAAGCATATATTCCTCCCTCATAATAATTTTCAGTAGCATCATGAATGAATTCAAAAATATGACCATCACATAGAGCATTATTTTCATGATCCCCAAGCATATAAATTTTATTGCTCTCCACATAAGCAAAATTCTTCTCATTCGGAACAGTGGGAGTATCATAAGAAACTCGAATACTATAAATTGTTTCCACATCAAATGAGTAATGTTCAGAAAAAGAGTAATCATAATCATGACAAGTTTTATAAATATAATAATCACTACTTTTTATAGCATAAGTATCATCACAATAATCATCATAAGTAGCAACTTTGTTCTCTTCATAATCAATTGAAACCTCTTCCAAGATGGTGGAATCATTACTAAATAAAGTCATGACCTCTCCAAATCCACTTTTATAATTTTCACATTAAGATTCAACACCCTCCAAAATAGTGGGATCATTACTTCCTAAAGTTGACACTCTTCCAAACCCACTTTCATCAATATAATCATCATAGGTAGGAGGCATGCTATCATCATAATAAATTTGCATATCAAAACTTGGAAGACTAAAATTATCATCTTCATAAAACATAGCATCCCCAAGCTTGGGACAAACATTAATTGCAGCAAATAACTTCTCAAATATGTCATTCTCATCAAACATAGCATCCCCAACACTACAAAAAAATACACTTCCGTGATGATACGTGTTTGTCACAGTAGGTCACGTTTTCTGTCATGCATGTCCATCCATGACAAATTTATGACAGAATCAAGATAATCATACCTATGCTATCGTAGAAGTGTTCCATGACATTACCAAAAGTATCATCACGGAAGTGTCCACTTCCATGACGATAAATCGCACGTCACAGAAGTCCTTTCGTCAAGGGTGACCGACACGTGGCATCCACCGTAACGGAACGCCATTAAGCTATCGGGTCCGGTTTTGGATCCGATAACCCGTTAACAGCCCCGACCAATGGGGATTTTCCACGTGTAAAATCATCATTGGCTGGAGGAAACACGTGTCGGCTCACCATTGGGACATATGTCATCCACTCATTGGACCCAAAGCGCCTATGATACGTTGACACGTGGCACGGCCCAACAGAGGCCCATTCCTGTGAAAAGGCCGGCCCGTTTGACTTGGTCAAAAGGTGGCGGGCCGGCCCATGGCAAGCCTGTGAACGGCTTGTTCGCATATAGCCCATTTAGAGCCCGCTAACCCAGGGCCCGTTTACGGCCTATCCGAATTAGGCCCAGTAGCGTCATCTGGGCCGTCCAATATAATTGCAGCCCATTTTAACTTCCGGGCCATGTATGGCCCATGACGTCTTTCGGCCCATATGAGGCCCTTATTACTCTCGGCCCATTAATGGCCCGTGGTAAAACTGGCCCGTAATGAACAGTGTATCACTTTATACCCATTAACGGCACGTGGTGAAGCTGGGCCGTAATGAACAGTGTATCACTTTATACCCATTAACGGCCCATTATTCCATTGGGCCGTTTCCAGCCCATGTTATCTTTCAGCCTTCTCGAGGCCCATTTATTCTTTGGCTCATTTCCACATTCGTTTACTTACGACCCGTTACTGTCATTTTCTGCTGGTGGGCCAAATTCAGCCCGTGGTTACAGTCGGCCCGTTTGTGGCCCGATAATATGTTGGGCCGTTTTCATGTAAAAAAACAGTTGGGCTGTTTTCATAGAGTTATCATATACGTCCTATTAACGGCCCGTTATTGTTCACGAATAGTACGGCCCATAATTGGCGAAATGATGATACGCCCCGTAGAAGGCCCATGGATCCTACGGCCCGTAAAAGGACCATGAATCGTACGGCCCGTTGAAGGCCCATGGATCCTACGGCCCGTATAGAAGGCCAATGGATCCTACGGCCCATAGAAGGCCCATGGATCATACGGCCCGCAGGAGGCCCATGGTTACAATAGTCTGTGTGTTGCCATGATAATTCTGGCCTAGTTTCCAAAGATAGGTTATTGTGGCCACTAGAAAAACACAGAAAAAGAATTGCAGTGACTACAAGCAAACAACTAAACAAAACAATAAGGAAATAAACAAGCAAGCAATTAACGCTAGCCTATTACCGCTATTACACATATTACATCCACTGGGCATCAAAGTTCGCCACCAGTGCAAATATAGGGAACAAAGCAACATATTACATACACTGGCCGTCAAAATTGGCCACCAGTGCAAATAAACACGGCAGCAAAACAAGAGCATAACTGAAACAACTTTAGAAGAGCTCAAGAAACGTGGTATCCACCATGCTGGCAATAAGCTTAGCAAGCTTATTAGCTTTGTCCTGTTTGGCGCTAAAATCCACCAACACTTGCTGTTGCACCAGAAAGTATGCATCTGAATGCTCTAGGGACTTCCGCAGTCCTTCCGCTTCTTGTCGCAGCACAGCTGATCGATGTCTTTTAGCTTGTAGTTGAGACTCAAGAAACCGAACTGATTCAGATAGTGAGTTTGAATAGCTTGTGCAAGCGGTAGTGGCCAGTAACTCCAACACTAAACCAAGACAGGACTTTGGGGTTGTCTCACTGTCTTCGAGATAGTCTTCCTTAGCTGTTTTATCAGCTTTGTTGGAGACCAACAAGGATGTGTCACTATCCTGAACCTTATCTGCATTACTTCCTTTACCATTGCTTAATAAGGCACTCTTCCCAAATATTCTGTCAGCATTCTAAAAGAAGAAACAAGCAGACACATAATAGTTTAGCATGTACTAGTATATGAAACTCATTTCGGTGAACCAGTTCATTAGTAAGGTGGACAGGATTAAACTACCAAGTCTTCTATTGCCAAGTACTAGTACATAATAAAAGCATCAAACAAACATATATCTATGTCCTATGGTCACTGCATTGTCTTGCCAAATCAAAATAGAGCACGGTTCAAATCATATCAGTTCAAGACAAAGCAGCAGTGAAAGAATACAAAGCGTGGGAAACTACACGGCACATGTATAACAACACTATATTCTTTGTTGTGATGCTAGCAATGTGCATGATATGAGAAGTCAACTATATACACAATTGAAATTGAAATTAATAGAGCTATTGATAAGAGCAAGCCTGCTAAAGAAACATGCGTGAACATACCTGCTATGCCATTGGAGTTTCGATTGGATCCTTCAATTTAAAAATAAGTTTGTATGAGTAAATACAGTGATACAAGAGCAAAGTAGTATGCACGATAGCAATCATAGTTAAAAAAGGCACGCCTAAGCGAGCGCTTAAGCGCGCCTAGGCTCTAGGCGTTGGCGAAACGCATTGCACATAACTACGCTTAATCTGTGCATAACTGTGAAAAGCATGCGCTTTGGTCAGCAAAGCGCAAGGCGGTGGCAAAATGCATAATTAACGCCTAGCGCTTTTTGGAACTATGATAGCAATGGAATCTTAAATTAGAATAGTTGTTCTTCAGGTTTAGGCACTTGTTCTACATGAACAGAGTACAGTAAGACGCAAGATTATAGTACTTAAAAATAGAAAATGAGCTCATAGACCTTACCACATTCTTGGTTCGGGACCAGTACAGAACAATGCGTTCCCAGTCATCGTCCAGTAAATGTGTCTCGGGAGAACGTAAGGGAATTTGATGAGTTTCTTTGCCAGTGAAGTACGTTTTCTTCAGGTAATTCCGATACTACCACCAAGCATTCTTGAAGATAGCAGAGGTATTAGCACAGGTTACCTCATCCTAAGTTTCTAAATCGGTCCTTCTCTATAGAGAAAAATGGGAAAATTTGCTGTATTGTAACCATCATGGAGGTAGGATGTATGGGACAAAGCAAAGTAATTGCCATGAATAACATTACTTACACATAACTCCTGGACAAACACCTGCAACTGGCATTTTCCTTCATCTTCAGTATAATATTTCCAAGATGGAAGATACACACATATGATTTAACAACATCAAATGCGATAGATGCTAAAGTACGACTAGCTGGTTGTGCTTCCTCCACGGGAATAGGCATACTAACTGGTGGAGTTGGGTTTCGCCGTGGTAGTACTGGCCCTTTGGGCACTGGAGCTGCCTTACTAACTGCTCTTGTTTGAGAGCTCTGTGGTGGAGATGGTGTTGTGTCAACAGGAAATGGGTTACTATCTGCTGGGGTTGGGGTTAGATTTGGTGAAGCTGGTTCTCTGTCCATCGCAGTAGGGGTACAATATGCGAGAGTTTGGGTTATGTGTGGTAGGGCTGGTTCTCGTGCATGTACAACTGGGGTGCTATCTCCACCAAGAGGTAGCACTGTTTTATTTGAAGACCGTGTTTTTAGTCCGTTAGATGCTGGCATCACCCGCTCCAATTCAAATGGCTGATAAACAGGAAACATAGTTGAATGTACAGACATTGTATGAGAGACAGATGCAATAGATAGTGTGGAAAAAAGAGGACATGAAATAGTTGACATGTATATTGTTTAACTGAAATGGATAGCATGACATAATTTTACATATATGATGTCTATCTAAACTGGATAGCATAGCATAACATAATTCAAAGATATGATGAATAACTAAAACGCCGTGCCAAGTTAGAGCATACACCTCGGTGGGGGTATAGGACTGGTCATCTGTCTCTGAATCCATCTCTGAGGAGCTATCGGGACCCAACAAGAGGTCTGCTTCGACAGGTAGCACTGTCTGCTCTGAAGGCCTTGGTTTCACTCCAGATTTTTCAATCTCCCACCCAAATGGCTGATTCACCGGAAGAGTAGTTTAATGTACAAACATTGTCGACAAATGGAAATGTAATGAAGAAAAGGATGGGCAAGATATCATTCAAATATATGATGTCTGGTTAAACAGGATGGCATTGCACATTTCACATATATTATGGCTGGCTAAAAGACATGAGACTGCATAATTCCCATATATGATATAGAAACTAAACAGGTGGCGACAGAACATGTCTAAACTAACCAGATGACATATATGATGTCAAAAGTAGGCACTGCAAGGCAACATATGCATGATATGACTAACATCATCATGCCAAGGTAGACCAAACACCTTGGGTGTAAATAGGAGTGGTCAGCGGCGTCTGAATCCGCCTCAGAACAGATATCTTCCTCTGGATTACAATCTGGAGAGGGGTGGGGAGGGTTTGCCATTGAACCCACCATGGACCGATGTCTGCATGACATTGTATTGCCGCGCAAAACACTTCTCTTTTTGTCTACATGTTCAGCATGACTGTGTACAATATCTGACATGCATACGAAAAAAATATGGTGAGATTATGTAAGGAGAGCATGCAGAAATTTAGAGTGATGGTAACAACCAGTGGATGGATCCAAAAATAATGTTAGCAGGCTGATGATTGCTTTAATTTAATAAAAAGACAGATGATGATTGCTTTACTATTTGTTTCCCACCCAAGATGAACAACATAGGCATACCCTAGGTGAACCAGATATTAGACAGAGATACTATTCATTGCTTCCTCGATATGTGCCCACAACTAATTTAGAACTCAAGTTTGAACATTAATTTGGACCTGACTTGGAGTCCAAGAGGTGAATAGGACGATAAAGTAGCAGGTAATTTTAAGCAATGGATAACATAAGCAGAATCAAAAGAGTGCGACCTCTCTTGTGGACCCGTGTACTCCTCAGGTTCATCTGCTGAGTCGATGATGGTGATGCCGTTGCGCTAGGTGCCGGCGCCAGGGAAGGAGATCTGAGGCGGCGAAATACGGTCAGGAGTCGTGATGTCTGGTTTGGTGGATGTTTCTGTCGATGGAGCACCTCAGGTGAGGTGGACGACGTCGCGGCAGGAGCAGGACAAACCACACAAAGTTCCCTTCGACACCTACCTGTAACTGAAGTAATTCTGTAAGGGCTCATTTGGCTTGCATGATTCTAAAAACGCAGGGATAGGAAAAACACCGGAATAGGATAGGAATGCACATGGTAAACAGAGCATTTGTAAACACAGGATTTCTGTCAACTTGGGTGTTTGGTTCATAGGAATCGGAAGAGCAGAGGAATGCAAAGAAACATGGCCAAAATAAAGTGAAACCATGTGAAAGCGTGTACAGTTAGAATGTTATTCTGCCACCAATGCACTTGGTCTTGTTTTCATGCATAGGATTTTGAAAAGTAGGTCCAGGTGGATGTTTTGCTTCATTCCTTTCAACAAAATGCATGAATAATTGAATAGTAGAGTGCCACTGGAAAATTCCCTATTGCTATGTTTTTCCGTCGAACCAAAATAGCCCTAATGGATCGACATGAATGTATAGTAATAAGTGATGCAAAAAGTGTACAACCTCTTTGTCGTAGCCGTGTCGACCTCAGCATCATTGGGTTGGTCGCTGAAGCAGTTGAGGCATAGGTGGCTGTCGGAGGTGTGGAAGAAGATCTGAGGAATCTGTAGACGGCGTCCAGGGCACTGCTCTGTTGTGATGGATCGTTCTGTCATTGGAGCAGCCCCGGTGAGCCGTAAGACGTCAAGGCTGAAGCAGCACAAGACAGACATCGTCAATCTCAAGTGGGATTCTAATAGCATCTCCAAAAGATGATGTAAAATAGATGTAAAATTTACATCACCAAAAACCACCTAACTACAACAGATGAGGTAAAAACTGTTGACTCTGAACTTAACTGTCGAAACTAAAATTTACTGTGGAATCTGAATGTTACTGTCGAAACTGAACGCAATGGTAGCAGAGAGGCACTTGACATGTAGTTTAGGGAGGGCCTGCAGTTCATCTTCAACCTGCACCCCCCTAAGCCGCCAGCCACCACCGGCCGAACCGCCGGCCCCAGCGCCGCCTCGCTGCCCCGAAACAACTCCCCACTGCCGGTCCGCCGCCGCCCCGGCCAGCCCTATAGCCCCCCGCCCCACCCTGAACCCTAAAATAGATAGTGGGGTACCTCTCCGGTGAGCCCCCGTGCCCGCTGCGGGTGGTTCTTCCTTAACTCCGGCGAGCCCCCCCACCCCCTGAAAATCGAGTGACCCAAAAGTCGATTCAGTCAACTGAAGTGTAGCTAAATCAGAGCAGAGCAGCAGCACGAGCGAGGGGGAGAGCAGCAGCAGCAGCGCGAGCGAGTGAACGAGAGCCGGAGCAGCAGCAGCAGCGCGAGCGAGCGAGCGAGCGAGAGCCGGAGCAGCAGATCCGACTGGTATGGACGCCGCCGCCGAAGGGGCCTCGCACTGGGGATGGAGCAGCAAATCCAGCTGGTATGGACGCCGCCGCCGAAGGGGCCTCGCACTGGGGTGGAGATGTCGTCCGCGGCGCCGGCTTCAAGGTAGCCGCTCCATGGGGGTGCGGGATGGAGCACCGTCAGCGCCGGGAGGTCAAACTAAGGAGAATGTGCGATGCGATGAGTGTACAACCTCTTTGGTGGCGCCAAGTAGGCCTCGGCTTCGTCCGAGGAGTCGGTGAGGATGCTGCGGTTCCGGTGGAGCAGGTTAAGGCGGCGCTGTGGGGATGGAGCAGCCGCGATAGACGAGGCGATCGTCAGAGCAGCTCCTTGGAGGTGGAGGGCGGGGCGGCTAAACCGGCGGGACGAAGAGATGTACGACGGATCCTCATCCGGGGAGGTGGACGAGGGACGTCGAGCTGTTGCGGTGGACGACGTCGTCGGGGAAGAGGCTCCGGCTGGGCAGCGGTGAGGTGGCGGATGGAGGATGGTGGGGTTTCGCGGCTGGAGCGGAGTGGTTATGGCGGCCACAGATTTCGAATGGCAAAAAGGAGGCGATGGGAGGGGGCGAACCATGCCTTAGGGACGCGCTTGTCCAAAATGTAGGGTGTGTTACAAAAGTACCCCCCACCGATTTGAACTAGCGGCCCTTTCGGCTCAGGGTTAGAAGGGGGATTTCACGTGTCAGGGTTTGGCAGCTGGAGGGAGTTTTCGCGCGCGTTGTAATTTCGGGATAGCAAGGCGCGGGTTGTGAAGGCGCCAATTTTGGGAGCACGATATCTGAATTTTCGGGATATAACAAGGCGCGGGTTGAATTTTAGGGAGAAGCCTAACGTGTAATATTGTACTTGTACGTACCAAATCAATTCGCACTTCCCTCAACCAAAAAGAAAACAAAAAAAATAAAACTATTCACACCACACAAAGAGAGAGTCTTGCCCCGTTTTACTATAAAAATGCTATTCAAAGCGTATGAATCCATGTTATGTCCAATTAAATTTTTTCGCTTGCTGTATAATGCATGTAACCTACTCATACCAACATTTTAGTGCATTCCAAATGTCTATACTACCGCTGCAATTCGAACTGAATTTGAATTCGTTTCTCTATTTCAATAACAATCTACAATCATGATTGTTGCCAACTTCAACCATCATTCGTGTATTACCTTAATAACACACCACATGATTACTATAGAGATAGATATGAACTATGTGTACTACATGAACTTGAATTCTATTTTTTGAATACACTTGATGTTGACTCCAAATAATAGTACATTTGATGTACCAACTATATATTCATAATCTAAACCATGTTCCATACGTGTACACCGTGTTTATCACACATAGTATAGTGCCCCGCCCCCTACATTATGACAAGTATTTAGACCTGAGTTGCAAAAGCCACACATTAGCCCAAATTATGATCAATGTTCTATATGTTATACGTAGTACTAGCAAGATGCCCATGCGTTCCACAGAACATCAACATGATCAAGGGGAGGCCTAATTTGCAAATACGGAGAGGGGTGTGGGTATGTTTTTTCAAAATTGCCATAGTTTCCTTCCTATCCGTCAGATATAAATCGGATGGCCTATATTGCAGGATGGCACCATCATCAACAACTCTGTTTTTTTATAAGAGTAGAGATAAAATATATTATATGTAGTATAACATGTTCATAACCACACCATGTGTATCACCGTTATATATATTCACACATGCGTCAGTTTAAAACACTATGATAAATTCTTCAAATATCCGAATTCGCTTTTTATAATGAAGTATGATCTCTATTCGTCTTTTACACCCACACAATCCTCTTATCTTTGTAGCTAGCTAGCGCCGACTTTCTCTCGTGCATGCAGACGCCCGCATCCCTCTCACCCTCCCTCAGCATTCTCTAGCTCCATCGCACAAATTATTCTTTTCACTTTAGGTCGTTCACCCACGGTGTGTGTAGGCCCCCCAACTCCTTCTTTACGGCACACGTCGATCGATATGCCTCTCTAGCCAGGTGTGCCTAGCACAAAACACAAGCTTCCCCTCTTCTCTTATCAGCGTCCATGCCTCACTCCCACCACTCTTTTCATCGATCTCGTACTCGCACACTCCTCCCCCTCGATATAGTATGACTCTCGCACCACCTCCTAGATGCATCCCTCTCTCTCTATCCTTCTCCCCGTGCCTCATTTGCTTCTAACACACACATGCATGTATACCGATCGATCTCCCAACATATACCTAGGCCGACTTTAACTATTCCCCCCAATCGAACGACGTACCTCACAAGTTATGTCTCTCCTTTCTCTGACAAAGGACTATTGATCTTCCTATGTAGTTATGTCTGCTTACCACAGCCATATCACCATCCCCTCATCATTCGTGCATGCCTCCTGACCCGTCTCTCACACGCACGTGCACGGACAGGCATGTCGGCGTTCTGGGAACGGGGGTCCCCAGCCTTGCCTGCCTGCGGCCCACGGCGTGGCTGTGCTAGCAGGCTTGTACGGCCCATCTTCGTCAACAAGGCTTTCAAGACCCTCGCGAGGGGCCAAGCCCCTCGCGGCAGACGACGCAAGACCTCCTCAGGAGCGGCCTCACCAGGCTGCCTCGCGAGGAGCGGAGATATCAAGGCAGGGCAAACCTCGTGAGGCTCTCGTGACATGAGCCATGACGATCGACACCAGGCGGGCGCCAGCGCGCGCAGCGTCCTTGTTTCCTCTTTGGTGCCAAGGGGGCAAGCGCAGGCGCGGAGTAATGGGGCATCAGGCAAAGGTTTTCATATCGGTGCAATGAGACCAAGACCAGCAGGCCAGTAGGATGGAGGTCACCGTGGAGCCCAAAACGGCGTCATCAGTAGAGCCCTTTCACAGGCGAAGACCGCTTTTGTTAGGATAGCTTGTACTAGCTGTCCCCTTTCAAATTGGCCTCCGTTGTTGGCTCCCTTCCCGCTCAATGTTTGGGGAGAGGACCAGGGCCTATATAAGTAGGACTGGCCACTACCAAAAGAGGGACGGGATCTCATCTGATCGAGGGCCAACCTTTAGCCACACCGAACACAAGAACACCTGAACCTCAGGAGGTTGTCCTTCCCCTTGTACTGTTCTTCATCAGCCCAAGAGGCAATCCACCACCACCACACTAGAGTAGGGTATTACACCACAACGGTGGCCCGAACCAGTATAAATCTTGTGTCTTTGCGTTGTGAGTTCGTCGAGTTCATCCGTGAGATCTTAGCATGCTAGAACGTAGATCGGTAGGGAGGAAACCTCCGCGCGCACCCCAGAGTTCGACAAGTTCACCAAGTGGGCGGAAGTGGAAGCCGTCCGTACCATCCAAGGTGGCTCTGCTATCAAGTTCATCAAGGGCCTCGTGAGCCGCTTCGGGGTCCCCAACCGCATCATCACAGATAACGGGTCGCAGTTCACTAGTAACCTCTTCAAAACCTACTGTGCTAACCTTGGAACGCAGATCTGCTACGCTTCGGTGGCGCACCCCAGGAGCAATGGTCAGGCCGAACGCGCCAACGCAGAGGTCCTGAGGGGCCTCAAGACCAGGACCTTCAAGAAGAAGCTTGAGGCCTGTGGTAGGGGCTGGCACGACGAGCTCCAGTCCGTGCCGTGGTCTTCCTTGTCTACGGAGCTGAAGCAGTCCTTCCTCACGAGGTTAAGCATCGCTCCGCACGGGTCCTGGCGTTCGATGAAACACAGCAGGACGCCACGCGGGGGATGGACCTCGTGCTGGGGGAGGAGCATCGTCGTGAAGCCGGCGATACCACTGCCGCAGCATCCGCTCTAGGACGCTCGAGGTGGGCGACCTCGTCCTGAGGCGGGTCCTCTCCAGGGAAGGGCTGCACAAGCTTTCACCCATGTGGGAGGGTCCGTTCAGGGTTGTCCATTTCTCCAGGGCTGGCGCAGCGCGCCTGGAGACGCAGGATGGGATACCTATCCAGAACGCCTGGAACATCCAGCACCTCCGGAAGTTCTACCCATGAAGCAAGGCCCAGAGCCTGTGAAGAATGGCCCAGAGCCTGTGAAGAAGGCCCGGTGCCTGTGAAGAATCGCCGTCTGTGACACTCTCACGTAATAATGAGTGGGGCTGTACACGCCCGGAGTCTCAAGAGCGCCCGCCTCAGGCCCTGGGGCTCCCTCCCACGCCTAGTGGCAGCACTTAGCTCCGCGCTGGTGAGAAGCTCGTAAGACTAGATTAGGTGCCGGACGCGGCTTTTCATTTGCTTTCCGTAGTTGGCTCGCTTTTCCTTAATTGAAGTTTGCTTTTGGTGTTCCTTGCTGATTCGATTCCCTCGCCTCTTACCGCATTTTCCGGCTCTGGTTCGCTCGTGTTCTCTCTCTCGCATACCTCGCGAGGGGGGCTAGGCAGGTGCCCTCGCAAGCGTTTTTCTTCTCTCTCCTTCTCGCGAGCCACCCTCGTTCGAGCCCGAAAGCTGGCGCATCTCTCCTAATCCGTGCCCCACGGGTACCGCAATACAAAGCACCGGGTCAAGGCTTGGGTGAACGGCAAATCTCCTGGCAAACTCCCTAACAAAATTTGTGCAGTTCCTGAGCAATCGCGGACAACAAGGTAAAGATGGACACGAGGAAATAAACGCTTCGTAAGGAGGAGGGCGCCCCGAATGCACCAGGCTAAGTTATCTTTGCGCAAAATAGCCACGCAGCACTGAAACAACAAGCGTAGCATAATGGCTAATAAGTTACGGTTCGATACACGCCCCTCCGGGCCCATGCTGGTTTCATTTCGATGCAGGAAGGAAAAGGGGAAAATAACAAAAGCGGCGCTCGCCCCTACAGCAGCCGACAGGGGCAGGGCCTTGGCAATGTCCCGGGTCTAGTCGGACCCCTCCTCGCGCTTCACCTATGCGCGGCGACAAGACGACCCGCTACCACCTTCGAAGCTGGCGAGGCAGCGTGGCGGCTGATCAAGGCAGCCGTTGCTGGAACTGTCGCCAAGGGAGGAGCCACCATAGCCATACGAGGCGCGGCCGGTGGGTTCGTCCTCCTCCTCGTCCCGACCATCGCCTAGGCCGAGCACCTCCTCGCCGTCGTTCACCTCGGGGTAGCACCCGGCGCGGCGACCATCTTCCCCGAACACCCTCACGAAGAGGGTCGCATCGCCGTCGAACTTGATGTGGAGGGTGCACCGCCTACCCAGGTCGCGCGCGTGGGCGAACATCTGCCAACCATGGGCCAGAGCTACGTTGCCCGCGACGGAGACCTCGACCGCGACCCAAGAAGCCCGGCTGCAGCAACCGTCTACCTGGAGCCAGAGCCCGCCTGGACCGGAGGCCGGCAGCTCGTCGGCAAAGAAGCGGGGAAGCTGGAGCCAGCTGCCTGCCGGATCCTCCGACCAGACAACGAACTCCGGCAGCACCTGTGGCGCATGGAATCGCGGTCGAGGAGGTTGCGCAACCACGGCGCGTCTCCTCTCGTCGACAGGACTGCCGCGACCAGAGCGACTCCTGTCGTGCACTGCGGCACCATCCCGAGAGCCGGGGGCCACGGCGGGGGTCGCAGCATGCTTGCGGGGACCGCCGCGTCCCCGCTTGGGCGCCGGGGAGCCGGGCCCCTCCCGGGGGGCCTTGCCCTTCTCCGTGGCGGAGAACCTCTTCGACGGCGCCATTGCTGCTAGCGGTGGAGCAAGGAGGAAGAAGCAAGTGAACCAAGAGGAGATGGGCGACCGGGGCTCCGCCCCCTCCCCATTTATAGCGGAAGGAGGCTAACCGGCGCCTCCCACGATCACAGGTAATGATGATTTTCCTTGCATGTCGCAGGGACTTGTCAAATCGAGCAGTTGCCGAGGCAGCGTGGGGAAGTGGAGACGCCCACGTCCAATCAACCGCCACGCATCGACCAGGCCGCAGGCTTTTGGGGCCCGCGGCGCTCTGCGCTTGACCTTTGGCTTCGCCGCGAAACCAAGCCCGAGTGCACCTTGCGTCCGGGGGCTACTGTCGGCGTTCTGGGAATGGGGGTCCCCAGACTTGCCTGCCTGCGGCCCACAGCGTGGCTGTGCTAGCAGGCTTGTACGGCCTACAAGGCTTTCAAGACCCTCGCGAGGGGCCAAGCCCCTCGCGGCGGACGACGAAAGACCTCCTCAGGAGCAGCCTCAATAGGCTGCCTCGCGAGGAGCGGAGATATCAAGGCGGGGCAAACCTCGCAAGGCTCTTGTGACGTGAGCCATGACGATCGACACCAGGCGGGCGCCAGCGCGCGCATCGTCCTTGTTTCCTCTTTGGTGCCAAGGGGGCAAGCGCAGGCGCGGAGTACCAGGGCATCAGGCAAAGGTTTCCATATCGGTGCAATGAGACCAAGACCAGAAGGCCAGCAGGACGGAGGTCACCGTGGAGCCCAAGACGGCGTCATCGCCATAGCCCTTTCACAGGTGAAGTGTCAGGACCCCGATTCCAAGTCACATCGATCTAGCCGGTAACACCTCATATCACTTTGCGGCCTCACGCACGGTATTCCCACGGGTGTCGCCTTACCATGGCCCGGGACCGTTTGCGTCTTTTGGCTCACGTATATGATAGTGTCGCTAGCATCCATAGGATAGAGAACCCGGGCCGACATGACTAGTCGTGAACCCAAAGTGGCACTAACTTACGGGGACAGGCATACATGAATCAACATCGAGCATGTCGGTCAGCAGCGTGCGAATCCGGGCTGTAGCACTGGGCTAACAGGACTCCGGTGAACCAGGCTGTAGCAGGCTAGGCAGGACTCCGGATGTCACCGCGTGACATTTCCCCGAAGGGACAGACACGGGAACGAAGTGAATCACATGCCGGCCAGTCAAGTGTTCCGGAGCAGTAGTGCTGGGCTAGCAGGACTCCGGTGAACCGGGCTGTAGCGGACTACTATGGCTCATGGAAGCACAAGACTACATTTCCCCATAAGAGAGGCTACCAAGGATAAACAACTAGGTTGTCGGATCCCACACATACCAAGCATTTCAATCATACACACAATATGCTCGATATGTGCAAATACAACATGGCATCACAACAAGACTCTACGACTCAGAGTATTTATTCATCAGGCTCTGAAGAGCGAGATATTACAGACATGGGTCTCATGACCCAACATTCAGAGCATACAAGCAAGAAGCACATGCGGAAGCTTAACTTGTCTGGGTACAGACAACTACAAAAGAAAAAGGCTGCGAAGCCTGACTATCTACCAGATCCTGCTGTGGGCACAAGATCGTAGCTGAGGTATCAAGCTAAACGTCGAAGTCCACATGGAACTACTAGCGAGACCGACGTCTCTCTGCAAAACATAAAATAGGCAAACGTGAGTACAAATGTACCCAGCAAGACTTACATCAGAACTAGCTACATATGCATCGGTATCAACAAAGGGGGTGGTGGAGTTTAACTGCAGCAAGCCAGCTTTGACTCGGTGGCTATCCTGAACTACGACTGCAAGTAACTCTTTTGAGGTGGCGCACACGAGTCCACAAATTCACCATACCAATACACCACTATGGATCCGCTCCCGTCTCCCTACGAGAACGCCATCCATAGCACTCACGCTTATCTTGCGCATTTTAGAGTATCCACTTTCACTTGTCTATGAACTGTACAGGCAACCCAGAAGTCCTTTACCGCATCTAAACAGTAGCCATGATTAGTTTCATGATTTTTGGAAATGCCCTGGCATTTTTAATAAAGCCCAGAACAAAATAACAAAATAGAAAACAGGAATTAAAAGAGATAAAAAAAGCGAGGACTTACCTGCACCCACCTGTGGCCTGCTACTGTAGCCACCTGGCTGGCCCAGGAGCTGGCCCAGCCCACCAGAGCCAGCCCACCGCAGCCGCCACCGTCTTCAACCTCCTGCCAGTAGGCAGGAGGGCGTGTGCCCGACCCGCGCGTGCACGCGTCGGCCACCTCCTGCTTGCCTGCTTGCCTGCTTGCCCTGGATCTCTCCCTCGTCGCCATGCAGCCCCCTGGACCGCTCTCACTCTCTCCCGTGTCTCTCCCTCTCCTGCCCTCTCTCCCGAGCACCACCGAGCGGAGCCCGTCGCCGCCGATCGCCGTACCCATAGCCAGAGCCACCCCCTCGCCTCTCCGACGCATCCCCGAGCTCTTCGACGTCGTCCTCGACCCCTTCACTGAGCCACGCCCCGCCGGAAGCCCCGCAGCGCCGTCCCCGAGCTCATCTTCAATATTCGGCCGCCGGCAACTTCATCGTCGATTCGCCGCCGTCCATGCTTCCTCGACCTAGCTAGCTTGCTCGTCAGAACCGCGGTGAGCTCTACCACCGTTTCCCCCTGACCCCGTGGTCTATCCCTCGCCGTAGACGTCGTCCCCATGAGCTCCGAAGCCCGCCGGCGCCGTGCTTCATCGCCGTCATGGCTACCGATGCCGTAGCCTGCGCCTGGGCGTGTCATCCTGCTCGGGTTGCTCCTAGGAGACGATCCCGACCACCAGCTGGTCCTGCCGCGCACCGGAACATCAAACCCGTGCGTGTCCGAACTCCGGCCGCCGCTGTCAAGCTCGCCGGCGGCGTTTCCGGCCTCCCTGCACCCAACCGCCTGCACCACTAGATGCGGCACACCTTCCAGCTCGCTGTAGGACCAAGCCGCATGCTCAGCCGACAACCGCAGCGCGATTCCGGCGCGCCTCCGCCGCGTTGGATGGTCGTCGTCGGTCAAACTCTGGCGTGCCGACGTGGACGTCATTAGTGCTAACCGCTACCAGCTAAGCACCCCCTAATAGGCACTGACAGTGGGCCCAACCACTGGTTAAACCCCAGTCAATGATGGGTTTGACCGGGATTAGCCCTGTGTCACTGACATGCGGACCCCACTGGTCAGGTTTGACCTGGACCAGCCGTTGTTGACTTGCTGACGTCATCCTGACGTAGTGCTGACGCAGTAATTTAATTACTGGAATTATTCTTATATAGGAAATTCCAGAAAATGCCCAAAACTTCTAAAATTCATAGAAAATTATCTGTAACTCGAAATAAGATAAATTATATATGAAAAATGATTAGAAAAATCCAATCTATCCATCTGTACCTTTTTCATGCATGTTAGAGCAACTTATAGCTACTGTTTAGGACAAATCATGTAAATGGCATTTGAATTTCCACATATGAAGTTTGAATTTGAACCTAAGGTTCAAACCAACTCCATTTAATATGTTGCTAGTTGCATTAGCTCAAAACACATTCATATTGCCATGTCATAGCATGCATCATATTGTGCATTGCATTGATCGTGTTTCTTCTCTGTTGCCGGTATTTGTTCCCTCTCGGTAGACGATGTTCCGGCGTTGTGATCGTTGACACTAATGAAGACTCAATGCTATCTTCAGAAGTGTCAGGCAAGCAAACCCCCTTGTTCATTCCGATACAATCCCACTCTCTCGCTCCTGCTCTCTTTTACTGCATTAGGACAACAACGATTCATCTGTTACTTGCTGCGGTAGTTGAACCCCTTATCCTCTGCATGACCTGTCATTGCCACAGTAAATAGATGAAACCCACTAGCATGAGTAGGAGTTGTTTGAGCCCTGTTGTGCCTACTCATTCATGCCTGTTTGTCATGCCTGCTATTGCTTAGAGTTGAGTCAGCTCTGATTCATCGGGGATGAATTGGAATGTGGTGAACATGTCCTACTGTTGAGAGCTAAGTGTGTGAACACGATTTGGTAAAGGTAGCGGTGAGAGGCCATGTAGGAGTACATGGTGGGTTGTCTCATTGCAGCCGTCCTCAGGAACTGAGTTCTGTGTTTGTGATCCATGAACAGTTACTACCACACATTGGAATGCTTAAGTGCCCCTCTCGACTTATTAATCAACTTGATCTCTGTCCAGGAGTTGCAACTAGTTTCTGGTGTTTGTAGGTAGTGTTAGTAGTCTACCAAGTGGTACCCGGTACAGGTGGGCTTGGGGCAGACTAGGCACCGTGGCACGGTGTACCAAGCGTAGATCCATCCGTCGAGGTGGGCTTGGGAACCCTGCACACATCGTTTGGGGCCGTGAGCGACACCCCGACCGGATCTCCTTGCGGATGGAACCCGAATAGGCGATAAACCTGGACGAGAGACTTGTGTGGTTAGTCAGGTCGTGGCCGACTCCCTCGCCAGGCTTCCGCTTGAAGGTTGCCGAGGTACACGACGTGTACATGGTGGTAAGTGGCGAGAGCATGTGTGACGAAGTACACCCCTGTAGGGTTAATATGATCTATTCGAATAGCCGTGTCCGCGGTAAAGGACTTCTGGGTTGCCTGTACAGTTCATAGACAAGTGAAAGTGGATACTCTAAAATGCGCAAGATAAGCGTGAGTGCTATGGATGGCGTTCTCGTAGGGAGACGGGAGCGGATCCATAGTGGTGTATTGGTATGGTGAATTTGTGGACTCGTGTGCACCACCTCAAAAGAGTTACTTGCAGTCGTAGTTCAGGATAGCCACCGAGTCAAAGCTGGCTTGCTGCAGTTAAACTCCACCACCCCCTTTGTTGATACCGATGCATATGTAGCTAGTTCTGATGTAAGTCTTGCTGGGTACATTTGTACTCACGTTTGCCTATTTTATGTTTTGCAGAGAGACGTCAGTCTCGCTAGTAGTTCCGTGTGGACTTTGACGTTTAGCTTGATACCTCAGCTACGATCTTGTGCCCTCGGCAAGATCTGGTAGATAGTTAGGCTTCACAGCCTTTTTTCTTTTGTAGTTGTCTGTACCCAGACAAGTTAAGCTTCCGCATGTGCTTGTTGCTTGTATGCTCTGAATGTTGGGTCATGAGACCCATGTCTGTAATATCTCGCTCTTCGGAGCCTAATGATTAAATACTCTGAGTCGTAGAGTCTTGTTGTGATGCCATGTTGTATTTGCACATATCAAGCATATTGTGTGTATGATTGAAGTGCTTGGTATGTGTGGGATCCGACAACCTAGTTGTTTATCCTTGGTAGCCTCTCTTATGGGGAAATGTAGTCTTGTGCTTCCATGAGCCATAGTAGTCCGCTACAGCCCGGTTCACCGGAGTCCTGCTAGCTCAGCACTACTTCTCCGGAACACTTGACTGGCCGGCATGTGATTCACTTCATTCATGTGTCTGTCCCTTCGGGGAAATGTCATGCGGTGACATCCGGAGTCCTGCCTAGCCTGCTACAGCCCGGTTCACCGGAGTCCTGTTAGCCCAGTGCTACAGCCCGGATTCGCACGCTGCTGACCGACATGCTCGATGTTGATTCATGTATGCCTGTCCCCGTAAGTTAGTGCCACTTTGGGTTCACGACTAGTCATGTCGGCCCGGGTTCTCTGTCATATGGATGCTAGCGACAATATCATATACGTGAGCCAAAAGACGCAAACGGTCCCGAGCCATGGTAAGGCGACACCTGTGGTAATACCGTGCGTGAGGCCGCAAAGTGATATGAGGTGTTACCGGCTAGATCGATGTGACTTGGAATCAGGGTCCTGACATGAAGACCACTTTTGTCAGGATAGCGTGTACTAGCTGTCCCCTTTCAAATTGGTTGCCGTTATTGGCTCCCTTCCTGCTCAATATTTGGGGAGAGGACCAGGGCCTATATAAGTAGGACTGGCCACCACCAAAAGGGGGACGAGATCTCATCTGATCGAGGGCCAACCTTTAGCCACACCGAACACAAGAACACCTCAACCTCAGGAGGCTGTCCTTCCCGTTGTACTGTTCTTCATCAGCCCAAGAGGCAATCCACCACCACCACACTGGAGTAGGTTATTACACCACAACGGTGGCCCGAACCAGTATAAATCTTGTGTCTTTGCGTTGTGAGTTCGTCGATTTCATCCGTGAGATCTTAGCAAGCTAGAGCGTAGATCGGTAGGGAGGAAACCTCCGCGCGCACCCCAGAGTTCGAACCTTGAGGGTTTTGCCGGAACCCGAGATCCGACAAGGCAGCCATCCCCTCTCTTATTGATATTGCAGGCGTGCCCTCCGGTTTTCTAGGAAGCCTATCCCACCATTTGTTAGAAGCAACTCCACTACCACCCCCTCCAACACTCTAGCTCTATCTCTCTCCCAACCTTATTCCTCTCCTACACATATGAATGCATGCTGATCGATCTCCCTTAATACATGAGGTAGATCGATCTCCCTTAATACATGAGGTAGGCCTCTCTCCTCCTCCACACATATACTAGCCATTGTACCTCTATAGTTAATTAGGCCTCCCTCCCCCTCCCCCCACCACACACCGATAGTCGAGCGCTGTAGGTAGGTATCCATGCCACGGAGACAAACTGCACCTGTCCCCTCTCACATTCCATTAGGCCAGCCACTCTATATCTTTGACGTGGGCACACACAAATTCGATGGCACTCTTTATCGATCGTGCGCGCACACACACACACATCATCCCTCTCTTCGATTCTATGGACGCCTCAAGCCGATGATACCTCCACTCTCTTCTCGTGGATCGCCCCTCTATATATATGATATATCCAGGACTCTATTTCACACACATTGCATATGTTACTTTTTGATTGACCCCCCCCCAAAACCCCCGCGAACCCACACACTATATCTCTCTACGTTTGTATCTCTCTCACACAACCCCACGTAGGTGGTGTACGTATACAAGAAGAGAATAGGTGCACCGTGCACGTACTCACGCTTCGTACCTAGCCACACCCGCGCGGGTACACGGTGGAGCTCATTTCTGTACGAAATGGCAGCCCACGTGCTAATTTGAACGCGTGTAGCGGTTGTTTACCTACGGAGGTCGTGTACCACGCGTGCACGAAACAAAGTTCGACTTGATGCATTGGCGCGTTATTTTTAAATAAAGTTATATAGCTCAATGGCACGTATACGGAATATAAAATGATTTTTATGGAGAAAAAGGTAGTCCGCTCCACTATATACAATGGAGGCTGCTTGCCTGGTTTGTCTCTCTTCAGAGTATCTCACACAAGGCTGTGGTGGCCTCTCTCTCTCACCATTGGTCACTGATCCGGCCGCATCCCGTCCGCCGACGGAAAGGGAGGACGTGCATCGTTTCTCCGTTCGACGGTGCCGAGGCAGCACGTCCCGATCTGCGGTACACGCCGTTCTCTTTGACCAAGCTCCGGCGTGGTAGGGCCTACGCCACCTGCTCGCTGCCGCGGTATGGTTAGATTCCGCCCGCCGCTGCTCACCTAGTTATATCCCGACGACCTCCAGGTATCCCCTCTGGCCTTGCTCCACTGCCCGTCTTCCCACGTCGCTGCATGTGGATCTTCCATAGTTCTTTGCCCAAAACGTAGCTCGTCCGACGTACTTTCCATATTGCAATCTCGTCCTCACACCGTTTTAGACAAACACAACCGTGTTGTTATCTTCCCTTAGGACAAGGAATATGCTTCTTTTTTGTCGTCGCATGTGTCATCAACTGTTATTGGCCAATAATTGTTTTCTTTCTACCTCTTTTTTGCAAACAAGGCTATCCATTTCACCTCGTTGCTATTGCGACCTTTTGGTGAACTGCACAAATCACTTTTTTCTTAAGAGTGTTTTGTGCAGTTCTACCAGAATGTCATACGGGCAACGTCTCTACACTTCAGTGCGACTGCACAAAGGGAGATTGGTTTTGCTCTATCCTCCTCATCCAACTCCGAGCCTAATCTTCTCCAACTAGTTAGTCTTAAGAGAGACTGCAAAGGTGACCGGCTTCTATTTGTGTGTTTATTGTTTCATCAGCAGTCCTCTATTATCGTAATCACGCTTAATATCTTTGGAATAGGGACGCTCAGCTCTATTTTAGTGGAACTGCACAAAATGATCGGAATGTTGCATGCTCCAGACAACTACTTTTTCCCAACATGCCTTGTTGATTTAGACAGAGCTGGGGGGGACGTTGCTGCCAATGAAAGCATGGATCAATTTTAATTTAACACCTTCTCACAACTTTGTCTTATATTGTGATGTAAATATTAGCTCTGATTAGCAAGGAAGTTATTTTTTATTGTTTCCGAAAGAGCATCGAGGGCAAGACACACGAAACAAAAGCTGAAAGCTCACACCATTGTACAATTTCATGTCACTGGAAAATTATTTGTGTAGTACGTCAATTATGTAAACAAATGCTGGAAGCTTGATAGCATTGCCAGAAGCCTCTTCGGCATCCGGGTCCATGTGCCATGCACAAAATTATACTCCTTCGTTCCGAAATATTTGTCTTTTTAAAAATTTCAAATGGGCATATTTTAGAGTGTAGATTCACTCATTTTGCTTCGTATGTGTACTCCCTTCGTTCCTAAATATTTGTCTTTCTAGAGATTTCAACAAGTGACTACATACGGAGCAAAATGAGTGAATCTACACTCTAAAATATGTCTATATACATCCGTATGTAGTAGTCCATTTGAATCTCTAAAAACACAAATATTTGAGTAGTCACTCGTTGAAATCTCTAGAAAGACAAATACTCCAGAGTATATTTAAGAACCGAGGGGGTAGTGCACAGCCGCATGGGAGACTCAGACCGGTCGTTGCGCCGCATTAATAGTGAGTAATGAGCAGTCAAATCATAAGCCCCACCTTTCCCACTGTAAGTTGCTCGGAACAAGCAACCATCAATACACTCTTCTTTGAATCCGCTCATACTACTCCATTCGTCACTGTTTATAGAGCGCGCTTCAGAAAAAGAGAAAAAAATCTCTGGGACCAAGGCGACTAGCGATCGGCCTGAAAAATAGCATTGGTAGTTATAGCATGGCGTCTATTACTAGAGAAAATAATGCGTACACACATGCATGCAGTGCTTCCACCCCGGGTACACACATGCATGCACTTACTCCACTTCGTAGTACTACATCGAGAGAAAATTGCGGTTACCACGCCCTAATTAATTGAGCATTAAACCAAACGCGTCTAAAGTCTCTCTGGTGGTGGAAATGCATTGAGAGAAATGCATCATAATGAAGCGCGCCTTGTAAACTATGACGGAGGGAGGAGTAGTATGAAGGTGCAAAACCAAGTACGCGTATGGCCAGTCGGTCAACGCACCTCCTCTTGGCATATCACAGACATGTGGGACCGGAGTGTGAGCAAACGGATCTCAATTGACGGCAAAATGGCCAACCCGCCGTTCCTTGAGAGAGACGAGGAGCGAGAACACACAGACAGGCTCGCACGGAGGCCAAGATATATTCGAGCATGGTTGATCGATATCATCATTACATGTTGGGCTGCCGTTTTCCGCCCTTCTCCGTAATAAATGTGTACTTTATCGGAGATTAAGAAAAATAAGAGTACAAAGGCTCCACCATGCGGTTCTAGTAGTAGTACTACTCGTATTACTAAACCTTGCGCTTGGATCTTTGCCTCTTCATGAAGTCGAACAATGATGGTACTCCGCATGTTCGGTGAGTACTACAGTGTATGCCTCTGGCAATCTGACACTGAATGAACTGATGCATGTCCACCGCCTGGGCGAGGGTACGTTGCATTAGTCAAAAGGCGTAAGCGAGCTTCACCTTGTCCTGCATGCTTCTCCTCGTTCTGCGAGTTGACAGGACACACCAACAAGTAGTGCTAGTCCATACTCCCTCCTTTCTGGTTAATATGGCTTAATCTTTTTTGCGGGTAAATGAGAGAGCTTTATTCATATATAAGCATTCTTAGGACGATCAGCCAAGACACTGGTCACTAGGAAGTGAGGTACCCCGCAAAAAAATAAGTAGGAAGCGAGGTGTTTCATCAAGCCAACTCTCGGCCACATTCAAAGTACAGCAAGCATGGTTTGCACAAAGATGCGCCACAAGGTTTGCTGACCTGTTTACATGCTGAATAACAAAAAAAAGAGGAAATATTACCGAGCGCTCCTATTTGTAATAGGATATGAGCCAGAATTAAGCAAGAATTGTGGCGAGTGTTCCATGCAATCAACTTCCATTATCACATGCGAGAACCCTCGAAGAGAACCAAATGTGTTGAAGATTGCTTTATCACATTTTAGAAATATAATAAGAGTGCAGACGCTCCTCCATCCATTTCCTAGCACTAGTATAGTACCTCTATAGATTATAGTAGTACTAGTACTAGTAAACTTTGCGCTTGGTTGTTCGCCTCTTCGGGAAGTGCAACAATAATAGTACTAGTATAGTGTATGCTTCTGGCAATCTGACACCGAATTAACTGTTGCACGTCCATCGTCTGAGCGAAGGACAGCTTGCATTAGTCAAAAGTTTCTCCTTGTCCTGCAAGCCACCGCGCGCAAGCTTCTCCCGTCCTGCAAGCTTCTCCTCGTTCGACAAGTTGACAGGACACAGCAAAGTAATGCTAGTCCATACTGCCTCCTCTCCGGTTAATATGGCTTAATTTCAAACGAGATAAATACACTGTCTGTCACTGTATATTTGTAAAAATACGGTAAGTGGACTTCATAATACGCTCATTGCGCTCAATATATACATTTTCCGGTGTTTATACGGTCACTAGCTCACCCTGGCTGAGTATGTGTGTGCATGCACGTGTAGGTTGAGCACTTGAGCGTGACCGTGTGTGTTCGCTCGTGTACTCGGACATGCATGCATTAGGGCATCGCGCGTGTTTTTGCGTCCATGTGTACGTGTGACTGTTGCATACACGTAGGGGGAGTATGTGTAGGGGCCACTAAAGGAGCAGTCAAATCACACTGTAAGTTAGTCGGAAGTAGCAACCATCATTTCACTCTTCAATGACACGTACGCAATATAAAATGGTTGATATGGAGAGAAAAAGAAAACCACAATATATACACTAGCAGGAGCCTAAGCTACAAGCCTGCTTACTTGGGTTGCTCTCTTCACAAGCATAGAACGACGGTGGCCACACCGCTGGTCTCATATCCGGCCTGATCCCGCAGCTGGGGGAAGGGAACAATGTTCTGCGTAGACGCGGTCGACATCGGCGAGGAAGAAAATCCACAGTCGGTGCGTCCCAATCGGGGGTCACCGTGGTATGGGCCGATGCCGCGTCCCAACCGCCCTTCTAGCTATAGCCCGACGTCCTAGGTAGTCCATCTTCCTTTTGGAGCCGGCGTGCTCCACTACCACAGCTCCCCACGTAGCTCCATCTCCATGTCGATCTTTCTCTACTTCTACCGTCTTCTACTTGTGATGAGTTTATCTCTCATGAACTAGTGCCAGTACTATTATTCTAATCACACTTCTTCAATATCTTTGCCATCAGGGATGCTCAGCTCAATTTTAGTGGAACTGCACAAAAGCATCATATGATCCGAGGGTGCCAGCCGTCTTTCCTTCGACAGGTTCTACCTGGCCAGGAAATTAATCCTGTTTAGGGTTTAGGGTTTAAGTCGTAGTGACCCCATCAGTAGTTTTTCTTTCGTACACGCTCTCACAACTTTTGTCTTTAGTTGTGAAGTAAATATTGGCTATGATCTGTGAATCATTGAGATGCATCAGCATGCGTGTTAGTTTTCCTTTGTATTTGATGGAATGTTGTAACGGGGCAACCTTGGAGTAGGAATGAAAATAGAGTGGAAAGTTTCCGTTTTTCCGGAGAAAAAATGGAAATGGAGAGAAACCAACGTTTCGTTTCGTTGGATCGCGCCATCGAGCAAAACGAACGTTTAAATCACGTCTGTCGTGTTCGTGTCTCACCCTCCTCCACGGCTCGACCCCACACGGTCGCTCGGCATGCCACTCACAGCAAACCGAGTATACGATAACTTTCCCGCCTGCTTGTCGATGGATCGCGCCATGGAGTACTAGTACTACTGGAAGAGATTGACGAGTTGGGGGAGGACAGCTAGCTGTAGCACGGACTCCCAAGAACTTTTTACATGCATGTTGTGGCCGGCTATTGTGACCTTTGAACGCGGAACAGTCGCGTGCACCAGGAAGCGGCGCGGGCAACGCTCTCTCAGCCGGCGCGCCGCTTCAATGTCGGCGCCAGTGAGAGGCCGCGTCCACTCTGGCCGGGCATGAGCGCGGCACTGACCGTTTCGGGTGGGAAGCACGCGCGGGTGATGAAGAGGGTTCGGGTTGGTCAGGAGCAGCCGTGGCAGCGGTCCGGACGCCCGCAAACAAGAGATGTTGTACGTTAATATTGCCGCGTACATAATTAACAACGTAAATAATGTGCCAGTTGGACAAATATGATTGGAGATGGAGATGGAAATGGAATTTTACGTAAACACGGATATGCATGTCTATGTCTATGTGTGTGTGCGCGACGACTCTCGCGACCTGGAAGCGGGGGCGTGTTTTTGATCGAGGTTTCTTTCTTGGTACGTTAAAAAATTGTCCGCCAGTTTTCGTTTCTTTTTTCCGGGAACGCGCGTATTCTATTTAAAACCACTCCTATGGAGAGATTGTTTTACTCCGTTATAGCCTCTTGTTTGATAGAGTTTCTCGCGTCTCGCTCTCTCACCCTCTCCATATCAAAACAAGATGTCAGTGTCCACACTATCTCTCTCCTCACCGGTGGTCACAGATCCGGCCGAATCCCGTCCGCTGCGGGAGGTGAGGAGGTGCAGCATTGACGTTGTCGCCATTGGCGATGGAGGAAGCCGATGCGCACCATCCTCCCGGAGCCGGCGCTGGCGCGGACGAAGGTCCTCCGCGCCCTTGTTCGCTGCCGTCGTGTGGGCAGATCCCGCATGCCCGCCTAAGCGACATCGCCCACCTGAGGTATAACTTCTTGTACTGGTCCAGCTCCCCAGGTCGCTGCATGCGGGTTTTCTTCTATGCGACTACTCCCCAGCTCCCCATGTATAGTAGCTAGGGTTCGTTGGCTGGTCCAACATCACCTACTATTATAGAGGAAATGCCACTCGAAAAGTTGTCCTGATTTATGCCTTGGTGGAGGTATACATGTTGTTTCGACAAAAAGTACATGGTGGTTGTGCGGTCATTGTCCATATGCTACTATTGCTGCTGCTAATCTAATACTATCACTGGTTAAATGAAGAAATGCTTTTTTTCTCGGGTATCCTGGTTTAGTTCCCATCAAGATAATCATGATGCTTCTGTTTGTTGGTGTACTTTTCATAATTCTTATTGACAATTGAGATGTCGTTGTTAATCTTGTAAAACAAAGTAACAACACTATATCCCTTTTTTATATTTTTGGAAACAGCGATGCGTATCTCCATACCCGGGCATGTCTTCCTCAATTTTAGTGGAACTGCACAAAATTGGATGGCCATTGTTGTTCCGCCTCACTGTCCTCTGCCACGTGGTTCTTCCTTCCTCGAGCTTGACTACTGAGAAGAAACAGACCAAAGTGAGGATTTGTCGAACTTCATAGGTGCCTCACCCAAACTTGATGCCAAATGGATGATACATCACCACGATGACCTATCCATGCTCATGGTTGCGCCTCATGGTTGCGTCGGCTGGTGAAGCTGATCGATTTTCAATGAAAAACAAGCTGTCTTCCATCAGTGCTCTTTGCTTGTTACCCACAAAGATGACATCCTTCGTCAGTTCACCTTGGTTGCGTTGGAGACGCAGTCGTCTTTCACGTTGGTGCAATTTTATCACACAATTGGCTATGAACCAAATGTTTCCTCGATGAAGGATCGACGTTGGTACTAAGAGCATAAGTTTTGTATTGATTTCTAAGCCTTCTCACAACTTTGTCACCAGCTCCCCTGTAATTTTATTTGTCCAGCTATTAACTTTGATTTAAAAAATGGTGTGGACTAAAAACCCGGATGGACGTAGTAGCCCTCCATTTTTATTTACTCCGCATATTAGATTTGACTGAAGTCAAACTTTGTAAAGTTTGACCAAGTTTAGGTCGAACACAACAAACCATAATTCTTAGAGAGGGCAAACTGTACATACTCTCAAACCTTTCCGATAATTGAAAATAAAATTCTTTATTTGTACACACTCTCACACGTTTCTGATAATTTGGCGCATGTGTGGTTTTTCACTTAAGGGAGGGTAGTGTACCGCACGTGAAGGATAGGAAGTGCGACCAGGACGCGTGGATTGTTAGTTCATCGGAAGTACTCCCTCCATTCCTAAATATTTGTCTTTCAAGTGGTTTGCAATGGACTACCACATACGGATGTATATAGGCATTTTTTAAAGTGTAGATTCACTCATTTTGCTCCGTATGTAGTCATTTGTTGAAATATCTAGAAAGACAATTATTTAGGAACAGAGGGAGTAGTAGTTTTCTTCACTGGTACGTTAAATAAAGAGTTCTGTTTCGTACTTACACAATTTAAAACGATTGTTATGGAGAGAATAAGAAAACCACTCCACTATATATTAGTCGTATACACGAGTACTATATGGACGCAGCTTCATTGACTTTAGTGCACCTGTCTTTGGGTTTATGACAGGTGGGCCCAAAATGTGGTTGGCCCACCTATCATAATACAGCCAAAAGCAGGTGCAGTTAAGGCACCAGAGCTCAGTCCGTACTATAGTATATATATAAGCTGGAGCCTCAGCGCTTGTTCGCTAGGGTTTGCACTCTCCACACTCTCGCCGCACTACATATATATATATACACGCTAGAGGCTCAACGTTCCTTTGCTAGGGTTTGCTATATTCACTGTCTCTCACCCTCTTCACCAGATCTAAACAAGACTGCGTTGTGGCCTCTGTCTCTCTCACCCCCCTCACAGACAGCTGGCGAAGGAGGCGTCCGGATCCCGTCGCACCGGGAAGGGGAGGAGGTGCAGCGTTCACTCTATCGCCTTCGGCGAGGGAGGCAATCCACTACCGGCTGCGCTTTTCTCTTTCACCCAGCGCCTGTGCGGGAGGGCCACTGACCCCTTCTTCCTCGCTGCCGTACGTAGTGTGGGCAGATCCGACCTCCCGCCGCATGCCTTGCCACATCCCGACGACCCTAAGGTATAAGTTTCTTTGAAACCGTCATTGGTCTAGCTGCATGCTGATCTTTTTCGATTCTGTAGTCGAATCTAGGTCTTGGTTCAAAGAGGAAAGAAGGATGCGGTGGGGTGGAGCATGAATCTAGGACGTGGTTCAATGAGGAAAGGAGGGAGGGAAAGTAGTATAGACTAGCTATCCAGCCGCTTTGTTGGTCGAAAAGGGAAAAAGGGGGTAACCCATTACACACATCTGTAAGGAACCGAACTCTTTGTTGAAAAGGGAAAGAAACTGGGGGGTCGGGTAGTTTGTGCAGGACTAGATTTGCTGCCCTCGCATCGGAAAAGTTTCAAAGAGAACAAATATGGGACCAACGCAGATATGCTGCTTGGCTACATACTCTCCATCACCCATTTATACTTGTGGACGCACATGGTGCTGGCATGTCCCATGTCCCATCCACATGATCGTGCAGTGTGTTTTGAGATGTTGTGCTACTTTTATTGGTACTATTTTAAATAAATGTTGAATTGAAGCTATTGTATTTTAAGCAATGCCACTCTCGGAATTAACTACTGAACTATTTTAAGAGAATTTCTCTATTAATATGGATCAATGCAACCGTTTTAGAAATGCTACTGTCCTATACTTTGTTTTCCATCAAGATAAGGTAGATGCTTCTTTTTGTGGCTGCATCTTTCATCCTCCTTTATTGGCAGTAATTGTTTCCTTTTTTGCCTCTGTTAGATTAGGGATATCTATTCAACTTGTTGCTATAGCAAACTTAAATGTCACACTGGCGACTTTACTTGATTTCAGAGTAACTGCACAAAACGAGATTGGATTTCCTATTCGTGTTGGCAGATTCGTGCGTGATCTTGTGTGCGTCATGACAGGTTGGTACTCGCCTTCATCCACATGATCGTGCAGTGTGTTTTGAGATGATGTGCTACTTGCATTGGTACTGTTTTAAATAAATGTTGAATTGAAGCTATTGTATTGCTGTCTTTTCCCATTAAGTAATGAACAAATATGGGACCAGCCCAGACATTATGCTTGTTGCATTGTTACAACAAACTCTGCATCACCCACTTTATAAGTAGATGGAAGCACATGTTGTTGTTGCACCCACTCTCCCTGGAATTGTTTATGCTTTTTGTTAATCTAATGCCGCTGGTAAAATTAAGCAATGCCACTCTCAGAATTAACTACTGAATCTTATTTCAAAACTGCAGCACTTGTTAGGGATTGGCGGGATTACCATTTTTGTGGCCGCATGTTTAATCCTCCTTTATTGGCCAGTAATTGATTCCTTTTTTGCCTCTGTTAAAACAGGGATATCTATTCAACGTGTTGCTATTGCGACATTTTGCTTCGCTTAATTTTGGTGGAACTGCACAAAATGAGACCGGATTTCCATATATGTGTTGAGATCTCTCTGAGGTCTTCCTCACAAGTTGTTTCAAATCTTGGTCTTGAAAGGTCAGTACCGACTTTCCTCAGAATTAACTACTGAATCTTAGTTCAAAACTGCAACACTTGTTAGGGATCGGCGGGAGTACCATTTCTGTTAGGGATCGGCCGGAGTACATGTTTAAGAAATGTATTGTTCAGATAATGTCTCTATTATTATATATCAGTTACAGTGTTTCACAAATGGTACTATCCTGCTTTGTAGTTCTTTCTACATAACCAAGGTATTGTTAAGATAATGTCTCTGTTAAAATGAATCAGTCGCATTGTTTTAGGAATGATACTTTTCTGCTTTGTCGTTCTTTATACATGTTGAAACAAGGCATTGTTAAGATAATGTCTCAGTTAATATGAATGAATCACACTGATTGAGAATTGCTACTCTCCTGCTTTGTTTCCCATTAAGATAAGGTAGATCAGTAGATGTTTTTCTTCTGGGAGTACAAGTCATCAACCATTATTTCTCAGTAATTGTTTCCCTTATACATTTTGTTGCTTACAGGGATATCAAAATTAAAGCTCGGTTTTATTCCGACTTTGATTTTAGTTGAACTGCACAAAAGGAGCCAATGTGTCCAAGGCAAACTGCTGCATTAGTGGGTCCAATTGGTCTTACCACTTTGCAGAAAGAAGCAGTCACTGTTTGTGCTACATTACACAAGGAATGATCGAGAAGCTTTATAGAGTATTAGTAGACGCTGGTGACATGACTAGTCTGCAGAGAGCACATAGGAAACTCTACAACACGTGGAGTGCACTGGGCAAAAAGTGCCCAAACAAGTACAGGAAGCCAGGACAGGACTCCAAATCTGTCAATGTCATTCTAAGCAACAATGATGGGGCATCTGGGTATGGTAATCTGTTTACCGTACTTTCAGTTTGTTAGTCCACCGATTGGTGGGTTGACACTGGGGCCAATATTCATGTGTGTGCTGCTCCAAATCTGTTCATCGGGAGGGGTGTGGCGTACCGCAAAACGGGACTCCACGGGATACTGTTCATCTCCACCGTCGACCCCCTCCAGCCTCCACGAGCTACTGTTCATCCACCGTCGACCTCCTCTAGCCTCCACCTGTGACTGTTCATGCACGGGCTCCTGTTCATCCAGCCTCCACCGCGCGCTACTCCACCGGCTACTGTTCAACCAGCCCTCTCCACGGGCTCCTGTTCAACCACCCCTCCATGGGCTACTATTCATCCATCCCTCCACCATCTACTGTTCATCTTGCCTTCCACGGGGTGGTCCTGTTCATCCTGCCCTCCACGGGGTCCTGTTCATCCAACCCCAACCGGCTCGATCGATCGGGGTCCTGTTCATCCAGAGGCAACACCACGGGGTCCTGTTCATCCACCCCCACCGGGAACTGTTCATCCAACCCCCCCCCCCAGCAACGCTCACTGTTCATCCAGAGGCAGCATCGATTGGCTTCAGTTAGCAGCAGTAACGAAGGAATCGCTCGATCGGGTTCAGTTAACAGCCATCGATCGATCGCTCGGGTTCAGTAACGCGTAGCCTGCAGTGCAATCGCTCGGGTTCAGTTAGAGCCCAATGCCTCGCTAGGGTTCAGTTAGAGCCCAACGCCTCGCACCCACGCGCGTGCGTGTATGAGAGATACGCGCATCGCTCGGCCCCGACCACCCACCCTAACCGGGAACACCCCGATATTTTCCTCGCCCTTGCTTCTACCACGGTTTTTTCCGTCATGGACGGCCCAAAGAATGTCATGCAGCTGCGTCTCTAGCCCGCCCAGGACGAAAAGCCCATTTTCTGTCATGATTTTTTGTCATAGAAGTAGGACCCCACCACATCTATGATGATATCGGGTTTTGTCACAATTATCGTCATAGAAGTGTCATAAGTATGACAGAAAAAAATTTCGTTCGGCCCAAAATGTCACGGATGTGTATTTTTTTTGTAGTGCAAGCTTGGGCCTTTGCATATCATAAGCATAATCACTCTCATAATTAATAGTATGGATAGCACCAATAGTATAGCAATTATCACATCACAATGAGTAATAGGAGCAACATCATTTGCGAGGGATACCTTTTTACCTTTGCTTCTCCGTCTTTTCTTTTTCTTCTTCACATCATGTGTGGGTTTAATCCTCTTTTTGGAGCTCCTTATTAATGAGATTGGTTGAATAGAAAGCTCCTCCTCGTTACCTGATTCATCGTAAGAAAGAATAGGAGGATATTGGGAAATCGCTTCCCTTTCATTAGTATTCTCTTCATCTTCTATTTGTTTTCTTGTCTTTATGTAATTGGCAATATAAGGATTTTCAATGCAATTCACCGCACAATACATATAAATTTCCTCCAGATCAAAATCGAGAACTTTATCAAGGACAAATTCTGGCATATCCTTAGTTATACGTTTCATTTCTTCATAACCCACAAGCAAACTAAATTCATTATGATGCGCAAAATCAAGTCATCACAATTTTTGGACACGATACGATCATGAAACAATTTGCATTGGATATTTAAATGACCATGTTCATTGCAAAGTTCACAAGGATGACTAAGAAAATTTAAATTTTCAGCACAAACATCTAGCCTTTCTTGCAACCATTTTGTTTCTAAATACTTATGCCTCTTGCAAAATCTATCTTCCCTATTTGGTGTGTACTTGCAAACTCTATGCACTCCACAAAAATTGACATGCTTATAATAGACACTTTCATCATGACTAGTGCAATCATCATTAGTACTATGGATATTCAAAGAGTTCGTACTAACAACATTGCAATCATGCTCATCATTCAAAGATTTAGTGCCAAACATTTTAATTCATTCTTCTTCTAGCATTTTGGCACAATTATCGGAATCCTTATTTTCACGAAAGATATTAAAAAGATGAAGCATATGAGGCACCCTCAATTCCATTTTTTTTGCAGTTTTCTTTTATAAAGTAAACTAGTGATAAAACAAGAAACTAAAAGATTCGATTGCAAGATCTAAAGATATACCTTCAAGCACTCACCTCCCCGGCAACGGCGCCAGAAAAGAGCTTGATGTCTACTACACAACCTTCTTCTTGTAGACGTTGTTGGGCCTCCAAGTGCAAAGGTTTGTAGGACAGTAGCAAATTTCCCTCAAGTGGACGACCTAAGGTTTATCAATCTGTGGGAGGCATAGGATGAAGATGGTCTCTCTCAAACAACCCTGCAACCAAATAACAAAGAGTCTCTTGTGTCCCCAACACACCCAATACAAAGGTAAATTGTATAGGTGCACTAGTTCGGCGAAGAGATGGTGATACAAGTATAATAGGGATGATAGATATGAGTATTTGTAATCTGAAAATATAAAAACAGCAAGGTAGCAAGCGATAAAAGTGAGCGTAAACAGTATTGCAATGCTAGGAAACAAGGCCTAGGGTTCATACTTTCACTAGTGCAAGTTCTCTCAACAATAATAACATAATTGGATCATATAACTATCCCTCAACATGCAACAAAGAGTCACTCCAAAGTCACTAATAGCGGAGAACAAACGAAGAGATTATTGTAGGGTACGAAACCACCTCAAAGTTATCCTTTCTGATCGATCTATTCAAGAGTCCATAGTAAAATAAACCGAAGCTATTCTTTCCATTCGATCTATCGTAGAGTTCGTACAAGAATAACACCTTCAGACACAAATCATCCAAAACCCTAATGTCACCTAGATACTCCAATGTCACCTCAAGTGTCTGTGGGTATGATTATATGATATGCATCACACAATCTCAGATTCATCTATTCAAACCAACACAAAGTACTTCAAAGAGTGCCCTAAAGTTTCTACCGGAGAGTCAAGACGAAAATGTGTGCCAACCCCTATGCATAAGTTCACAAGGTCACTGAACCCGCAAGTTGATCACCAAAACATACATCAAGTATATCACGTGAATATCCCATTGTCACCACAGATAAGCACATGCAAGACATACATCAAATTTTCTCAAATCCTTAAAGACCCTATTTGATAAGATAACTTCAAAGGGAAAACTCGGTCCATTACAAGAGAGTAGAGGGGGAGAAACATCATAAGATCCAACTATAATAGCAAAGCTCGCGATACATCAAGATCATGCCAGATCTAGAACATGAGAGAGAGAGAGAGAGATCAAACACATAGCTACTGGTACATACCCTCAGCCCCAAGGGTGAACTACTCCCTCCTCGTCATGGAGAGCGCCGGGATGATGAAGATGGCCACCGGTGAGGAATCCCCCCTCCGGCAGGGTGCCGGAACAGGGTCCCGATTAGTTTTTCGTGGCTACAGAGGCTTGCGACGGCGGAACTCCCGATCTAGGTTTCTTTCTGGGGGTTTCTGTATTTATAGGAATTTTTGGCGTAGGTCTCACGTCAGGGGGGTCTCCGAGTCGTCCACGAGATAGGTGGGCGCGCGCAGGGGGGTAGGGTGTGCCTCCCACCCTCGTGGACGGCCCGGGAATCTTCTGGCCCAACTCTTTTACTCCGGGGGCTTCTTTTGGTCCATAAAAATCATCAAAAATTAGCACGTCAATTGGACTCCGTTTGGTATTCCTTTTCTGTAAAACTCAAAAACAAGGAAAAAACAGAAACTGGCATTGGGCTCTAGGTTAATAGGTTAGTCCCAAAAATCATATAAAAAGGTATATTAAAGCCCATTAAACATCCAAAACAGATAATATAATAGCATGGAACAATCAAAAATTATAGATACGTTGGAGACGTATCACTTCACAAGGTCGTCGACCAGCTCCTGCTGCTTAATTAGGCCAGCGAGACTATCATCGTCGCTGGACAAGGACTTCAGCACCACCAGCTCGTTGCGATCACTGATGAGGCGACTGCGCTTGTGAGAGCCCTCGCCCTGCCAGTGAGAGCTTGTCCGTGGGCTCCCTGGTGCACCTGGGCATCGCTGCTGTGGCTACAGCGTAGCGGCGACACCTCTCTAGTGCTTCCATGGCCTTGGTCTTTGCTTCCTAGTTATATGTCGACCCAAAACTCCTCCTATTGGTCATGGCGGAACGATTTGACAGGAAAGACCTATTTTTTGGGTGCTGAGGAGAGGAATTGTGAAGTACTTTTTAAGTGGGTAGTTTTTATAGCCCAATGCTATGTGGGAACATGTTTAGGTTTGATCGCTGTGAACAGATTTGCAATTACTTATTGCGCGGTAATCTGGAATGTGACAAGAAACAAGCTCAAAATTTATTGATGGTTCTGGGCCCGAAGCCCCAAACGGTTCTCGAATGGCATACGTGGGCCCGCGTTGCGGATGTGTACGTGTCTGCCCACTATCACACACGGTCCAGATATCACCATCGTGTCCGATGGATGGGCCGTCGCGCCTCCCACGGGGTGCCAGAAGGTTTACGAGAATTGCAATATGCAGGTGTGGTTGCTCGCCATTGTCACACCCTGATTTTTGGCCCTTTCTTTTTCTTTTGATTTTCTGTGGATTTTGCTTGGAATTCTTTTTCTGTGGTTTTGTGGTATTGAAACCTGGGAAGATCACCTCTTCTCACGTGTCACTAGTGGCTTGTCATCCTCAAAACCATCCCAAGATCATATCATCCCCATCTTGGACCAACATTCTTTTATTGCGAATATTCATTTTTCTATTCAAGGAATAACCCTATTTGCTCTAGGTTGTGAAGCAACCTATATTTCTGTCATCCACAAAATTCCCAAATAATTATCATAAATCCTTTGGGACATATATTCCTCAGATATGCCAAAACCCTTCCTTGCCATGTTCAAAAATAATCCATTAATAATCATTTTCCTATTCTATCCTAAATGGCACTTTGTGAAGGAAGTATCATTTATATCTTTCTGATTGACCTCAAAATTTTTGGGCACTCCCTTCTATCCAAATATTTTTCATCTACCAAAATTCAACTTCATTTGCCTAGTTAATATTTTTCAGCTAATTTCCAAAGTTTCTGTCCAGAAAGAAACTTTGTGAAGCAGGTACTAGCTAGGCATATCCAAATGAGTTGAAATTTTGTCACATCCTCTATATGCTCAAATCATAGCTATACTCCAAATTTGAGCTCATGTCATCCCTCTATGTGAGCTAATCATCAAATCTTGGTTTCTGGTCATATTTTCAGTTTGTGAAGCAACTATATTTTATATTGCTTCTTTAATGCTGAAAATTTACCAGGACCTTATCCTACCCATATAACTCATCTCCACCAAATTTGGGCTTATTTCCTCAATCCAATATTCCTCCATAATTTTCTCAATATTTTGTCCAGAGAAGACCACTATGAAGGAAGTACCCTGTGTGCTCATCGAAATGGCATGAAATTTTTATGGCAGCCTCATATGCCCAAATCATGATGCCATGACCATTTTCAGCTCAAGGAAACACTTAATGTGAGTGCGACTTCAGGATTTGTTCTCTGGACCAAATTTTGCAGTTTCAAAGCAACTATATTAAGTAATGGTCCAATTCTCCTCAAAATTAGCAAGACAGTAGTCTTTCCTACGCTAAACCTCGCACATATCAAGTTTTTCTCTTAACCATCCTATGTTGATCACAACAGTGTGGTCAAGTTTCCTACAACAAACTTTAGCTGACCCTTGTTATCATCTCATAGTGTCTTTAGTCCATCCATCACCTCTCATAGACTATTCCTTGAAAGGACTATCAGCTAGACAACATTTTGGGTGACAGCGGGTACTGTATGCCCCGGTTCACGCGGTGACCACCGCCCTGGCATGCAGTGGACGCGAGTTGGTTGGCTTCTCGCTTCGGCCCCTCTCCTGCTCGTCGATTTCGCGTGCCCGGTCGTGTCCCACAGCTCCCCCTCGTCGTCCTCTTCTCTCTGGACACTCTAGATTCTTCCCCGGTGAGCCATCTCCGTCGAGAAAAAGAGTGTGCCCATGAGCCGTCGTCGTCTTCCTCTCTACTGGACTCTTCCTCCCTTCCCTTTGGCTTTGCTCTGCTCCACGACCCTCCCCTGTTCTCACCTGTCATCTCCAAGCCCCTCCCGTGACCCTGTACTCGCCAAAAGCTCTGGCCGGACCCAAGCGGTGGCACTCGGCCACGGCACCATCGCCTCGGCTATATATAGCCTCCATCGCTCCATCCCGAGCACACCACTGGCCTCCCCGCACTCCTCTAGCTCTCCCTGATCCCTTAACCCCTCGCCGGAGCCACCCCTCGCCCTCCACTTCAACCTCGGTCGCCGGGGAGCCCTGCTCAAATTCCGGCGAGCCAGCGCTCCCCTCTCCTTCCCTCCACCTCCATGAGCTCCACCATACTCCGGCGGACCCTCCCAGCTTCTCGCCTCGACTGCCAGAGCACCTGATCCCCATTTCCATCTTCGGCCGCCGCCTCCATCCGCCGCGGTTGGTGCCCTCCTCAAACTGGCACTCCCTGAGGAAGCTATAGCATGCCATGTGAAGCGCGGCGCCGCCCTGTGCAGTTCAGTAGGCTGGGCACCGCCGGAGACGACCGGTAGCTCCGGCTATCGCCGTCGAGCTTCGCCTCTTCCTTGGCCGTGCACGGGTGCTTGAGGTAGAAGACGAAGGCCGGGCCAGCCAGGCCCCACCTCCCCGCGACCCCACTCGTCAGCTGTTGTTGCCGCCCTCTCTTTCGCCTCTGCACTCGCCTTGCACTTGAGGAAGAAGAGGACTGGAGAAGGAAGAAGGACAAGAGACACAAGAAATTCCGGGCCGGCGCACGAACGCCACCGTGGGCGCCCGCACGCCCTAACCTTCTTTATCTTTCAATGGCTACATGGCTGGCTCCCCTCCCGCACAAACATGGATCAGTCTACGGGTTTTATACCCGGGCTGGTGCTCATACACGCTGCACCCCACCCGCCCTGCTACATGCCCACGAGCTGCATGCGCGCGCCCATGACACGCACAACCGCGACGGCTCGCAACAGACTCACGCACACGCGCGCCTGGCTGCTGCACAAGAGCGATCCGCTCGGCCTCGCGCACAACGCGCCGGACGCGGGCAGCTCAACAGACTGAGCGCACACACACGCTATGCACACATGCGCACACACACCCGAGCCCGCCACGGTCGGACCCGACGCGGCCACCGCACGCACGCACACGCACCGGGCTTGACCCGTCCGAGCCGTGGCTTATTTTCCAAACACATCACCTCCTAAGCCACGGCGTTGCCGCACGACCTGCCGATACGAGCCCTGCCTCGTCGGCGTCGTCTCGGCGCCATGGACTCCTCCGCTGCGTCTCCGGCACAAGCGCCTCCACGGTTGTCACACCGAGCCGCCGCGACCTCTGCGCCACCACGCAGGTCCTTCGCGACCTCCTCATCTCCGCGACCGCCGTGCCCTTCGCGCGCACTCCCCACGTCCCCGCGCTCCTGCCGCGCACGTACGCTATCTGCGGAACCAGGTCCAGCGCCTCGATGCGGTCCACTCCCGCGGTCCCGACGCGCCCGACGCGTCCAGTGCACACCCATAACACGCACCGGTCGCGCCCGGCTTGCCGCCGCGACTTATTTGCCACGCTCCGCACGCCTCCAGCTCGCGCCATGATCGCGCTCCGACGCGATCAACGCGGCCGATCCGGCGTGTCCAGGAGCTCGGTCTTCTCTCCGCCGAGCCACCGCAGCCTCCGCGCGCCGCAGCCTCCATGTCCGCTGCGCGCTCCGCGGACGCCGTCGCGCACCACGGCCGCCCCTCAAACTTGGCTCTGAATACCAATTGTTGTTGCCGCCCTCTCTTTCGCCTCTGCACTCGCCTTGCACTCGAGGAAGAAGAGGACTGGAGGAGGAAGAAGGACACAAGACACAAGAAATTCTGGGCCAGCAGACGAACGCCGCTGTGGGCGCCCGCACGCCCTAATCTTCTTTATCTTTCAATGGCTACATGGCTGGCTCCCCTCCTGCATAAACATGGAGCAGTCTACGGGTTTTATACCCGGGCTGGTGCTCATACATGCTGCACCCCACCCCGCCCTGCTGCATGCCCATGAGCTGCATGCGCGCGCCCACGACACGCACAACTGCGACCGGCTCGCAACAGACTCATGCACACACGCGCGCATGGCTGCTGCACCCGAGCGATCCGCTCGGCCTCGCGCACAACGCGCCGGACGCGGGCAGCTCAACAGACTGAGCGCACACACACGCTACACACACATGCGCACACACACCCGAGCCCGCCACGGTCGGACCCGACGTGGCCACCGCATGCACGCACACGCACCGCGCCTGACCCATCCAAGCCGTGGCTTATTTGCCCAACATTAGCCGCACAGGGAGTTGACCCCGGCCCCGCTATCATGGATAAGTGGAGGCGTAGTTTGGTCAGTACGTCTTCATTTGCGGGAAGCGTATTCTGGAGCTCTTCGGCAGTAAGTACGTTTTCTCAGTTCGAAAATGTATTTTCTCCTTAGGCGCTTTCTGTTTTAACTGCCAAGGGCCTGTCCGTTAATATTATTTTTACAGAATAGCCCCTATACTTCAAACACTCATATCTTTGCGACCTTAACTCCGAATCAGGTGATTCCAAAGCCCACGTCTTCGTCTCGTCGAGCCCGTTCTGTTCGTACCATTTACACTATGTGTTCACATACTATAAATGACTATTTTGCCCTTGCCCCTATTTAGCCCCCTCCGAGAAAGAAGAGTTTCCGGCGAATCTTTCCGCGACTTCATTGCACTTCTTCCCGGAGAATCCTTCACCCCAGGCAAGCCATGACAGCCACTTGCATGATGGCCATGCAGTCGCCATGGTTTTCAACTTGAATATTTAAATATTGTGTGCCGGTTAATATTTCGTGAATGCTTTATATATGTTGGTGCATCCATGCTTACCGTTATGCTATGATCTTATGCATCTAGTTGGCTACATGATTTCTTACTGCTCTTATTGTTAAGTTCTATTCTGGTAATTATTTCCGATGCTAGTAGTCATGCTATGTTTATATGAAGTGTTATACTTGTTCTATTCACGATCATCGCTATGCCCTGCTCATGTGCATCTAGTAGAGTAATGCTTTATTGTTGTTCATGTTAAATGGTTATGTTGCTCATTTATGTTCATGCCGATATACTGCTCATATGCATGTCAGTGGATCATGCTATTTTATTATGGCCCAGCTCATTGACATTCAAGTTAAACCTGACTTTAATCGAACTTGAACAACTGTTGGTTAAGTCATAGTGCCATCGAATCGAGTTGACCAGTGCAGCCACACTTGCGTTATGGGGGGCCCTGATTGGGTTTATTATCATGCCTCTCGCCGGTGCTTCCAAGTAGAGAAGGTTATACGCGTGCGCTAACCTGGTCAGGTAGGCCAGTATAAGCCTTGTGAGCCCGAGTTTGGTTATGTGCACATGTCCCCGTTTGGGACCGTTTTTGTTTTACTACGATGGTGGCCGTTGGGTGTCACGAGGTGACATCGGGGCGACCCATGACTTAGCCCAAAGGGGAGTTTGTCGGAGTGCCCGGGAGAGTGTCATGCAGTAGATCGGTTTTGTCGGAACGCCGTTGGTCCACCCGAATGGGAGCACGAGGCCTTGGGTTCCGTAGTGTGGGTACAGTGTACTAACGTCTGCAGAGTGTATAATCTCTCGATAGCCGCGCCCATGGATATGGGCCCAGTCCGTAGTAGGTCACACTATGGGTTAACAATAATAATAACCTTGATAATAACCCCGGTTCGATGAGGAAAGAAGTTGGTTGATCTTTATGTGATCGTGAGAGGATCACAGTGGTATCATGGATACCGAAGTTGGGTGATGTTTATGGTGTCATGTGATGATCCCGGGTAAAGATCAAGCTCCTTGTGGTCTTGTGGTCACCGCGGTATTTTTAATACCAAGCTTGGTTGAACTTGAGATTGTTGTGTGATGTCCGTGATGGTAAGTTGATGCATGTGGTGGTTATGAGGTATCCTCCGATCAGAATAAGTTGGTTCATGATATGTTAAACCTGCTGCGTGCTAGTATCATCCTATGCATATCATGAGTAGCATTGCCATGCTCATTTCATATGATGTTAGATGTGTTATGTTCAACATGTTCATGCTAGGCTCATCTAATTTTGCTCTAGTGATATCATGCGCATCATTGTTTAACCTGTAAATGCCATGTTTTTTTTGTCTTGATTGCTTTTGGTTGATGTGAGCTTGCGAGTACATTCAAAGTACTCAGATGGCGTGTCATGCCAGTTTGCAGGTCATGTCGTGATTGCTTCCTTGTTAAGGATCCCGAGTTTGCGAGCTAGGATACGCGTTCCAGCCAGAGTCCCTGCGTAGTGGAGTCCACCGCTGTCGTCATCGTTCCGCTGCTAGAAGTTATTCCGCTGCTACGAGTTGTTCTGCTGCTAGCATAGAGCAACCTTGGCAGGCGTAGTGTCTCTGTGCCGATGTAATTCCCTGTTATATCGAAACCCTTGTATCTGTATCATTTGTAATAAAGATCTGATTTGTTCTATGCCAAGCAGTGCCGTATTCCAGAAGACTTGATCTCTGGGCTGGAATACGGGGTGTTCCGGTCTCTATGAGCCGGGTGCCACAACTGTTGAGGCGGCCGCAGCACGCTCTGCTCGTGCCCCCCGTGTGCTCTGCTCGCGTCCGTCCGCGCGCTTTGCTCGCCATTCAGGCGGCCGTGGTGCGCTCCGCTCTGGCGTCCCTGCATACGCTCTGCTCGCCGTTGAGGCAAATTTACAGTGGCAACGGTTAATAATTGTCTGACATACTCAGGATAATTTAAAATGCCACATGTGGCGAAACCCAAAACACACACGACCTACATATGCTTAGTGACTTCAAATGTCGATATGCGACATTTGCATACAATTATAATAAAATGTAAGCTAAAAGGCTGAGTTGGCGGCCTTCCGACGATGGTCTTCCCGAACTCCATGATCATCATAGCACCCTTGCGGCCGTTCATTCCGAGTGTCCGGACCAGCGTCCACCATACACATCTTCGCGTGCGGAGCTGCTAGCACTGGGAGGCTCTTGGGACTACTGGGCCTCTTCTAGTAGAGCTTGACAGTGTGCAATCGCGTGCATGACACGCCCGCGGAACCGCTCCATCTCCATGTCTCTGCACTGATCGAAAATTTCGTCCATCACCTGCATCCTCAATATATTATGTTGGCGATATTCTACTTCATCGGGGACGTCAACTCCACCAAGGATGCGCTCGAGCCTGGCCACCACATCGTCGGGATCGAGGTTGACACAGCCGCCAGCGGAAATGATGAGGCCGTAGATAGGCTGTCTCATAACTGAATTGTAGAGGTCCTCTGCCCATTCCTCGCGGGGCTTTAGGCTCTCGATGAGCACCGATGAGGGCGGCTCTTTGGGTGGTTCGTCGATCATGACGCCTAGCAGCTCTGGATCTTTTGCACGGTGGATGGCAAACTTCTCATCACACTTCCTCTGCAATATGTCCATTGTGCGCCTAAGGACTGGCATGGCGATATCGCTGCCGATGGTCCATGGCGCCTGCACCAGCTGATGAAGCTCTTGTTCCTCGACCTGCCCCGGCTCGTTCTCCTCGTGGAAGATGTAACGCAGGAAGGGGTCGATGTCGAAGCTTTGGTTGTTGCCTGGCATGCTTGGAATAACTAATGGTAGATGGATGTGGACTAGATCTGCGCACAGTGTCGCTACGGTGCGTTGCCGCCTGGGTCATATGGAGCAAGCCACTAGCTGGTGGCAGCAAACCAATGAGGGAAGAGGCGAGAAGCATTGGCGTGGATTGCTGGACACGTGTATAACGTCATTAATTTCTGCACTTGGCGTCTATGTTGGTATAGGTACTACCTCCGTCGTGGTTTATTGGCCCCCTTCGTATTTTGTATTACCAAAATTTGACCTTAGATTTAACTAAAAATATATTAATGCATGTCATCAAAAAAATATTGTCGGTCGGCTATTCCCTGCTATGATCAACTGCAATATGCAATAATTATGCATGAGCTTGCTCGCCGTTTACGCGGCCGCGGCGCGCTCTGCTCGTGTCCCTCCGCACGCTTTGCTCACCGTTTAGGCACCGAGGAGCCCTCAGGCCGCATCCCTCCATGCGCTCTGCTAGCGGTTGGGGCCGGCGCACGATCACGTTGGGGAAGGTTCAGTTATTTAATCTTAGATTATGTTAATTAATCATACCTCTAGAGCCAGAATCATCCGGCTCTGGAGGTATAATTAATTATCCTAATCTATGATCTCTGGCGGTTGTTCCCGTCGAGCAACTCCATCCTGTCATCGGCCGTTGGGGGTATGCCGGTATGTGTGGGTAATGATGTATACTATAGAATTTGTTCTTGTAGACTCGTGTCGGGCCTCCAAGCGCAGAGTTTTGTAGGACAATAGCAAATTTCCCTCAAGTGGATGACCTAAGGTTTATCAATCCGTGGGAGGTGTAGGATGAAGATGGATTCTCTCAAGCAACTCTGCAACCAAATAACAAGGAGTCTCTTGTGTCCCCAACACATCCAATACAATGGTAAATTGTATAGGTGCACTAGTTCGGCAAAGAGATGGTGATACAAGTGTAATATGGATATTAGATATAGGTTTTTGTAATCTGAAAAAATAAAAACAGCAAGGTAAGTAGTAGCAAAAGTGAGCAAAAAACGATATTGTAATGCTTGAAAACAAGGCCTAGGGTTCATACTTTCACTAGTATAGGGGATCTATCATAGTCCTTTCGATAATTAAGAGTGTCAAACGCAACGAGGAGCAGAAGGAAATGACAAGAGGTTTTCAGCAAGGTATTCTCTGCAAGCACTGAAATTATCGGTAACTGTTGAGGATGTAGACCTGGGAGTCACCCGCCAGGAGGGCCGGGTTACACTAAGGGTCATTGCCAGAAGCCCGGAGCTAAGTTTCAAGATAATGGGCCAGAGATGGGCTGAAACCCGGCGATGGCTTAAAGCCCGTAGTACAATCTTTATTGTTATAGTAGACTTGTAGTGTAAGGCAAGTATTGTTTAGAGTCCGAGCCGGACACTCTTATGAGCCGGCCGGGACTCTAAGGGCCACTGGGTGTCAACCTCCCTATATAAAGGGACGACCCGGCAGCGGTGTAGGGGCGACAACAATCTGATCGAGAGCCGGGCATAGTTGTTTAGCTCCCTGGTTATCGAAACCCTGATTAATACCACCTCAACTGGACGTAGGCTTTTACCTTCGCCGTAAGGGGCCGAACCAGTATAAACCCTCGTGTTCCTTGTCCCACTTAACCCCTTCAAGCTTCCCAATTGCGATGGCTCCACGACTAAGTCCTAACCCGAGGACATCTGCCGTGACAATTCCACGACAGTAACAGATAGTTTTGTGATAAGATAATTCGTAACGGGTAACAAGTAACAAAAGTAACTAAGGTGCAGCAAGGTGACCCAATCCTTTTTATAGCAAAGGAAAAGCCTGGACAAACTCTTATATAAAGGAAAGCGCTCCCGAGGACACATGGGAATTACTGTCAAGCTAGTTTTCATCATGCTCATATGATTCGCGTTCATTACTTTGATAATTTGATATGTGGGTGGACTGGTGCTTGGGTGCTGTCCTTCCTTCACTACAAAAAAATACACATCCGTGACATTTTGGGCCGAACGAATTTTTTCTTTCATGCTTATGACACTTCTATGACGATAATTGTGAAAAAACCCGGTATCTGAAGGAAATATGCCCTAGAGGCAATAATAAAGTTGTTATTTATATTTCCTTATATCATTGTAAATGTTTATTATTCATGCTAGAATTGTATTAACCGGAAACTTAGTACATGTGTGAATACATAGACAAAACAGAATGTCCCTAGTATGCCTCTACTTGACTAGCTCGTTAATCAAAGATGGTTAAGTTTCCTGACCATAGACATGTGTTGTCATTTGATGAACGGGATCACATCATTAGGAGAATGATGTGATGGACAAGACCCATCCGTTAGCTTAGCATAATGATCGTTTAGTTTTATTTCTATTGCTTTCTTCATGACTTATACATGTTCCTCTGACTATGAGATTATGCAAATCCCAAATACCGGAGGAACTCTTTGTGTGCTATCAAACATCACAACGTAACTGGGTGATTATAAAGATGCTCGACAGGTGTCTCCGAAGGTGTTTGTTGAGTTGACATAGATCAAGATTAGGATTTGTCACTCCGTGTACAGGAGAGGTATCTCTGGGCCCTCTCGGTAATGCACATCACTATAAGCCTTGCAAGCAATGTGACTAATGAGTTAGTTGCGGGATGATGCATTACGGAACGAGTAAAGAGACTTGCCGGTAACGAGATTGAACTAGGTATGATGATACCGACGATCGAATCTCGGGAAAGTAACATACCGATGACAAAGGGGATGACGTATGTTGTTATGCGGTTTGACCGATAAAGATCTTCGTAGAATATGTAGGTGCCAATATGAGCATCCAGGTTCCGCTATTGGTTATTGACCGGATATGTGTCTCGATCATGTCTACATAGTTCTCGAACCTGTAGGGTCCGCACGCTTAACGTTCGATGACGATTCGTATTATGAGTTATGTGATTTGATGACCAAAGATTGTTCGGAGTCCCGGATGAGATCACAGACACGACGAGGAGTCTCGAAATGGTCGATAGGTAAAGATCGATATATTGGAGGTGATATTCGGACACCGGAATGGTTCCGAAATACTTCAGATATTTTTTGGAGTACTGGGAGGTTACCGGAACCCCCCGGGGAAGTATTGGGCCTTAATGGGCTTTAGTGGAAAGGAGAGAAGGGCCGCAAGGGGTGGCCGCGCTATAACACCCATGATGCGGCTATATCTCCCACGTGTCGAGGCACGACTTAGAGGCATAACCGCATTGTGGTTTTGTCGCAAGAAGAGTCATCTTCACACAATCCCATGTAATGAACAAGAATGGGATAAAGAGTTGGCTTACAATCGCCACTTCACACAATACATAAATAAATTCATACATCATTCAAGATACACCCATAGACCGACTACGGTCAAGTCCCCAATCGTCCCAACTGGGCTCTACTACTGATGTGATTAAGAAGTGATCCTGAAACTACTTACGTTCAAACATAACCCAAGAACCGTGTTCACTTCCTGGACTCCACCGAAAAGAGACCATCACGGCTACACATGCGGTTGATGCATTTTAATTAAGTCAATTGTCAAGTTCTCTACAACCGGATATTAACAAATTCCCATCTGCCACATAACCGCGGGCACGGTTCTTGAAAGTTTATACCCTGCAGGGGTGTCCCAACTTAGCCCATTATAAGCTTTCACGGTCAACGAAGGATATTCCTTCTCCCGGGAAGACCCGATCAGTCTCCGAATCCCGATTTACAAGACATTTCGACAATGGTAAAACAAGACCAGCAAGACCACCCGACTGTGCCGACAAATCCTGATAGGAGCTGCACATATCTCGTTCTCAGGGCACACCGGATGAGCGAAGCGTACAGGTACCAACGTAACCCAAGTTGCCAAGGGACGGTCCCTCACGATGCTCTAGTTCGGAGCATCACTTAGAGAAGCATTGGCCCGGGGGGGCTAAAATAAAGATGACCCTCGGGTTAATTACTCCCAAGGGAAAGGTAATAGGTTGTTAGGCAAATGGTAAAACCAATGTTGGGCCTTGCTGGAGGAGTTTTATTCAAGGCGAACTGTCAAGGGGGTCCCATAAATCACCCAACCGCGTAAGGGACGCAAAATCAAGGAACATAACACCGGTATGACGGAAACTAGCGCGGCAAGAGTGGAACAAAACACCAGGCATAAGGCTGAGCCTTCCACCCTTTACCAAGTATATAGATGCATTAATTAAATAAGAGATATTGTGATATCCCAACATATCCATGTTCCAACATGGAACCAACTTCATCTTCACCTGCAACTAGCAACGCTATAAGAGGGGCTGAGCAAAAGCGGTAACATAGCCAAACAACGGTTTGCTAGGAAAGGATGGTTAGAGGCTTGACATGGCAATATGGGAGGCATGATATAGCAAGTGGTAGGTAGCGCGGCATAGCAATAGAACGAACAACTAGCAAGCAAAGATAGAAGTGATTTCGAGGGTATGGTCATTTTGCCTGAGATCCCGCAAGGAAGAAGAACGAGTCCATGAAGAAGACAAACGGACGTAGTCGAACGAATCCTCACAACTCCGGAACGAAACTGAAGCTAACGAGAGAAGCAACCCGGAAAGAAACAAACAACATAGTAAACAACCATCACATAAACATGGCATGATGCACAATCAAGTATGATGCATGTCTGGTTTAATGAGGCATGGGATGGCAAAGTGCACAAACAATACTACAAATTAAGTGGAGCTCTATATGCAACGAGTTGCATATTGACGAAACACCACATGACTCATTTAGTTCTCTCTCGGTTATGTACCCAACAATATTAAATGTTGTTAAACATGGCAAGAGGTGAAGAATAAGTAAACTAACTATTTAGGCAAGTTTAAATGAGGCCGGAAACAACAAACAACAATTCCGGAAAATCCCCATGTGCATATTTTGAATTTGCTACTGTTCTGCCCTAAACCATATTTTATTGTTGTTAAATAGGAAAATAAAGTGCAACATGTTAATCTATGCATTTTCCTACCCCATTTACATATAAAGTTTATTTAAAATGGAGCTACGGTTAATTAGTTATGAAATAAATCATTTTAACATGGCATTTATGCAAATTAATGCAAACAATATTTTAAACATTTTTAACATGGATGAAAGTCGCAAATCATGGAACTAGATGAAATTCTAAGCAAGTTACAGATATAACATGTTTTATATGGATGCATGGACATTTAGTTATGAGCATTTTAAAATGATGGCATTTGCTGTAAATATGCATGCACTGGATATTTAAAAAAAACAGAACAGGGAAAATCTAAACGGGCTGAAACTGGAGCTACACGGGCTACACCGGCGAGCGGTAGATAGATATAGAGCGCTTTGTGCGCAAGGCAAGAGCAGCAGCAGAATCGGGCCAAGCCCAAGCGTCTGGTTGTGTGGTGTGTGGTGTGCAAAAGATAAATAAGAGGCAAAAATTGGGCTGCATGGGAGTCGAACCAAGGACCTCCTGCATGTGTGCCTGCGAGATTAACCAGTTGAACTAGAATGGATACATGATGCTGAATGGGTTTGGCAGTAGATGAAGCAGCAAGAAGCTATCAAAGTCTGAAGGTGCAAAATTGCAGGAAAAACAATGCGCAACCGTGGAGGTTCGATCTCGGGGCTCCCATGTAGGATTGCGTGGCCTAGACCACTAAGATGCTACTATGTTTGGTGCCAGAGGGAAGCTCAGCTCGTTTTGAATGATCAGAAGACCTAGTCTTCTTCTCTCGCGAATACACGGATGCATCACCGGCGAGCAAACGCAGCGGCAGCTGCTGCTGTGGTGAGCCGGGGTGGTGCGGAAATAGGGGATGGGTGCTACTGCGTGTGCGCGGGCACGGAGCAATGGCGGGTGCAGCACGAGCTCAAGACTTTCGGTCATGGTGGCCAAGCCTCGGTGTTGTGCGTGCAAGCGCTGGGCGAGGCATGCGCCAGTGCGCGGGTGTAGATGCGTGTGCGGAAGAGGCAAGGCACGAGCTTGAACTCGCTCCCCTGGTTGGCCATGGCGGACAGCCTCGGGGTTGCGCGGATCGAAGGACATGCGGACAACGGGACCGGAGAGAGAGATGGGGAGGAGCACAGCTTCACCGTGGGGGTGTTGCTGAAGTCGTACGAGGTCGAGGCTGACCGGGGACGGAGGAGGAGCGCGCTGACGGGGACGCCGCCGGTTCCGTGAAGAAGAGGAAGCAGAGAAGCATACGACAAGGAAGAAGCCTTCGGGGTCCTCGTGGTCGCGTGCGAGGTGAGGAAGACGATGAAGAGGGTCGGGGTCCTCTCCCCGTGGCAGCAACGCAGACGACAGAGGTGTTCAGGCCGGGGACGAGCTTAAGCTCTCCTCGTCCAGGGCGACGGCTATGGTGGGCGACCTACCTGGTGGCGGCGGCAGGGAGAGGGAAATGGAGAGAGGAGAGGCTAGGGTAGGGTTTGGAGAAGTTTTATAGGAGGCTAGGGGAGCTACCGGCCGTCAAATCAGTCGAAGCGTCGACGTGGAGCCTCCTGATGGCCTGCCGTACAGGAGGTAGGAGAAGAACAGGAGGGATCGCCTCTGATGGGTTTATTGGGCTGAAATCAGACAGGTAAGTGGCAGGTGGGCTGCTTCTGCGGTATTGCTTCTTCTTTCTTTTATTTTTCTTCGGACAGAAAAATAAAGACCAAAAAGCACAGGAATATGGCGAGGGTTTGGAGAGCTATGAGAATATCCCTGGAGTCCCGAATTTGTGTAGAATTTGAATAAATTGCTTTGGGCATTTTTAAGGACAGAAGAATAATTCAAGTTTGAAATTGATTCAAACGTGAGCCATTTTTGAACCCTACCAAAACAACTCCAAAATGGATGATATTTGACAGAGAGGTATAAGGCATGGAGTAAGATCATCAGGAAATAAATGAACATTAATGGAGGAGGGAAATATGTCACTTGCAAAAACATGAGGAAGAATGAAGGGAGAGGTGATGATACATGGGACATATGCATAGGCAAACAACAATGTAACATGCATGAATACAACAAACAAATGAATACACACGACGATAACGAAAAACATGAAAGGCGTCTGAAGCGTCGGTCTCGGGGTGTTACAACACTCCACCACTACAAGAGGATCTCGTCCCGAGATCTAAAGATGGCACCGGAGAAAAACATAAGAGGAAGAGAAGAGGTAAAACTAATTGCTTCTTTGACAAATGAGTGAAACCAAAGAACCTTGCGAGGTTGAACAAATTTAAAGAAGGAATACAACGAAGATGAACATAGTTGAAAACACTCCGTTAGAAAAAGGGAACAAGGAACATTACGGGAACCTTCTAGGTTGAAAGACATAAGAAAAAGGGTTGCAATGGCCAAGAAGTGCATGCAAGCACTCCGGTTGAAACGAGATGTACAAGGAACGATAAAGATCAATTACGACAACACTCCGGTTGGAAATGGAAGGCATAGAATGTGAACTTGGCAAAAATGAAAGCACTTGGATGAGACTCCGGTTAAAAGAGGAATGATAGACACAACACTCCGGTTAAGTGGATTAGTAAGAAAAGAACACGATCCTCACAATTCGAGATGATGAGCGAAGAGAGCAACATCACCATGCCTCCGGAAGAAAAAATAGAAGATAGATCATTGGAATAAAGGAATGGAGAAGAAAATGCCAACTTCTGCCACCAATGATCTTGGAAAGCACCCTTCCAAGAAGGTTAGAATGGAGTTGTTGGAAAAACCAACAACGAAACGAATAAGCTTGTAGTGGGCTTATGGAGAACTTCTCAAGATAGAGGCGAAATTCTGCCACTACGGAAACAGTTGATTGGATTGAGATCTACAAGGAGAAGAAAACTTCTTTACCAAGATGAGAAGGAGAAAATTTGATCATTGATAAACACCACAAATAGCTACATTTCTTAGGGAAGGCTATAGGTGAAATATAACCCAATACAACTTCAACAAAAAGATTGATTGGTTGAAAAGATCTCTTGAACGAAGATAAAATGATGGATTTAAATATGTCACTCTTGAAAACTTTGTGAATCATGAACCTGAAGGGAAATTATCCAGAATGACATAGCACCACCTCAAAAGATAAGGTAGAAAGAATTGCACTTCGGAATGTGAGATGAAGAATGCTTGAACTCCTCAAGACAAACATGTTTTGAGCACCTTGTTTATTTTAGAGTAAAGTTTAGCGGATCATAGGTCCGAGAGAAATCTTGAAGACAAATGAAGAATGAAAGGAATCCTTGATGAGCCATCATGTTGAGCCTCCATGAAGAACTCCGGTAAACAAAAGGATGATAGAAAGAAAGAGAAGTTGACAACACAAGGTGAAGCCTTGCAATGATTTAGGTGGAGCTTCGCGATGAGATAATGTAGAAAGCTTGGAACTCCGGAAAAGAAAAAGATGAAGCCTCTCGAACCGAGAAATGTGACATGATGAACAACTCTGGAAAGAAGAAACTAGATCGCTTGGATGAAACCATAATAAGAATTGCGTTATGCATATCCTTCACCAATTTAAATTGATGACAAGCAACGGATTTGGCATACTACTTATTCTCGTAGAAAGGATTAAGACAGATATAGCGTAAACTTGGGAAGGTCTTCATCAAACCACCGGTAGGATTGAAACAACGAATAAATTGATATGTGACGAAGGAAGAGAAATCTTGAACGAACCACCATAAGAATCTGAAAATCAACGAAGATAAGATAAAGAAACACCGGGAAGAATTAGAAAACAAATAAAGATACTTGACCGAATTTAGATATAAGTGAAACAAAGAGATCATGAATTGATTAGAGAATACTTGAATGATGCACCGGTAAGATTTGGAGAACGAGAGCTGAATGCTGGAATGAGTAATTCTGAGATGATGAGCTCCGGAGAATCAAACTGAAAAGACTCCTGAATTGCTCCGGATGGGTGAAAAGAATTCTCACAATCGAAAACAATTATGAGAGTGGCATGAAGCTAGAACCCTGAATCTTCAAGAGAGTGGACCAAATTTTAGGAGAAATCTCTACCTTGATGTTGAAATATTGAGAATGACGATGAGAAACACCACCATGAATTGTTGAGGCACTCCGGAATGAAAATTAGAAAGGTTGAACCAACGATGAAAAAAATTTGAAAGATCTTGGAGAAAGACATATGAATGATGATAACCCATTCTTACGTCAAACTTTGAAAAGAATTTTAGAAGCTCCGGGAAAATTAGAAGAGTCAGGTAAGATCCTGGAAAAGACCTGTGGGTTAGGGCCCACTCAAAAGATACACCGTTGAACGATTTAAAAGAGAGATTGCACCGGTTGAATTAAATGAGTTGAATGAGATAACAACCTTGAAATAGCTTGAACGGATCTTGAATGAAAATACGAATCTCCTGAGATATCTTCAACACTCCGGAACAAATGAATAGCGAGAGGTGAAAGATTAAGAGATACACCGTCATACGAAAGCACTTGAAACGGGGAAGGGGATAAGATCAACACGTGCAACTTGAATTGAATCCACCGGAAAAGAATACGAGAATGAAGAATGATACACTTGAAGCTTCGTTAGTATCTTCCTGAGAATCACCGGATAAGAACATTGACGGAAAAGAATGGAGAGACTTCACATCAATAAAATGATACTTGATTAAGAAATATGAGTCCCTGAAGAAAAAGGGTGGGAGGGCGGCCAAACAAAGGCAACTTGGGGCAGATGGAATAAACACCGTTGAGAAAACTGAGAGGTGATCTTGTGAATGTTGAAATGATCGGATCCACTTGAAGAGAAGCACACCGGATGAAAATAATTAAAATGACAACCTCGATGATCGAAAGGATTAGCAACCACATAGAAATATGAGAACACCGCTTAGAATAAGGTATGGAATCAGCACTTGGCATTGAAGCAACTTGAATACCACAAAACAAAACAAAAACAAAGGATTGGCTTGCAGAATAGGCCGGAAACAAACATATGATAGATCCCATATCGTATCATGTGTGTGTTGGAAAGATATCCTACGAGATACTTGAATTCCCACTTATAAACTCCCGAAACTTTCTGGTTATTCAATCAGGTGTTGGGGATACAGGGGACACAAAATATATCAACCAAACTAACAATCCCTAGATCCAGCTGTATCCATCCGTCAACACATAACCAAGAAAAACTCCGGAAATCGTGTACCTCAACCTTCGAAAAGCATCCGTTATACGAGTTATGGCAATACTCCCGAACTCCCGCCCCAGTACTGGGTGGCGTCGAGGTGATCTCACCAACAACTTCATAAAAGAGATTTTCGATGTCGGCGAAACTCAGGTATTCCAGAACTGCAACGATAAAATTGTGACGACAACACCTCGGAGCTCAACTCCCCGGGACACTGCCACAACCCCTAAATGTCAGGAGGCACCAAGAACAATGTTCTCGTCACAAAACCATCAGAACGATTCCAAGATACTGCGTGATCCTAAAAAAATTTGTAGTGAAATTTGAGGAGAGAAGAGTCAAAACTTCTACTTCAGGGGGCCTCACCAGAGCGACGAAGGGACTGAGGAGTAAAAAGAATCCTACTCTCCGATATATATAATCCTAAGACTCAAAACATTTTTGTTCTAGACTCAACAACGCCAGCGATTCGATCAAGCAGGGGGCTCCTAAGTCGGGGATGGCTCTGATTACCAACTTATAACACCCACGATGCGGCTATATCTCCCATGTGTCGAGGCATGACTTAGAGGCATAACCGCATTGTGGTTTTGTCGCAAGAAGGGTCATCTTCACACAATCCCATGTAATGAACAAGAATGGGATAAAGAGTTGGCTTACAATCGCCACTTCACACAATACATAAATAAATTCATACATGATTCAAGGTACACCCATAGACCGACTACGGTCAGGTCCAAATGAAAAGAAGATAACCCCAAAAGCTAGATCCCCAATTGTCCCAACTGGGCTCCACTACTGATCATCAGGAAACGAAATATAGTAACGACCAAGGTCCTCGTCGAACTCCCACTTGAGCTCGGTTGCGTCACCTGCACTGGTTTCAATGTCCCCTGCAACTGTTTTGGTAGAATCTGTGAGTCACGAGGACTCAGCAATCTCACACCCGCGAGATCAAGACTATTTAAGCTTATGGGTAGGAAAGGGGTAATGAGGTGGAGCTGCAGCAAGCACTAAGAAACGGCCGCGAAGCTAGATGTAATCAAGAAGTGATCCTGAAACTACTTACGTTCAAACATAACCCAAGAACCGTGTTCACTTCCCGGACTCCGCCGAAAAGAGACCATCACGGCTACACACGCGGTTGATGCATTTTAATTAAGTCAAGTGTCAAGTTCTCTACAACCGGATATTAACAAATTCCCATCTGCCACATAACCGCGGGCACGGCTCTCGAAAGTTTATACCCTGCAGGGGTGTCCCAACTTAGCCCATTATAAGCTCTCACGATCAACGAAGGATATTCCTTCTCCCGGGAAGACCCGATCAGTCTAGGAATCCCGGTTTACAAGACATTTCGACAATGGTAAAACAAGACCAGCAAGACCACCCGACTGTGCCGACAAATCCCGATAGGAGCTGCACATATCTCGTTCTCAGGGCACACCGGATTGGCGAAGCGTACAGGTACCAACGTAACCCAAGTTGCCAAGGGACGGTCCCGCACGGTGCTCTAGTTCGGACCAACACTTAGAGAAGCATTGGCCCGGGGGGGCTAAAATAAAGATGACCCTCGGGTTAATTACTCCCAAAGGAAAGGTAATAGGTTGTTAGGCAAATGGTAAAACCAATGTTGGGCCTTGCTGGAGGAGTTTTATTCAAGGCGAACTGTCAAGGGGGTCCCATAAATCACCCAACCGCGTAAGGGACGCAAAATCAAGGAACATAACACCTGTATGACGGAAACTAGGGCGGCAAGAGTGGAACAAAACACCAGGCATAAGGCTGAGCCTTCCACCATTTACCAAGTATATAGATGCATTAATTAAATAAGAGATATTGTGATATCCCAACATATCCATGTTCCAACATGGAACCAACTTCCTCTTCACCTGCAACCAGCAATGCTATAAGAGGGGCTGAGCAAAAGCGGTAACATAGCCAAACAACGGTTTGCTAGGAAAGGATGGTTAGAGTCTTGACATGGCAATATGGGAGGCATGATATAGCAAGTGGTAGGTAGCGCGGCATAGCAATAGAACGAACAACTAGCAAGCAAAGATAGAAGTGATTTTGAGGGTATGGTCATATTGCCTGAGATCCCACAAGGAAGAAGAACGAGTCCATGAAGAAGACAAACGGACGTAGTCGAACGAATCCTCACAACTCCGGAACGAAACTGAAGCTAACGAGAGAAGCAACCCGGAAAGAAACAAACAACATAGTAAACAACCATCACATAAACATGGCATGATGCACAATCAAGTATGATGCATGTCCGGTTTAATGAGGCATGGGATGGCAAAGTGCACAAACAATACTAGAAATTAAGTGGAGCTCAATATGCAACGAGTTGCATATTGACGAAACACCACATGACTCATTTAGTTCTCTCTCGGTTATGTACCCAACAATATTAAATGTTGTTAAACATGGCAAGAGGTGAAGCATAAGTAAACGAACTATTTAGGCAAGTTTAAATGAGGCCGGAAACAACAAACAACAATTCCGGAAAATCCCCATGTGCATATTTTGAATTTGCTACTGTTCTGCGCTAAACCATATTGTATTGTTGTTAAACAGGAAAATAAAGTGCAACATGTTAATCTATGCATTTTCCTACCCCATTTACATATAAAGTTTATTTAAAATAGAGCTACGGTTAATTAGTTATGAAATAAATCATTTTAACATGGCATTTATGCAAATTAATGCAAACAATATTTTAAACATTTTTAACATGGATGGAAGTCGCAAATCATGGAACTAGATGAAATTCTAAGCAAGTTACAGATATAACATGTTTTATATGGATGCATGGACATTTAGTTATGTGCATTTTAAAATGATGGCATTTGCTGTAAATATGCATGCACTGGATATTAAAAAAAACAGAACATGGAAAATCTAAACGGGCTGAAACTGGAGCTACACGGGCTACACCGGCGAGCAGTAGATAGATATAGAGCGCTTTGTGCGCAAGGCAACAGCAGCAGTAGAATCAGGCCAAGCCCAAGCGTCTGGCTGTGTGGTGTGTGGTGTGCAAAAGATAAATAAGAGGCAAAAATTGGGCTGCGTGGGAGTCGAACCAAGGACCTCCTGCATGTGTGCCTGCGAGATTAACCAGTTGAACTAGAATGGATACATGATGCTGAATGGGTTTGGCAGTAGATGAAGCAGCAAGAAGCTATCAAAGTTTGAAGGTGCAAAATTGCAGGAAAAAGAATGCGCAGCCGTGGAGGTTCGATCTCGGGGCTCTCATGTAGTATTGCGTGGCCTAGACCACTGAGATGCTGCTATGTTTTGTGCCAAAGGGAAGCTCAGCTCGTTTTGAATGATCAGAAGACCTAGTCTTCTTCTCCCGCGAATACACGGATGCATCACCGGCGAGCAAACGCAGCGGCAGCTGCTGCTGTGGTGAGCCGGGGTGGTGCGGAAACAGGGGATGGGTGCTACTGCGTGTGCGCGGGCGCGGAGCAACGGCGGGTGCAGCACGAGCTCAAGACTTTCGGTCATGGCAGCCAAGCCTCGGTGTTGTGCGTGCAAGCGCTGGGCGAGGCATGCGGCAGTGCACGGGTGTAGATGCGTGTGCGGTAGAGGCAAGGCACGAGCTTGAACTCGCTCCCCTGGTTGGCCATGGCGGACGGCCTCAGGGTTGCGCGGATCGACGGACATGCGGACAACGGGACCGAAGAGAGAGATGGGGAGGAGCAGAGCTTCACCGTGGGGGTGTTGCTGGAGTCGTACGAGGTCGAGGCTGACCGGGGACGGAGGAGGAGCGCGCTGACGGGGACGCCGCCGGTTCCGTGAAGAAGAGGAAGCAGAGAAGCATACAACGAGGAAGAAGCCTTCGGGATCCTCGTGGTCGCGTGCGATGGTGAGGAAGACGACAAAGAGGGTCGGGGTCCTCTCCCCGTGGCAGCAATGCAGACGACGGAGGTGTTCAGGCTGGGGACGAGCTTAAGCTCTCCTCGTCCAGGGCGACGGCTATGGTGGGCAACCTACCTGGTGGCGGTGGCAGGGAGAGAGGGAAATGGAGAGAGAGGAGAGGCTAGGGTAGGGTTTGGAGAAGTTTTATAGGAGGCTAGGGGAGCTACCGGCCGTCAAATCAGTCGAAGCGTCGACGTGGAGCCTCCTGATGGCCTGCCGTACAGGAGGTAGGAGAAGAACAGGAGGGATCGCCTCTGATGGGTTTATTGGGCTGAAATCAGACAGGTAAGTGGCAGGTGGGCTGCTTCTGCGGTATTGCTTCTTCTTTCTTTTATTTTTCTTCGGACAGAAAAATAAAGACCAAAAAGCACAGGAATATGGCGAGGGTTTGGAGAGCTATTAGAATATCCCTGGAGTCCCGAATTTGTGTAGAATTTGAATAAATTGCTTTGGGCATTTTTAAGGACAGAAGAATAATTCAAGTTTGAAATTGATTCAAACGTGAGCCATTTTTGAACCCTACCAAAACAACTCCAAAATGGATGATATTTGACAGAGAGGTATAAGGCATGGAGTAAGATCATCAGGAAATAAATGAACATTAATGGAGGAGGGAAATATGTCACTTGCAAAAACATGAGGAAGAAGGAAGGGAGAGGTGATGATACATGGGACATATGCATAGGCAAACAACAATGTAACATGCATGAATACAGCAAACAAATGAATACACATGATGATAACGAAAAACATGAAAGGCGTCTGAAGCGTCGGTCTCGGGGCGTTACACGCGCCCCCCCCCCCCCCCACCATGGCAAGTCTGAATTGGACTAGGGAGGGGGCGGCGCCCCCCTCTTTCCTTCTCCCTCTCCTGCTCTTTCCCACTCTCCCCCTCTTGGAAAAGGAAGGGGACTCCAACTAGGATTGGGAATCCTAGTTGGACCCCCCTATAGGTGCGCCCCTCCTTGGCCGGCGTCCTCCTCCCCCTCCTTTATATACTTGGGCAGGGGGCACCCCAAAGCACAACAGACAATCCCTTAGCCATGTGCGCTGCCCCCTCCATAGTTTAACACCTCGGTATATTGTCGTAGTGCTTAGGCGAAGCCCTGCGCCGGTAACTTCATCATCACCGTCGCCACGCGGTCGTGCTGATGAAATTCTCCCTCGTCCTCAACTAGATCAAGAGCTCGAGGGACGTCATCGTGCTGAACGTGTGCTGAACATGGAGGTGCCGTACATTCGGTACTTGGATCGGTTGGATCGTGAAGACGTTCGACTACATCAACCGCGTTACTAAAGGCTTCCGCTTTCTGTCTACGAGGTTACGTGGACACACTCTCATGTCTCGTTGCTGTGCATCTCCTAGATAGATCTTGCGTGATCGTAGGAATTTTTTTGAAATACTGCGTTCCTCAACAGTGGTATCAGAGCCATGTTCTATGTGTAGTTGTTATATGCACGAGCAGAACACAAAGAGTTGTGGGCGACAATAGTCATACTACTTACCACCAATGTCTTACTTTGATTCGGCGGTATTGTTGGATGAAGTAGCCCAGACCGAAATTACATGACCGCATTCATGAGACTGGTTCTACCGACGTGCTTCACACACAGGTGGCTGGCGGGTGTCTGTTTCTCCAACTTTAGTTGAATCGAGTTTGACTACGGCCGGTCCTTGTTGAAGGTTAAAACAGCACACTTGACGAAAAATCGTTGTGATTTTGATGCGTAGGTAAGACCGGTTCTTGCTAGAAGCCCGTAGCAGCCACATAAAACTTGCAACAACAAAGTAGAGGACGTCTAACTTGTTTTTGCAGGGCTTGTTGTGATGTGATATGGTCAAGACATGATGAGATATAAATTGTTTTATGAGATGATCATGTTTTGTAGAAGTTATCGGCAACTGGCAGGAGCCTTATGGTTGTCGCTTTATTGTATGAAATGCAATTGCCATGCAATTGCTTTACTTTATCACTAAGTGGTAGCGATAGTCATGGAAGCAATACTTGGCGAGACGACAACGATGCTACGATGGAGATCAAGGTGTCAAGCTGGTGAGGATGGAGATCATGACGGTGCTTTGGAGATGGAGATCAAAGGCACAAGATGATGATGACCATATCTGTCGGGTGGTAGGTGCGACATATGCCAGCGGGTGGCTTATCATGGTGGGAGCCAGTAAGACGTCGCCGGTGCCTGGAAACGGGATGATTCGAAGACATGCACGCCGGCGAATCTTACCCAGGTTCGGGGCTCTCCGTGGAGATAACGCCCCTAGTCCTACTCTGCGGGGTCTCCGCATGATCGTTAAATCAGAATGAGTAGCTACAAATGCTCCTTGAGCTGTCGGGTTCAAGGGAGAAGAAGAGCAAGGCTAGCTCTTGCTTCCCTCTCTCTATGGTGTGTGTGTAACTCTAAGAAGCCAACCCTTTGCATGGGTGCCCCGGGGGGTTTATATAGGCCTACCCCCCGGGGGTACAATTGTAATCCGGCTGGGCGCTGGTCCCAGTCGTTAGTGTCTGCGCACGCCGGCTTCTCCGCCGGCCGTTGGGGCCCGCCGACTGGTGGTCCCGCCGGCTGCCGGCCTCTAGGTCGACAGGCCGGCCCCACTGCCTAGGGGTCTTGTCGGCGGCTGCTTACTGTAGCCTCGTCCCTGATGACGAGGGCTTCGTCGAGGTAAGAGTGGCTACAGTGTGCCGCCTCGAGGGCTCTCACTGTGGCCTTACCTCGTCTTGTCTCCTTAATGTGGCACATGCTTCGAGGGAAGGGGGTAGCCGGCTTCTGGGGGCCGGCTACGCCCTTGACCTACTAGGGGAGGCCGGGCCACCTTCGCGCCTCTCTCTGGCTAAAGGGGCCCACCGCCCGTGGGCCGTACTGGCGTCTGTCGTGGATGACGTTGAGGCCAGCATGGCAACAGTGCCGAGCCGGTCGGGAGATGGCCGACCCGTACGGCGTCCTGTGGCCATGCCTGACTCGGGCTTCGGGGGTAGTGGGCCACACTGTGGCCACACCCCGTCTTGTCACCGTTATGTGGGTGTAGTTTTGGTGGGTGCAGTCTTGGCCGGCTTTGTGGAGTCGGCGTGCTTCATGGCTGGCTCTTGGGAGTCGGTCCTCTTGGCGCCGGCTTCCTGGAGTAGGCCATCTCGCAACCATCTTAGGGGAGGTTACCGGGGCCGGGCCGCCTTTGGAGAGCCGGCCCCTCCGGTAGTCGGCCAGGGGAAGTCGGCCCAATGCTTCGAACGTTTGAAGGCTCAATCGGCCTGATAATTTTTGAAGAACCATGGGTAGTCGGTTAGGCTACCCGTGGCCATTTACTCCGACAGTAGTCCCCGAAGCTGATTGGGCTTCGAGGTTGGGTGGGAGTCGAGAAGCTCGAACAGCTTCCTATCTTGACGAGCCGGCAGCTGGGAGCCGACTTTGGTTGGGGGCGCCGTCTCGGCGAAAAAAAATTTGGGAGTCGGAGGGCGGGAGCTGGCCAGCGCGTGCACCGGGCCGCGGGCCGGCCACTTGCCGCCTACGAACCACGTGGCAAAAAAGCCTGCCAGCCCACGCGCGCGACGGGACGTCACCACAGGTCGGGGGCCCGCCACGCCCACGCTCGGGCCCAGGCGTGGATTCTCTGCGGCCCGAAGCCGCCCACACGTCTTCCTGCGGCGGTTTCGGCACGCTTTTAGGGCGTAATAATCGCGAGGCGTGGGGGGAGTGGGTGCAGTTAATCCCACGTCTCACCCCACGCCCTGCCTCCCCGGCTTCACCTTGCGAAGCTATAAGTAGGGGGAGGGGGAGAGCGGCAGGCTCTCGCACGCTCCTCCTCTTTCCACCATCTTCTTCCTCCTGCCCTTTCTTGCAACAGCGCCTCGCCGCCGCGCTATTCCACAACTCGATCCTCCGCCGCCGCGTTCGTTCTCGCCAGCCCCACGCCACGATGCAGTACGGCGGGGATTGGGACGGCTCCAACGTCCATGAGGATCACGTCGAATTCCTCCGCAAGACGCGGCGGCTGCCCGGCGCGGACAAGGTGGAGGTCCGTCTCGCGCCGGCGAAGGAGATTACGTCGGCGCCGCAGGAAGGCGAGGGGTAGTCTTCCGCTCGCATTTCTTGCGCGGCATCGGCCTGCCCGTGAGCGCCTTCTTCCGCTCTTGGCACGAGTTCTACCAACTCCAGCCGCACCACCTCACCCCGAACACGGTGGTGCTGCTGTCCGCCTTCGTCACCTTGTGCGAAGGCTACCTCGGCGTCCTCCCTACCCTCGAGCTGTGGGAGGAGTTCTTCCAGTCCAAGCTGGGCACGCGCATGCAAAGCGTGCCGGCTCAGAGTGGCGCCTTCATCGCGATGCGGAGGGTGGCTGCCGACAACCCCTTCCCCGTCATCACGCTGATCCAGTCGGTGAAGCGATGGCAAAAATCATACTTCTACGTGAAGAACGTCGCCCCGCAGGGCGACTACGTCAATCTGCCGGCTTACGTAGCCGGCCCACCGGTAGGCAGGCAGCCCCAGTGGTCCTACCGGGCCGTGACGCTGACGCCGGCTGGAACCGCAGCTATCGCCCGAGTGCGAGCGATGATCCAGTCGGAGGGCTTGTCAGGGCCCGATCTGCTGGCCGCCTTCGTCAAGCGCCGGGTGCTCCTGCTCCAGAGCCGCCCTCATCTGATCTGTTAGATGAGCGGCTAGCTCGATCCAAGCCGGATGTGCACAAAAGACATGCCGCACGACGAGGTGGCCTATATGGTGAACTACCTTGCGAACTGCAAGCTATCCGCAGAGTGGCAGTTCGGGAAGGAGCCATATTGCCGAGCCCATCCGCCGCCCACGGTAAGTTCTCCTTGTCATTCCTCTTCTCTCAGTTTTGTCGCCGAGTTCCTTTTGGCCGACTCTGACTAGTCAACTTGTCTCGACAGAGCCCTCTTCTTCGGCCTGCAGGCGGGTCGGACGCGGAGCGCCGATTCGTCCCCGACCGGACGGAGCACGATCTGGAGGACCCCCGACTTGGGGGCGGCCGCTATGGACGACAACACCGAGGTGGGCGGTGGCCAAGCCGGCGGCGAAGCAGGCGGCTCCGGGCTTGGAGTCAGCTTCGACGACTGGCCAGACGACGACGAGACTGAAGTCGTCCCACGCCGTCAGCCGGCGTCTGGCCACGGCGCGGGTTCCTCTGCTGCACCGCCTGCTCGGGGCGGCGGGCAAAAGCGTCGTGCCGCGCCGGGTTTGTTCGGCAGTCGGCCGAAGAAGCCCCGAGGCGGGGCAGCGGCGACTAGGCGGGAGGAGGCGGCCGCGAAGGCGGCCCGCTTCCGCAAGGCGGTGAAGCAACCGCATACGGTGTCGGCGTAAGTACATACTCCTTCGTGCATTCTCTTTTCTTTTCTCTGGTAACTCCTGAATTCTTGTCCTTCTCTCCAAACAACCAGAGCTCGAGCGGGCTGCTGCCGCCTGCATTGTTGGGTCGCCGGGAGGATCTGGGAGCACCACTCGCCGCGTGGACCCCCGCGCCGATCTTCAGGCGGCGACGGAGCGGAACGCGCGGGAGGTGCGAGAGGAGCGGGAGGCGCGGGAGGCGGAGGCGTTGAGGGCGGCCGCCGCCAAGGTGGCGCAGGAGGAGGAGGCGGCGAAGGCACGCGCTGACGCCGCGGCCAAGGCCCAAGCAGAGGTTGCGGCTGCGGCGATGGCGGAGGGGGCCTTCTTGGTCACCCCACTGCGCGTCGCAGCACCTGGGGCCCCGGAGCCCCCGTCAGGAGAAGCCGGCGGTGACCAGCCGGGGCTGGAGAGGGATGACGACGTCGTCATCCTAGAGAGGGCGGCGGTACCGACCCTGCCGACTGGAGCAGCTCAAGGCGGCCGGCCTGATCTGCCGCCTGCGCAGTCGGCGGGGGGCGAGCCGGCCGCGAGGACTGAGCTGGCGGTCCGGACGCCGCCGAGCCGGCGCGCGGGGAAGGCTGCGTCAGAGCCACAAAAGGCTGCGCCGGAGCCGCAGCTGGCCGCGGGCTCCAGCTCGTCGGCCCAGGATGTGGAGGTGGCTAGCGCCACCTCGGGGTGGACGCCGGGCGGAGGGACGGCCGTGATGAACGTGGCCGCGCAGGACGTCCGGACCCGGCTCCAGGCCCAGGCTACGGCGCTGAGGCGATACACCGACGAATTCCTTGCGACGCGGGCGGACTCCGGGTTAGTCTTCTTATCTTGCTTCTTCTTGATCTTGGTTTCTTCCGTGGGGGCGCGTCAGCGCACCCACTGGGTGTAGTCCCCGAGTTCCGAGTCGGCTGCTGAGCAGGCGGCTTGGAACTTCTTAGTGGATTTAGCTTTGCTATTCTTGTTCTTACTTCGATCTTCTGCCTGTCTTGCAGGACTACCACAATCTTCGCGCGGCTGCCTTCAACTCCCAGGCTCGGGAGCTGACCTAGAAAACCGCCGACCTAACTGAGAGCCGGGGTAAGTGCTTCGTCCTTTATCTCACGTGGGGGCGCGTCAGCGCACCCACTGGGTGTAGTCCCCGAGATTCGGGCCGACTGCTGAGCAGTCGGGGTCGGATCTTCCTTGACGACTTCCTCTTATTGCTTCTTCTTTTCCTGTCGTCCTTGCAGCGGCCAACGCCAGCCTGAGGGCGCAGCTGGGAGGTTCTCAGGCTGCCCTTCGTGCCAAGGAGGCCGAGTTTGCCGCCTTGGTGCAGGAACGTGACCGCCTGGCCAAGAGGTTGGCCGACCAGGAAGAGAGCCACAAGGCGGCTCTGAAGGCGGTGCAGGACAGCGAAGCCGCCCTCCAGGCCGAGTACGAGACAGAGGCGGCTAGCTGGGCCGAAGCAAAGCAGATGCTGATCAATGGCTATGGCCAGATCGAAGATTTGGTTGACAGTAAGCCGCCTGCTTCTTCGTCCTTTCTTGTCGCCTGCCGCTTTTGGCTTTGTTTTCTGACTTGGTGTTTTCTCTTCTTTCTCTTTCTTTCTTGCACAGAGTACTTCCTTGGCTACTCTACCGCCGCCAACCAGATCATCGAGGCCCGCCGCCAAGCACGAAGGCAGGCTGGCGCCGAGATTGCACCAAACGCTGGCCGTTCGCTGGTGGAGCAGCTCTTGGCGATCCAGGCCCGTCTCCAGCCGGCTCACCGACTGCTCCGCCGGCTTCAGCGTGCCGGGGCACAAGTATTGGCCGCCCTCTAGCCCGGCGAAGTGGTTCCCCGCACCCCCAGTCGGACTGCCGACTGGCTGGAGGTGGCAGTCGGCCGCTTTGAAGCCTGGAAGGCTTCGGCGGCTCGGTCCGTCGCCAGGCGGGCGCTGGAGTTCGTCAAGGCCTGGTATCCTGGCCTGAGTCTGAATCAGCTAGCTACCTGGCGGCAGCAGGCCGACACGGAGCTAGAGCCGACGCGGCCGGCTATCATCCGGCGGGCTTCGGCGATCGCCGACTACACCGACACCAGCGCCTTCGCCCCTGAGGTAGATGACAACGGTGTTGCCCAGCCGGAGGAGTGGTTCGGGCTGAACCCGGCAGACGGTGAAGACTCGGCGGAGGAGATCGATTCCAGCGACGAGGGCGGAGAGGAGGAGGAGGGTGAAGACGCCGGGCCGGATGGTGGAGCGGCCGGCCAGCCTCAGCCTGACCGCGCCTCCAGTAGCATGTCACGCGAGGGTGCGTCGCCTGCCACCGGTGGTGACCAGGCCGAGACCCGCCAGCCGGCCACTCCTTCAGCCGGTGACGCCGTCTCCACTGACCAACCCGGCTCCCGCACCGCGCCTTTAGTCTAGTCTGCTATCTTTTGTTTTCCTGTCTTGTCACTTTTGGAACAATATTCTGTGAAGTTTACACAATTCCACCCACTGGGGGTTTATTCGAACTATGTCGATTGCCGGCTGTGACACCCCAAAATTTTGGCCTCGTTTTATTTATTAAAATGTTGCCAGGAAATAAAACTTTTCCAAATTGTCAAGTTTTACCTTTTGTGATTTTGGATTTTTGCCTCTAGTGGGAGAAACCTTCAAGGTATTGTTGGATTTGTTTACTCTCTTTTATAAAACCATTATTTATCAGTGGATTCAAATGTTGCAAGATTTATTTATTCAAAAAGCTTTATCTCTTTAAAATGATTCCTTTTGCATTTGGGGCCTATTTGCACTACAACCACTTGACAAATGCTTTTAAAAATTCCACCAAAATTTGGGGATGTCATGTGATGTTTCCACATCACTTTTATTGAAAGATACCTTCTGGCCATTGGAGATTTTGAGCTCTACACCAATTTTTCCAATCTGGTCCAGTAGGCACTTTTGCACTGCAACCCATTTAAATATTTCTTCAAAAATTCTTCCAAGTATTTGGAGATGACAGTGGATGCATACAACTCATCTTCAAGCAAAAACCCAATGATGTTCTTTGGAAAATTTGAGTGGATCAACCTCTTTTGCTTTCTGGTCCAAATTGGTGATTTGTACTGCAACCATATTTTTTCCTTGCTCTAGTGACCCTGAGCTTTCTCCTACTTGTAGCCCTCCCTACCAAACTCTTAAGTCCAAGAGATTGGGCTCATTGGAGGTTTTGAAGTGCATGCCCTAAACCCTTCTGTTTTCTGTCCAGAACTGGAGTTTTGCAAAGCTTGCACTATCAACTTTCTGTTTTTGCCAAACTGACCCTACCACCATCTCCTGTGTCTAAGGAGGCACTGATCTGGAGTTTTTGGCCACTCCAAGAGTTGCCTATGTGCATCTGGCATTCTGTCGAACACCTGGTGTGCACAGCCACTTTTGGCAAGCTCTCTGGTTTGCACTATGGACTTGAACCCCTGACCTATCCACCTTGTCCACTAAGTGTCTTGCTCCCCCCACCGTCATCCTGTGCAGTGCCAGCTCCACCCTCGAGCTCTAGAGCGCGCTAGCATTGCGTCGAACAGGTGCCGTGCGTGCTCTGGGCGCGCCCAGAGCGCACGTTTTGCACGCGCGCGCACTACGCCGACACGCCGCACTGCCGCACGCGACACGACCCGACCCTGGCTCCCTCTGCATCGCTGAGCCACGCACTAGTCACCCCCCTGCTCCACGATCTCTCTGGCGCCCTGCTGCGCCGCTGGCCGCGCCCTGGCGGCACGCCGGCGTCGGCAGTGGCCTCTGCCATGTTCGGCGCCGCCCAAGCCACCAGCGCACGACAGCTGCCCCGGAGCACAGGCCGTGCTTATCCTCCCGCTCGTCGGAACGCGTTCGTCGCCGCCACGATGCCCTGCAACTACAGGAAAGCGGTCGCCGGCGATCTTATCTGCTGCCACTGCGGAGCCAGCCTCGTCACGCTATATAAAGGGTCCCCGAGCCCCTCCGAGCACTCACGCGACTTCAGACACTCCTCGTAGAGCTTCCCGCGTAGTGAATCGAACAGTAGTGGCCGTCTCCCTCAACTCCGGCCAGCCCGGCCGCCGCCAAGCTCCGGTGCGATTCGTCGCAACCGGACACCCTCTCGCCCAACCAGCACCACCAGTCGCTCCCTCTGGTCCTTGCGGAGCTGCCCAGCTACTCATCTTCGATCAGAGACCACCGGAGCACAAAAAGCACTTCACCACCGTAGCTTTCCCCCGCCGCGGAGCTCGCCGCCGGCGATTCCTTCCACCTCTGACGACCCTTCAACCACCCAAAGGACCGCCTCGGTCTAGCCGTTCCATCCCCGCCCGCAGATGCCCTCGAGGAGCCGCCGTCCGTCGCCGGCGATCGCCGGAGCCCCGCTCCCGTCGGGCAGAAGAGAAGAGAAGGAGGGAAGGAACGGTCAAACCTGACCAGTGGGCCCTCTGGACCCACTGTCAGTGACCCACGCAGCGCCCTCTCTCTGTTTAAGTGGAGGCGCGAAACCCCCGAGTGCGTTTCCTCTGCTGCGAAAGCGTAATTCTGCTGAAACGTTTTCCTTTTTTTCTGGTTTTATTTAAAAACAGAGTTGACCAAACTTTGACTGGCTATAACTTTTAAAATAAAACTCCAAATGAGTTGATTCTTTTTCCTACCTCTCTCAAATTTCATCTAGTTTATTTTAAGATTTATTTCAAAAATATTTGAGACAGGATTTGGTACTGTGTTTGAAATATTTGTATTTGTGTATTTTGCAAAATAGGATTTTTGGAGAAAAAGGAAAGCTTCCAATAAAGTGCATCCTTTGCATAATCTTGAAGGCAAGCATTTCTGAACTCGGCATAATGTTTGTTGTGGTGTTTTGATGCGATCACAGCACCTTTTGACTTGGAGTAGATGTGACAGTTTATGTATCGATGTAGTCTCGTGCATGAGTGCACTTTGGAGATTGTTTGTGGCCAGCAATGGATACCCTAAGGATTTGTATCGCCCTCGTGAGCTTCTCTTGCACACCGGTAGGAAGCGGGAAAGTCGTGGTCTTGGGTAGACACGAGCTTGTCCCTAATCTCTCGTTGAGACGAGTATGCCCGGCATAGCATGGTGAGGCTCGAGGAGTGGTGATTTATTTCACTAGTGGTAATATTGTTGGTGGATACTTGGATCACCTGAGTCGGTTGTAGACCGAGTCTTGTTCAGTAGCTTCCTTTGTCGGTACCACCACTTGTCCCTGCAGGGGACAGGGTATGGTTCAGTAGGTTGTCAACCCCTTTCCAAAGCACACACCGTACAGAGAGGCCGTGATGAAGGTCCCGTGGCCACGGATTAAAGCCTGACATTCGGTCTGGGGGCATGGGTGTTTCAGTTGTAGCCGAAGGGGATAGCTTCCCCAGTTTGCGCGCGGTATAAATTTTGTGATCCCATGCTACGTCGAGGTTGTAGCCTCCCCACTTAGAGTTTTGCTTGGCAGGTGTCGTGGGTGATTCCAGACACTGGTGAGTTAAGCTGGTGTGTGCAGGTCAGGCGTGTTTTCAATCAAAAGACCGTAGACGGAATTAGTCCCGAGGGACTGAGTAATCCCGTTACTCGTGGAAAATGGTACTCCCTCTGCAGAGGATATATCCTGTCAGATAGTCCTGTTCTTAAGTAAAGGCCACAACCCGAGTTGAGTCTCCGTGACCGTATTCGGATGGAGAACGATTTAACTAGAACTCTGTAACGGCATTCGGATGGAGAACGATTTAATTAGAGCTTAGTAACGGAATTCGGATGGAGATACGGCTTGACTAAATTATCGGTTTTCGGATGGAGAAATGATTATACTAAATGTTGTTTATGATTATGGCACCCTTGGATTATGATCTTTATTGTTTTGGACTAACCATTTATATTACGTATGTTATTGAGTATCCCTGGGATGGTTCTACCTCCTGGATATTCACTGTGATTATTCTTTTATAAGCCCTTTATGTGGTGTCGTTCAGACGCCTGACTGCGGCATTATTATTTCTGCATTTTCCGCTCGAGGAGTCATTCAGACACTCGTTTGGCACCAGTATCATTATTTCTGCATTTACCGCTCGAGGAGTCATTCAGACACTCGTTTGGCACCAGTATTACTATTCTGCATTTTTCCGCTCGAGGAGTCATTCAGACACTCGTTTGGCACCCGGTATTTTATTTTGGTATATTTTTATCCATATGTGTGCATCATGATTTTTTTTTGTATATTTCCTGACGGATGTATGATCATCTATTAAACCTGGAGTATGTTTGATATATTATACCCGTGTTCTTAATGTTTGCGAGTACATTCAAACGTACTCACTGGCTTGTCCCTGGCTATTGTCTTGGCCAGATTTCTTGCATGGAGGTATGCATCGCGGTGACAACCTTGGAACCTATGCTGTTGACGTTTGCAGCCTCGCGAAGATAGGAGTTATCCTGGTCAGCTGTTCTTGTGGGAAATGGAGCCCCATAGACGCAGATGTTTCCAACCGCTTCCGCCCTCAACCATTAGAAACCAAGTGTTGTACTCCCAGGCCTAAATGGTCTTGTACTACATATTTTTGTTCCTTGCTTGGAATTCTTGTATCAAGTTGGTACCTCATCAGCTAACAGTAATCCTGGGGCTGGTGAGCACACAGGCCGTTTTTCTGGGAATTTATATCCCAAAAATCCGGTCGTGACACCGGCCTGTTGGGGGCTTTATATGTATATATGACTATGCATGCGTTTGGCTTTTCCTCGTTCTTTGCTTTTCATCCTTCTGCTGTTTCCTTTGCCGCCCTCCCTTGGTTGCCGCCTCCCCAGTGAGACAGTTGCTCTGCAATCTATGGGTGGAGAAGTGCTTGGCCAATTGGGAGGGCAAGTACTCTAGCTTTGTTGGATTATAGCTAAGTGTTTGGGAAGCCGGCCAGCCGGCTGTTCTGACAGCCGGCAGGCGTGGTTGGAGGCCGTCTTTTCGCTATATAAGTTCATTAGTCCTTAGCCGTTTTCGTGTGGGCATCCTTTCTGCCTTGGCTCTTGCTAGTCGGACAGTCGGTTCTTCGAGCTGCGACTTTCAACAAGAGAGGACTCGGGGGCCGGCACACTACTTGTCTGACTTCAGGTAGAACTTTTAATATAGCTCAGGGCGCCCAGTCCCCGGGCCGACTAGTCGAACCCGGTGCCAGACAAGAAATCAAATGTAATAATACATTCATGGATATGACACTCGTCACTCATAGATAAATAAAGGCAGTCCCCGAGTGCTCCTCGGGGAGCCTGTTGTTTCATACTTAATACAAAAGGGTAGCATGATACATACTGCTTTCAACTGTAAAATCTTCTCAGGAGGTTCGCGTTCCATGGTCGCTCCGACTCCTTGCCGGAGTCGTCCCTCTTGCGTGCTCTTGGTTTTTGCGCGTCAATCAGGTAGTATGAGTCGTTGCCTAGTGCCTTGCCGATGACGAAGGGGCCTTCCCAAGGGGCCGAGAGCTTGTGCTGGCCGGCTGTTCGCTGGATCAGCGGAAGCACAAGATCGCCCTCCTGGAAAGATCTTGGCTTGACCTTGCGGTTGTGGTAGCGGCGCAACCCCTCCTGGTAGATGGCAGACCGACTGAGTGCTAACAGCCGGCCTTCTTCCAGTAGGTCGACACCGTCTTCTCTTGCTTCCTTGGCCTCCGCCTCCGTGTACATGGTGACCTGAGGCGAGTCGAACGCGATGTCGGTTGGGATGACAGCCTCGGCACCATATACAAGGAAGAATGGAGTGAAGCCGGTTGATTTGTTGGGGGTAGTACGCAGACTCCAGAGGACAGCCGGCAGCTCATCGAGCCAGCAGCCGGCCGATCGCTCAAGTGGCACGACCAGTCGGGGCTTGATGCCTGAGAGGATGAGTCCATTTGCTCGCTCGACCTGGCCGTTTGACTGTGGGTGGGCAACGGACGCTAAGTCCAGTCGGATACCCTGCGTCACGCAGAAATGTGCCAGTGCTCCTTTGGCAAAGTTCGTGCCGTTGTCGGTGATGATGCTGTGCGGCACGCTGTACCGAGTAGTGATGTCGGTGATGAATGTTACGGCAGTCGGCCCGTTCAGCTTCTTGATTGGCTTTGCTTCGATCCACTTTGTGAATTTGTCCACGGCAACAAGCAGATGTGTCAAGCCGCCACGGGCTGTCTTGAAAGGGCCCACCATGTCCAGTCCCCAGACGGCAAAGGGCCAGGTGAGGGGAATGGTCTTGAGTGCAGAAGCCGGCAGGTGTTGCTTGGAACTGAAGACTTGGCATCCTCTGCAGCTCTTGACTATCTCTTTGGCATCTTCCAAAGCAGTCAGCCAAAAGAAACCGTGGCGGAAAGCTTTGGCCACAAGTGATCTTGAGGCTGCGTGGTGGCCGCATTCGCCTTGATGGATATCCTTGAGGATTGCCAATCCTTTTTCTATCTCGACACAGCGCTGGAAGACTCCAGTGACGCTGCGCTTGACAAGTTCTCTATTGATTATTGCATATGCTCCGGCTCGTCGTTGCACTAGTCTTGCTGAGATCTCATCAGCCGGTAGCTCTCTGTTGACTAGGAACTTGAGGATGGGCTGGGCCCATGATGGAGCTGTGACTTCTTCTTCTGTTAGGACGGCCACCATGACTCGGGTGGGTGGGTCGGGTGGCGTGAAATTGGAGTCGGCCACCGCTTCTTGTGTTGCTGCAGTCCCCGGGCCGACTGCTGCAGTCCCCGGGCCAGGTTCTGAAGTCCCCGGGCCGGGTGCGACTACGGTAGTTCCCGGGCCAGTTGTCGAAGTCCCCGTGCCGCCTGCGGGATTCCTCCAGTCGGATCCGGCTGTATCAGGCACAGGCGGTACGAAGATAGAGTCTGACTCTGGAGACGGCTTGATGGACGGCTTGAGGAGGCGCTGGAGGGAGACGCCGGTCGGTATAGCCTGTCGGGTGGAGCCGATCCATGCCAGGGCATCTGCTTGGTCGTTGTCGGCCCTTGGCACATGAAGGAACTCGCACCCTTCGAAGTACCCACTGATCTGCTGGACGAGGAATCGATAGCTCGCCATGTTTGCGTCCTTGGCATCCCAGTCGCCAGACGACTGCTGGACCACCAAGTCTGAGTCGCCATAACACAGGATCCGGCGTATGCCGAGCTCTTTGGCTAGCCGGAGCCCATGTATGAGTGCCTCGTACTCGGCCACGTTGTTGGAGGCGGCGAAGTGGATTTGCAGCGTGTATCTGAGTTTGTCGCCTTTGGGAGAAGTGAGGACGATGCCGGCTCCCAAGCCGGTGCGCATCTTGGACCCGTCGAAGTGCATCCGCCAATGGGTAGAGTCGGGAGCCGGCGGTAGGTACTGGGTCTCGGCCCAGTCGACGAGGAAGTCGGCCAATGCTTGGGACTTGATGGCGGTGCGGGGTTGGTAGAAGATCGTGTATGGTGCCAATGCAATGGCCCATTTAGCCACCCAGCCGAATGCATCCCGGCGCCTATGATCTCGGCGATCGGGGCGGTGCACACGACCGTGATGGGATGCTCTTGGAAGTAGGGCTTCAGCTTCTTGGCGGCGAAGTACACCCCATAGCACATCTTCTGGTAGTGCGGGTAGTTTTGCTTTGAGCTGGATAGTACTTCGCTTAGGTAATACACCGGCCTTTGAACTAGCTGGGCTCGGCCTTCTTCCGGGCGCTGGACCACAACAACTGTACTGACCACTCGGCTAGTCGCGGCAATGTAGAGGAGCATGGGCTCCTTCTCAGTCGGCGCTGCCAGGATAGGTGAAGTGGTCAGCATCTTCTTCAGCTCATGGAAGGCTTGGTCGGCTTGGTCATTCCACTCGAAGTGAGTGGACTTCTTCATGAGTCGGTATAGGGGGAGAGCCTTCTCTCCTAGCCGGCTGATAAAGCGGTTTAGGGAGGCCAAGCACCCGGTGAACTTCTGCACATCTCACAATTTGGTGGGAATCTCCGTCCTCTCGATGGCCTTGATCTTCACAGGGTTGCACTCGATGCCGCGTTCGGAGACCAGGAAGCCTAGCATCTGCCCGGCTGGTACTCCGAACACGCATTTCTCGGGGTTGAGCTTGATTTGGAATCGGCGCAAGTTGGCGAATGTTTCTTTGAGATCTTCCAGCAGGGTGCCGCGCTTCTATGTCTTCACCACAATGTCGTCTACATAGACGTGGGCATTTCTGCCGAGTTGCTTGAGGAGGCATTTCTACATGCAACGCTGAAAAGTGGCATCGGCATTCCTCAGGCCGAATGTCATAGTCAGGTAACAGAAAGCTCCGAATGGTGTGATGAAGGCAGTCTTCAGTCGGTCTGCTGGGTCCAACTTGATTTGATGGTACCCTGAGTAGGCATCCAAAAAACTCAACAGCTCGCATCCGGCTGTGGAGTCTATCACTTGGTCAATCCGTGGCAAAGCAAACGGATCCTTGGGGCAGGCCTTGTTCAGGCTGGTGTAGTCTATACACATACGCCACTTGTTATTCTTTTTCAAAACTAAGACTGGGTTGGCCAGCCACTCTGGAAAAAACACTTCCATAATAAAGCCGGCGGCAAGGAGCCGGGCTATCTCTTCTCCTACGATTCTTCGCTTCTCTTCGGACAGTCGGCGAAGGGGCTGCTTGACCGGCTTCGCGTCGGCTCGGACGTGCAATTTGTGCTCGGCGAAATCCTTCGGGACGCCCGGCATGTCCTTTGGGGACCATGCGAAGACATCTCGATTCTCACGGAGGAAGTCGACGAGCTCGCCTTCCTATTTACTGTCCAGACTTGCCCCAATGACAGCAAACCTTTCCGGGTTCTCCGGGTCCAGGGGTATCTTCTTCGTCTCTTTGGCTGGCTGGAAGGAGCCCTGTGCATCACAATCTTTGGGGTTGGGGGACAGGGCCGGCTGCTTGCCGGCCATGGCCACAACCCGCTCCAGCATCTTCTTCTCTTCTGCCACTACGAGGGACTCGGCCAGCCGACTGCTGGCCATGGCGCGCTCGATGGACTTCCTGTAGTCGCCGGCTACGGTGATGATCCCCTTCGAGCTCGGCATCTTCATCTTCAGGTAGGCGTAGTGGGGCACAGCCATGAACTTGGCCAGAGCAGGTCGGCCAAGCAAAGCATGATAGGGGCTCTCCAGATCCACTACCGCAAACCAGATTGCTTCTCGGCGAAAATGATCCTTGTCTCGGAAGAGAACATCCATCTTGATCTTGTCGATCGGGGAGCAAGACAAGCCGGGGACGATGCCATGGAACACGGTCCGGCTTGGCATAAGCTGCTTCGCCTTGATGTTCAGCTTCTCCATGGTATCGCGGTACAGTATATTGATACTGCTTCCGCCATCAATCAGGACGCCGGAGAATCGGGCAGCTCGCCTCTCCGTCGCGAGGGTGACATCCAAGACTAGTGCGTAGGAGCCAGGGGATGGCATCACCTCTGGGTGGTCAGCCTGGCTCCAGTTGATGGGCTTCTCGGATCAGTGCATGAACTCGGGGGCACTAGAGGCGACTGCGTTGACCTCTTGATGCTGACGGCGCCGAATACGCTTGTCTTCGGCTTGGCTGGTGAAGACGACGTAGGCGGCGTGCTCTTCAAGGAACTCATCTTGAATGGCTTCGACTGCCGGCCGAGCCGCCGGCTGCTGAGGGGCTGGAGGCGGCGGGCCGGGAGGCAAGGGCGGCACCAGCCCTTCGCCCTTGGAGATTCGCGTGAGCTAGTGGCATTTTCGGGTCGTGTGGTTGGACGGCTTTGCGCCGCTGTGGAACTTGCAGGGGGGCGTCGAGAGTCTGCTCGTAAGAGAAAGCCGGCTGCCAAGCCGGCCTGCCACCCTTCTTCTTGGGAGCAGGCCGCTCTTCGGGCTGCTCATCTTCAACTGTGGCCACCTGCCGACTGGTGGAAGGCGGCATGGGGGCCTTGCGCTTGTGATCGTTCTGGTAGGGGCGCCGATTGGAGTCGCCAGCCGGCGTCTTTGGAGCCGGAGCGAGCACCTTCCTAGAGGCGTCCACTCGGAGTTCGGTCTTCATCGAGGAGTCGGCCGTGGCGTACTTGTCCGCAATGATCGGCAGTTCGTCGAGGGTAGCCGGCTCGTCGCAGAGGAGTCGGTGCTTGAGGAGGGTGCCCTCTCGGCACCCGGCGGTGAAGTACTCGATGGCCTGAACCTCGTGCACCCCCTCGCAGGAGTTGCGGAGCTCGGCCCACCGCGTGAGGTAGTCGCGGGTCGACTCGTTGGGCCCTTGGACGCATAGGGAGAGCTGGCGAGGCTTGGGAGGCCGCTTGTACGTGCTGGTGAAGTTGCGGACGAAGACTTCCGTGAAGTCCAGCCAGCTGTTGATGCTGTAGGGCTTGAGGCTGTTGAGCCAGGTGCGCGCCGTGCCTTGCAGCATGAGGGGGACGTACTTCACGGCCATGCGCCGATTGCCATTGGCTATGCTGACAGTCGTGGAGTAGTCAATGAGCCAATCTTCCGGCTTCACTGAGCTGTTGTACTTGGGCGTGTCTCTGGGGAGCGAGAACCCTTTGGGGAAGGGCTCGTCGTGGATGCGGGGGCCAAAGCACGGCGGGCCGACATCGTCTTCTTCTTCTAGCGCCAGGGATAGAGCAAGGCGGTCGATCCGGTGGCGGGCGTCGTTCTCGCCGACTCCTTCTCGGCGGCCTAGTCGGTCACCAAGAGTCGGGTGCATGACGGGCGGCGGGGTGAGACGTCTCTCCCTTCGAGGCGGGGGAGGAGGCGGATTTCCTTGGCGCTCCACCGCTCGAGGGCGGCCTTCCGCGTCGCGCTCGATGGTGATACGAGTCCGGCTGCGGCTAGCAGCCGGCTCCTTGTCTTTCCTCTGGCGGGCGCCGCTCGCAGTCGGCGAGCGGGATGTCGCGGCGTGCTCCCGGCGCGGGGGATGACTATCGGCGCGGGCGCTGGCTTCGTGCCGTTCTGCAGCCGCGTCGATCGGGTGCTGGATCAGCCTTGTCATGTAGGGGAGCTCGTCGGCTCCCAGCCCATTTAGCTCCTCAGCGGCCGCCTGAGCGGCTCGCAGATTCTCGAGCGGGGTGGCGTAGAAGGGGCGATCTACCCCCAGCATGCTGGCGATAGCCGCGCCGCGCTTCTGGACGAAGCCGGCTCGGCTCGGCCCGCTAGGCGGCGGCGTAACGAAGGTGGCGTGGTCGACTTCTCGTTGGTGGGCCTCGGTGAGGCGTCTCATGGAGGCTATCTTCTGGCCTTCCGCGACGAGGGCGAGGCGGCGTGCCTCCAGGGTCTCGGCGTCGGCGTCGGCGTCGGCCGGGATGGGGACGGATAAGTCGTGCATCGCTGCTTGTAGGGCGTCGTGGGCGTTCTCGCCCGAGTTGGCGACGTGGCTGATGACCAGCACTTCGGTGATGGCGCTGCTGCCGCTGTCAGCTCGAGGAAGAGGGTCGTCAAAGACCACCACGTCGGAGGGGTAGGCGTCGAGCGATGCCGTGTCGGAATCGACAAGCATCGGGTCAGTGGAGCCGACCGACTCCAAGTCTGTAGCAGGCTCGCTGGAGACGTGAAGTTGGTCGAGGAGGCTGACGAGGCAGCTCTCGGGGTAGTCCGTGCCTACGTCGGATGCGGGCTCGTCGGAGATGCGAGTCTCGCCGAGAAGATCGGCGAGGCAGCTCGCCGCGCAGGCGTCGTTGACGCCTTGCAGCGCGTCGAGGCAAACGCCATCGGGCGTAGCAGGCTGGCTGCTCTCGCGGGGGAGGAAGAGGGTTCCCGTCCAGAACAGGTCTCCGTACGACGGTGCACCTGGCCCCATGGTGGGCGCCAAATGTCGGGTGGTAGGTGCGACATATGCCAGCGGATGGCTTATCATGGTGGGAGCCAGTAAGACGTCGCCGGTGCCTGGAAACGGGATGAGGCGAAGACATGCACGCCGGCGAATCTTACCCAGGTTCGGGGCTCTCCGTGGAGATAACACCCCCAGTCCTGCTCTGCGGGGTCTCCGCATGATCACTAAATCAGAACGAGTAGCTACAAATGCTCCTTGAGCTGTCGGGTTCAAGGGAGAAGAAGAGCAAGGCTAGCTCTTGCTTCCCTCTCTCTATGGTGTGTGTGTAACTCTAAGAAGCCAACCCTTTGCATGGGTGCCCCGGGGGGTTTATATAGGCCTACCCCCCGGGGGTACAATTGTAATCCGGCTGGGCGCGGGTCCCAGTTGTTAGTGTCTGCGCTCGCCGGCTTCTCCGCCGGCTGTTGGGGCCCGCCGACTGGTGGTCCCGCCGGCTGCCGGCCTCTTGGTCGACAGGCCGGCCCCACTGCCTAGGGGTCTTGTCGGCGGCTTCTTACTGTAGCCTCGTCCCTGATGACGAGGGCTTCGTCGAGGTAAGCGTGGCTACAGTGTGCCGCCTCGAGGGCTCTCAATGTGGCCTTACCTCGTCTTGTCTCCTTAATGTGGCACATGCTTCGAGGGAAGGGGGTATCCGGCTTCTGGGGGCCGGCTACGCCCTTGACCGACTAGGGGAGGCCGGGCCGCCTTCGCGCCTCTCTCTGGCTAAAGGGGCCCACCGCCCATGGGCCGTACTGGCGTCTGTCGTGGATGACGTTGAGGCCAGCATGGCTACAGTGCCGAGCCGGTCGGGAGATGGCCGACCCGTACGGCGTCCTGTGGCCATGCCTGCCTCGGGCTTCGGGGGTAGTGGGCCGCACTGTGGCCACACCCCGTCTTTTCACCGTTATGTGGGTGTAGTTTTGGTGGGTGCGGTCTTGGCCGGCTTTGTGCAGTCGGCGTGCTTCATGGCTGGCTCTTGGGAGTCGGTCCTCTTGGCACCGGCTTCCTGGAGTCGGCCATCTCGCAACCATCTTGGGGGAGGTTACCGGGGCCGGGCCGCCTTTGGAGAGCCGGCCCCTACGGTAGTCGGCCAGGGGAAGTCGGCCCAATGCTTCGAATGTTTGAAGGCTCAATCGGCCTGATAATTTTTGAAGAACCATGGGTAGTCGGTTAGGCTACCCGTGGCCATTTACTCCGACAATATCATGTCACATATTTTGATTGCATGTGATGTTTATCCTTTATGCATCTTATTTTGCTTAGTACGGCGGTAGCATTATAAGATGACCCCTCACTAAATTTCAAGGTATAAGTGTTCTCCCTGAGTATGCACCGTTGCTACAGTTCGTCGTGCTGAGACACCACGTGATGATCGGGTGTGATAAGCTCTACGTTCACACACAACGGGTGCAAGTCAGTTTTGCACATGCAGAATACTCGGGTTAAACTTGACGAGCCTAGCATATGCAGATATGGCCTCGGAACACTGAGACCGAAAGGTCGCACGTGAATCATGTAGTAGATATGATCAACATAATGATGTCCACCATTGAAAACTACTCCATCTCACGTGATGATCGGACATGGTTTAGTTGATTTGGATCACGTGATCATTTAGATGACTAGAGGGATGTCTATCTAAGTGGGAGTTCTTAAGTAATATGATTAATTGAACTTTTATTTATCATGAACTTAGTACCTGATAGTTTTTGCATGTCTATCTTGTTGTAGATCAATGGCCCGTGCTACCGTTCCTTTGAATTTTAATGCGTTCCTAGAGAAAGCTAAGTTGAAAGATGATGGTAGCAACTACACGGACTGGGTCCGTAACTTGAGGATTATCCTCATTGCTGCACAAAAGAATTACATCCTGGAAGCACCACTAGGTGCAAGACCCGCTGCAGGAGCAACTTCGGACATTATGAATGTCTGGCAGAGCAAAGCTGATGACTACTCGATAGTTCAATGTGCCATGCTTTACTGCTTAGAATCGGGACTTCAAAGATGTTTTGAACATCATGGAGCATATGAGATGTTGTAGGAGTTGAAGTTAATATTTCAAGCAAATGCCCGAGTTGAGAGATATGAAGTCTCCAACAAGTTCTACAGCTGCAAAATGGAGGAGAATAGTTCTGTCAGTTAACACCTACTCAGAATGTCTGGGTACCATAACTACTTGACTCAACTGGGAGTTAATCTTCCTAATGATAGTGTCATTGAGAAAGTTCTTCAATCACTACCACCAAGCTATAAAGGCTTTGTGATTAACTATAATATGCAAGGGATGGAAAAGACAATTCCCGAGCTCTTCGCGATGCTAAAGGATGCGGAGGTAGAAATCAAGAAGGAGCATCAAATGTTGATGGTTAACAAGACCACTCGTTTAAAGAAAAAGGGCAAAGGGAATAAGGGGAACTTCAAGAAGAATAGCAAGCAAGTTGCTGCTCAAGGGAAGAAGCCCAAGTCTGGACCTAAGCCTGAAACTGAGTGCTTCTACTGCAAAGGGACTAGTCACTGGAAGCGGAACTGCCCCAAGTATTTGGCGGATAAGAAGGATGGCAAAGTGAAAGGTATATTTTATATACATGTTATTGATGTGTACCTTACTAATGCTCGTAGTAGCGCCTGGGTATTTGATATTGGTTATGTTGCTCATATTTGCAACTCGAAACAGGGGCTACGGATTAAACCAAGATTGGCTAAGGACGAGGTGACGATGCGCATGGGAAATGGTTCCAAAGTCTATGTGATCGTCATCGGCACGCTAACTCTACATCTACCATCGGGATTAGTTTTAGACCTAATTAATTGTTATTTGGTGCCAGCGTTGAGCATGAACATTATATCTGGACCTTTTTTAATGCGAGACGGTTATTCATTTAGATCAGAGAATAATGGTTGTTCTATTTATATGAGTAATATCTTTTATGGTCATGCACCCTTGATGAGTGGTCTATTTTTGTTGAATCTTGATTGTAGTGACACAAATATTCATAATATTGAAGCCAAAAGATGCATGGTTAATAATGATAGTGCAACTTATTTGTGGCACTGCCGTTTAGGTCATATTGGTGTAAAGCGCATGAAGAAACTCCATGCTGATGGGCTTTTGGAATCACTTGATTATGAATCACTTGATTCTTGCGAACCATGCCTCATGGGCAAGATGACTAAGACTCCATTCTCCGGAACAATGGAGCGAGGAACTGACTTATTGGAAATAATACATACTGATGTATGCGGTCTGATGAGTATTGAGGCTCGCAGCGGGTATCGTTATTTTCTGACCTTCACAGATGATTTGAGAAGATATGGGTATAACTAATTGATGGAACATAAGTCTAAAACATTTGGAAACTTCAAAGAACTTCAGAGTTAAGTGGACAATCATCGTAACAAGAAAATAAAATTTCTACGATCTGATCGTGGAGGTGAATATTTGAGTTATGAGTTTGGTCTTCATTTGTAACAATGTGGAATAGTTTCGCAACTCACGACACTTGGAACACCACAGCGTAATGGTGTGTCCGAACATCGTAACCGTACTTCATTAGATATGGTGCGATCTATGATGTCTCTTACTGATTTACCGCTATCGTTTTGGGGTTATGCTTTAGAGATGGTTGCATTCACATTAAATAGGGCAGCATCTAAATCTGTTGAGATGACACCATATGAATTGTGGTTTGGCAAGAAACCTAAGTTGTCATTTCTTAAAGTTTGGGGCTGCGATGCTTATCTGAAAAATCTTCAACCTGATAAGCTTGAACCCAAATCGGAGAAATGTGTCTTCATAGGATACCCAAAGGAGACTGTTGGGTACACCTTCTATCACAGATCCAAAGGCAAGATATTCGTTGCTAAGAATGGATCCTTTCTAGAGAAGGAGTTTCTCTCGAAAGAAGTGAGTGGGAGGAAGGTAGAACTTGATGAGGTAATTGTACCTGCTCCCGAATTGGAAAGTAGTTCATCACAAAAATTAGTTCTAGTGATTCCTACACCAATTAGTGAGGAAGCTAATGATGATGATCATGAAACTTCAGATCAAGTTACTACTGAACCTCGTAGGTCAACCAGAGTAAGGTCTGCACCAGAGTGGTATGGTAATCCTATTCTGGAGGTCATGTTACTAGACCATGACGAACCTACGAACTATGAGGAAGCGATGATGAGCCCAGATTTCCGTGAAATGGCTTGAGGCCATGAAATCTGATATGGGATCCATGTATGAGAACAAAGTGTGGACTTTGGTTGACTTTCCTAATGATCGACAAGCCATAGAGAATAAATGGATCTTCAAGAAGAAGACTGTAGTTGACGGTAATGTTAGTGTCTACAAAGCTCACCTTGTTGCGAAAGGTTTTTGACAAGTTCAAGGAGTTGACTATGATGAGACCTTCTCATGAGTAGCGATGCTTAAGTCTGTCCGAATCATGTTAGCAATTGCCGCATTTTATGATTATGAAATTTGGCAAATGGATGTCAAAACTGCATTCCTTAATGGATATCTTAAAGAAGAGTTGTATATGATGCAACCAGAAGGTTTTGTCGATCCTAAAGGTGCTAAGAAAGTGTGCAAGCTCCAGCGATCCATTTATGGACTGGTGCAAGCCTCTCGGAGTTGGAATATACGCTTTGATAGTGTGATCAAAGCATATGGTTTTATACAGACTTTTGGAGAAGCCTGCATTTACAAGAAAGTGAGTGGGAGCTCTGTAGCATTTCTAATATTATATGTGGATGACATATTGTTGATTGGAAATAATACAGAATTTCTAGATAGCATAAAAGGATACTTGAATAAGAATTTTTCAATGAAAGACCACGGTGAAGCTGCTTATATATTGGGCATCAAGATCTATAGAGATAGATCAAGACGCTTAATTGGCTTTCACAAAGCACATACGTTGATGAAGTTTTGAAGAAGTTCAAAATGGATCAGTCAAAGAAAGGGTTCTTGCCTGTGTTACAAGGTGTGAAGTTGAGTCAGACTCAATGACCGACCACTACAGAAGATAGAGAGAAAATGAAAGTCATTCCCTATGCCTCGGCCATAGGTTCTATCATGTATGCAATGCTGTGTACCAGACCTGATGTGTGCCTTGCTATTAGTTTAGCAGGGAGGTACCAAAGTAATCTAGGAGTGGATCACTGGACAGCGGTCAAGAACATCCTAAAATACCTGAAGAGGACTAAGAATATGTTTCTCGTTTATGGAGGTGACAAAGAGCTCGTCGTAAATGGTTACGTCGATGCAAGCTTTGACACTGATCCGGATGACTCTAAGTCACAAACTGGATATGTATTTATATTGAATGGTGGAGCTATCAGTTGGTGCAGTTCCGAATAGAGCGTCATGGCTGGATCTACGTGTGAAGTGGAGTACATAGCTGCTTCGGAAGCAGCAAATGAAGGAGTCTGGAAGAAGGAGTTCATTTCCGATCTAGGTGTAATACCTAGTGCATTGGGTCCAATGAAAATCTTCTGTGACAATACTGGAGCAATAGCCTTGGCGAAGGAATCCAGATTTCACAAGAGAACCAACCACATCAAGAGACGCTTCAATTCCATCGGTGATCAAGTCAAGGAGGGAGACATAGAGATTTGCAAAATACATACGGATCTGAATGTTGCAGACCCGTTGACTAAGCCTCTTCCACGAGCAAAACATGATCAGCACCAAGACTCCATGGGTGTTAAAATCATTACTATGTAATCTAGATTATTGACTCTAGTGCAAGTGGGAGACTGAACGAAATATGCCCTAGAGGTAATAATAAAGTTGTTATTTATATTTCCTTATATCATGATAAATGTTTATTATTCATGCTAGAATTGTATTAACGGGAAACTTAGTACATGTGTGAATACATAGACAAAACAGAATGTCCCTAGTATGCCTCTACTTGACTAGCTTGTTAATAAAAGATGGTTAAGTTTCCTGACCAGAGACATGCGTTGTCATTTGATGAACAGGATCACATCATTAGGAGAATTATGTCATGGACAAGACCCATCCATTAGCTTAGCATAATGATCGTTTAGTTTTATTGCTATTTCTTTCTTCATGACTTATACATGTTCCTCTGACTATGAGATTATGCAACTCCCGAATACCGGAGGAACACTTTGTGTGCTATCAAACGTCACAACGTAACTGGGTGATTATAAAGATGCTCTACAGGTGTCTCCGAAGGTGTTTATTGAGTTGGCATAGATCAAGATTAGGATTTGTCACTCTGTGTATCGGAGAGGTATCTCTGGTCCCTCTCGGTAATGCACATCACTATAAGCCTTGCAAGCAATGTGACTAATGAGTTAGTTGCAGGATGATGCATTACGGAACGAGTAAAGAGACTTGCCGGTAACGAGATTGAACTAGGTATGATGATACTGACGATCGAATCTCGGGCAAGTAACATACCGATGACAAAGGGAATGACGTATGTTGTTATCGGTTTGACCGATAAAGATCTTTGTAGAATATTTAGGAGCCAATATGAGCATCCAGGTTCCACTATTGGTTATTGACCGGAGATGTGTCTCGGTCATGTCTACATAGTTCTCAAACCCGTAGGGTCTGCACGCTTAACGTTCGATGACGATTTGTATTATGAGTTATGTGATTTGATGACCGAAGATTGTTCGGAGTCCCGGATGAGATCACGGACATGACGAGGAGTCTTGAAATAGTCGAGAGGTAAAGATCGATATATTGGAAGGATATATTCAGACACCGGAATGGTTCCGAAATGATTCGGATATTTTTCGGAGTACCGGGAGGTTACCGGAACCCCCGGGGAAGTATTGGGCCTTAATGGGCTTTAGTGGAAAGGAGAGAAGGGCCGCAAGGGGTGGCCACCCCCCCCATGGCAAGTCAGAATTGGACTCGGGAGGGGGTGGCTCCCCCCTCTTTCCTTCTAGCTCTCCTCCTCCTTCCCTCTCCCCCCTCTTGGAAAAGGAAGGGGACTCCAACTAGGATTGGGAATCCTAGTTGGACTCCCCCTATAGGCGCGCCCCTTCTTGGCCGGCCACCTCCTCCCCCCTCCTTTATATACGTGGGTAGTGGGCCACCCCAAAGCACAACAGACAATCTCTTAGCCGTGTGCAGTGCCCCTTCCACAGTTTAACACCTCGGTCATATCGTCCTAGTGCTTAGGCGAAGCCCTGCGCCGGTAAGTTCATCATCACCGTCGCCACACCGTCGTGCTGACGGAACTCTCCCTCGTCCTCAACTGGATCAAGATCTCGAGGGACGTCATCATGCTGAACGTGTGCTGAACACGGAGGTGCCGTACGTTCGGTACTTGGATCGGTTGGATCGTGAAGACGTTCGACTACATCAACCGCGTTACTAAATGATTCTGCTTTCGGTCTACGAGGGTACGTGGACACACTCTCCCATCTCGTTGCTATGCATCTCCTAGATAGATGTTGCATGATCGTAGGAAATTTTTTGAAATACTGTGTAAATAAAGAGGCACTTCCTTGTTGCGACTGTGGACCTAGCTGTGAGCCTCTCCACGTATAATACTCTTCTGATGGAAGTCGTTCCTTGACCACGCCGCATTGGGAGCACCAAGGCGGTGGACGAAGGCGAGGCCTAGGAAGGGGACGACGCGAATCCGAGGAAGACGCAGCAGTGGATGCCCACGCGGAGAGGAGTACGAGGGTTCACTGGTTCGGCTGCTGTGTGAGGCTGCCGTCATCGCAGAATAACAGGGGGTGTGGGTGAGTAGAGGGATGGCCTAGCCTGTGGTGGGAGAAGTAGGGGGCGGTGAGGCCTCCGCTGCAGCACAACCGGCCACGGGAGGCAGGAGCAGGCGGCACGACCGGCGCTGGTTTGGGCAGCTGGAGCAAGAAGACCAGAGGTTGAAAAAGCACTACGGCCGTTGGATGGACATCGCACGGTCACTAGAGCTAGAATCGTTCATATTGACTAAGTTGACAAAGCCCTCCGTCCCCGTCAACTTAGTAGGCCCACAAGTCAACCTCCCACTATGGTGGGTCCCAGCTAGCAGGGGGTATTCATTTTTTTGTGCGTAATAAGGAGGCACTTCCTTGCGTGCGAAGATATAGCTGGTGGGTCCGAGCTGACAGCGGGGGGAATTTTTTTTGTCAGGTGGAGGCATCATTATTTTGCATGTAATAAGGAGGCATTTCCTTGTGTGCGGCCGTGGACCCAGCTGTCAGCCTCTCCACGTACAGTCCACTTCCGATGGATGTCGTTCGTTGACCACGTTGACCACGCCGCGCCGAGAGCACCAGGGCGGTGGACGACGGCGAGGCCTAGGAAGGGAACGACACGGAGCCGGGGAAGACTCAGCAGTGGTTGCCCACGCCAAGGGGAGTACGAGGGTTTACTAGTTCGGCTGCTGTCGCCGGTAAATAACAGGAGGTGTGGGTGAGTAGAGGAATGGCCTGGCCAGCGATGGAGTAGGGTGGGGCGGTGCGGCCTATGCGGCAGCACAGCCAGCCACGGGAGGCGGGAGTAGGTAGGCCCACCGGCGCTGGTTTGGGCGGCTGGAGCAAGAAGATCAGATATTGAAGAAGAAGCATGGCCATTGTATTAACATCCAACGGTCACTTCTGCTAGAATCGTTTGTGGACTAAGTTGACAAAGCCTTTCGTACACGTCAACCTAGTAGACCCACAAGTCAGCCTCCAAATCTATCCCAAACAGCATACAGCCCAAAATTTCTAGCCAGATTCAAATTAATTTAAAAACTAAACATACCTTAATTTAACTCCAATGAAATTTTACCTGCACAAAAACAATGATATTTAAAATATCAAAAACCGAAAGAAAAAAGTATATTGGAACTAATTGCCTGTTTGCTCTATTTTTTCATTTTACAGCCCATTTATTATTTCTTATAACCCATTTCTTATTACTTATAGCCCATTTTCTGGGCAAGCCCGAATGCATCCCTCCTCGTCTTGAAAGATTTCCGGCCCAGCAGGGCGTAGAAAAGCAAGTAGGCCTACGTTGGTTATTCTGCAAAAAACAAAATAGCTGGGGTAGCCATTTTCGGAAAGGAAAAAAACAAACTGGGCTGGTCATGTGGTAAACATATGAAATAAAAGCCTGGGCTAGACGGGCCACAGCTCCCGCACAACCCAGTTGATACCCTTCTCCGTCCCGAAAAAAATTTACTACGCGCGCTGCTGGGTCCCTACTGTCATCCTCACCATGTACAGTCATCTCCTTATTCCTCTCGGTTGTTGACCATGTTGACAACACCGGAGGGCAGCGCCGCGGTGAGCGAACCAAGGCGGAGTACGATGGTGAGGCCTCGGATGGGAACGAACTGGAGCTGGGGAAGATGCGCAGAGTTTTAGGGTGCGATGTGGCCATGATGCGTGCGCGGCAGCACAACCAACCATGGGAGGCGAGAGTAGGTGGTCCCGCCGGCGCTGGTTTGGCTTTGGCGGCTGGAGGAAGAAGAGACTGAAGAAACACGACAGACGTTGAATGTCAATCAAACGGTCAAGGTTGGTACAATCGTTTGTTGACTAAGCCGACACCAAGTAGCATACTTTTTTATATATAGGAAGAAAAGAAAAACTGGGCTTGTTCGCCTGATAATATTCCTGAAACTGCGACCGTTCGATCTTGCGTCGCAACTAAAACTGCGAGGAAAATGCGTTTGCCTGCCGTCCTCCTGCCAGGGAACGCTCACCACATAAGTGACTAGCACCCTTAGTTTTCAACCGAGAGGTCCTGGGTTCGAGTCCAAGGAACTCTCAATTTTGTCCTCCTTCCTTCCTCGCAAAAAGAAAGAAAGAAAATCAAAGACTTGAGAAGGCATACAGAACAAGCTAGTGTACTAGTAAAGAGATGTTGCTGAGTTTTAGAAAAAAGAGAGACGTGCTCCTATAGATGGTTCAAATCCAAACCTAGACTATGACTATATATGGTGCTATGCTACTCTACAAGTAATGAAACTGACATATCCGATGTTCGCTTCTCCTCTTCTCTACTTACTCTGCCTAGCATCAGAAACTCGGGCCGCAGCAACCATGTCCACTGGCTGCTCGTCCACCTGCTCTTCAGCAGGCAACAACCAGATATGCGCCAAGTCGCCACCCGTACCATCGCCTGTGGGTCTCATCACACCCCCTCCGGCACACGCACCGCAGTCGGTTGCTCATCGCAACCCGCTGCCGTTGGTGTGGTGCCACTGCTTTAAATCACGCAGAGTCATCCTCGCGTCTCAACCACAATCCTCAACCCTGGCCGAGTCTTCTACAAATGCCCGAATCATGGGGTAATAATATGTTTAAGTGTTGTTCTGCTGCTTTTAGTTGCTGATTGTTTTAATAGTTTGGTTGATGATCTTCCAATTTGATTCATGCAGAAAAGGGAAGATTCGTGTGATTTGTATTTTTGGGAAGTTGCTAATGTGGGGGAATGCAACTATGCTAATTATTGGGTTAGCCGAGGAATTCCAAAACCAGTAGGTTGGGGTGTTGGACAGGTAACTAAAGGAACGGCGGAAGAGGAAGATGCAGAGCAGAAGATTAAAGATGCAGTTCCCCTGATCATGGCCAAGCAACAGCTGCTGAACGGCCTTGACAGCAATGAGGAGATGAAAGAGCTTGTGAAGATAGTGGACAAAATTGATGTGCTCTGTAGGATGATTGTCTCTTTATTTGCAGTGTATGTAGCACTCGTGATGTATTCAGTGGCTATGACATGAGCACTTTGCTGAAACTAGTAATGAATCAAACCTGTTTAGCAGGCTGGGCGTAGTGTTGTGAACATCTAATGATTTCTATTAACGGATATCGGGGGATATCCCCTTTTGCTCATAAATAAATAAATAGAAGAGGCCCTGTTGCTAATAAATAAATAAATTAGCAGAGGCCCTCTTGGGTCAGCTTTGTTCCCATTCAAAGACGTCGAGCAAATTGCAGTCCAACAGCAAACTATGTCATCAAATTCAAGTTTCACAGGCAAATATGAGTACAACTAAACAACAATGTCATCATGTTTTAGTCGTCATACAATCACCAAACACAAATCAACATACATAATAAGTGATGTTCTCACAGCAAATTACTAAACAACAAGTTCATCAGGTTTCAGTTGTCATAGCAAACACAATTTCACATAGTAGATGAAAAAACGTCTTCTGACAAGAAAATACGACAAAAGCAATCTAATCATCATCCGTAGCAGCAACGTCAACATCTTCGCCATGTGTATCAGTCTGAATCGTAATTCCCCATAGTGTCATCTTCTTCTTCATCCTCAATGTCCTCGAACGTTGGCTTCTTCTTGATCAACTCTTGTATGTCCATAGCCCGACAGGCAATCTTTTCGCCAACGTCATTGACGTGATGGTTGTCAAAGATATTAGGAACATCTGTGGAATCTTGTACATCAGGAGCAGTGTAAGCATCATCTTGTTTGTGCAACTTCATTAAATGAATTCCTCTGCTCAAACCTTTGCAATACTCGCTACATGCAAATGTGTCTTCCAAGAAAAATATCTGTGTTGCTTGATTTGCCAAAATAAAAGGCTCGTTGGCCTGGTACGCCACCTTGACATTGAGGGATTTGAAATAATCATCAGCTCTAGGTTTTGCGATCCTGGAAAACAGGTTATACCAATGACAGCAATACCGAACCACACACCGATGAACCTCAAAACTGGAGATATACTGCAACTGAACAATGTCTGTTATGTTAGCATACATTTCAGTTGTCTCTCTGCCGTACGTATCCGTGCTCATGATGGCACTGTTTTGTGTCTTCCTGCCTTCGTCGCATGCAAGGGTATTGTAGCGCACATCTCCAACAACGCAAGATTCATAATGTCTTACCCGAGTATCAGGACCCATTGCTAGTGCGTAATGGGCATCATCAACTGCCTGCCCATCCTCCCGCATCTTCTTAACCTATGGTTAGAAAATAGAAAAGTTGATCATCTTATGTACTCAGTATATTAAAAAAACTGACAGTGCAATTCAAAAGCCTACATGGCTCTTGAACCATTTCGCAAATCCTGCCATAACCAGTTTGCAATGTTTTTTGGATTTTGCGTCAGTAACTCCTTTTTGTAGATGCTGCACAACATAGTGATCGCGTGAAACATCTAAATATATAAGAATGTGATGCAAGTTTAGCAGATTACAATGTATAAGCTGCAGTACTTAGCAATTACTTGATATAAGGTATAACTAGAAAATGTCTCAGAACATTATGAGGAATCCTCTTCACAACATCGTCATCTTTCCATCTTGATGATTTGTATTTTGGGCATTCACTTAAGTTGGCATAATCCTTCCGGTACAGAACAAAATTATTCTTACAAACATGGATCATATCATATCCAATTCCAACTGCACGAAGGAAATTCTTCATTTTACTGTAGGTGTGTGGCAGCTCAGACGCATCTGGGAAAGATTTGCGGGAAGCAGCTAACATCGCATCGAATGATTTGTTGGTCATTCGCTCAGATGTCTTCACCTAAAGAAAGGTGACTATAGCTGAGAATACTGATAGCTTATTTCCTGGGGTGACAGCCACGTTGCATTGTTCCAACATGCGGGCCCACCATTTTTCTTCTGCAGGTGAAAGTTCACGAAATGCACGAGCATTTCATAGCATTGTTTCAATGTTGGTCAAACTCACTAGCTCCGCCACCACCACCTCCTCCTTCTCTTCCACCTGAGCATTAGACAGATCAAGATGGTGATCTGCTGCTTCCACATAGTCAATAACATTGACGTCCATAGCTTCACCATGATGAACCCACCTAGTATATGTGACCGACATCCCATACAAGTGTAGATGATTTTGCACAGTTGACTGGGGTCTTGTAACTGAATTCATACAACTGCTACACGTGCAGAGCACATGTGATTTCGGACCACCATCCTCAGCTCTGATAAATTTCATGAAGTTTTCAACCCCCTCGACATATGCAGCGGAGAATCTTCGAGCAGAAGTTATCCATGTCATGTCCATCTGTTAGACATACAAATTAGTTCTTCTACTAGATATTACAGGAAAAACATATATGCTTTTTTATGAAGTCCAGAAAAAAAACCCTAGGTCGATGTCTAAAGCTATGGCAAGATATTTGGACAAGCATATTGAAGTACCGAAATATACGTAAAGCTAATTCAGCAAAAAGATTTGAGTGCTAAATTATGGCAGGCTATTTCAGTAGTCAATGAGGCCGAGCACACAGCCATCGAACTATCAAAGGCCATCTCAGCAACAAAGATCGAGTATAAAACGGTGTAGAGCTATTTCACCTAACAAATTGGCTACTAGACCATGGCAATCTACATCACAATAAATATATGGCAGGATATTTTAGCAATTAATCAGGCTTGTCATGCCATCTCAGCTAAGCAGATTGAGTGCAGAACAGGGCAAGGAAGCTTCTTAAGCAGAGCACATTGACTGTAAACTACTTCTTAAGCATAGCGTCTATCAGCTAACATTCAGCGCTACACTGACATGCACGGGGCCTTAGTCTAGAATGCGCGTAACGTGGGAGAAGCTGACCGCTGTGCGTCTCCACACGAACGTCACTAGCAGTGGCGGCGCTAACCGTCATGCGTCTCCACAAGAACGTCGCCATCAGTGGCGGCGCGGCTAGAGGACATCAGTCTACGAGAGTGTACTGTGGGAGCGAGAGGATCGCCGTGCGTCCCCTCGACGAACCGCGGCGCCGACGTATCATCGCGGCGGGGAGGGCGGCTTTGGCGGAGCGAATGGAGTGGAGGGGCCGGGGGAGGGGGGTTTGGGAAATATTATTGGCTAGTTGGCCGAAGGGCGGTTGAATTTGGGATTTGGGCGCATGGTCGGTTTCTCCAAGTGCAGTACCACGTGTCAGTGAAGAGGCAAGCCGAAGCACGTTCCGTTTGCGTGAGCCGTGTGCAGGACCGACCGTGTGTGGGGTGCAATGCGACCGCGACAGGGGTGCTATGAGTGTACCGCCTTTTTTCCTTTTAAACTTGGTGCTTTGACCCCTCAGAAAAAAACTTGGTGCTTCGCGCGATCCATCAATACTACTACTAGTAATCCGGTAATCCCGACTAAAATAGCGCGGCTGGGTCTTTTTCCGCGCGATATGCTGGGAGGTTGGCTTAGTTGGTTTTTTTAGGACGAGTAATACTACACCTACGTAATCCCAGTTACGTAATTAACATAATGTGAAATGTGTGAGCTGTTGATTGTAGATTGGGGGGAGGGAGGGGCCCACTGATACATCTCCATTGTATCTACTTTTCACTACACTTTTGCCCTTGTTTTGGACTCTAACTTGCATGATTTGAATGGAACTAACCCAGACTGACGATGTTTTTAGTAGAACTGCCATGGTGTTATTTTTGTGCAGAAATAAAAGTTCTTGGAATGACTTGAAACTTCACGGAGAATATTTTTGGAATTTATAAAAAATACTGGCGAAAGAATCAAGGCCAGGGGGCCCACACCCTGTCCACGAGGGTGGGGGCGCCTACCCCCCTGGGCATGCCCCCTACCTCATGGCCCCCCTGGTGCTCCACCGGCCTCAACTCCAACTCTATATTCAAGTTCGGGGAGAAAAAAATCAAAGAGAAGGATTCATCACGTTTTACGATACGGAGCCGCCGCCAAGCCCTAAACTCTCTCAGGAGGGCTGATCTGGAGTCCGTTCGGGGCTCCGGAGAGGGGAATCCGTCGCCGTCGTCATCATCAAGCATCCTCCATCACCAATTTCATGATTCTCACCACCGTGCGTGAGTAATTCCATCGTAGGCTTGCCGGACGGTGATGGGTTGGATGAGATTTATCATGTAATCGAGTTAGTTTTGTTAGGGTTTGATCGCTAGTATCCATTATGTTCTGAGATTGATGTTGCTATGACTTTGCTATGCTTAATGCTTGTCACTAGGGCCCGAGTGCCATGATTTTAGATCTGAACCTATTATGTTTTCATGAATACATGTGAGTTCTTGATCCTATCTTGCAAGTCTATAGTCACCTACTATGTGTTATGATCCAGTAACCCCGAAGTGACAATAATCGGGACCACTCCCGGTGATGATCGTAGTTTGAGGAGTTCATGTATTCACTAAGTGTTAATGCTTTAGTCCAGTACTCTATTAAAAGGAGGCCTTAATATCCCTTAGTTTCCAATAGGACCCCGCTGCCACAGGAGGGTAGGACAAAAGATGTCATGCAAGTTCTTTTCCATAAGCACGTATGGCTATATTCGGAATACATGCCTACATTACATTGATGAATTGGAGCTAGTTCTGTGTCACCCTATGTTATAACTATTGCATGAGGAATCGCATCCGACATAATTATCCATCACTGATCCAATGCCTACGAGCTTTTCACTTATTGATCTTTGCTTAGTTACTTTACCGTTGCCACTGTGACACTTACTACAAAACTGCTACTATTACCTTTGCCACCGTTACCGTTACTTCCATACTACTTTGCTACTAAATACTTTGCTGCAGATATTAAGTTATCCAGGTGTGGTTGGATTGACAACTCAACTGCTAATACTTGAGAATATTCTTTGGCTCCCCTTGTGTCGAATCAATAAATTTGGGTTGAATACTCTACCCTCGAAAATCTGTTGCGATCCCTATACTTGTGGGTTATCAAGACTATTTTCTGGCACCGTTGCCGGGGAGCATAGCTCTATTCTTTGAGTCACTTGGGATTTAAATTTGCTGATCACTATGAGGAACTTGAAAGACGAGAAAACCAAGGTTTATCCCTCAACTACGAGGGGAGGTAAGGAACTGCCATCTAGCTCTACACTTGATTCACCTTCTGTTTTGAGTAAACTTGCGACACTAAACCTGCTTCTGCTATTAATTCTGATATGTCGCATGTTATTGATGATGCCACTTCTGCTATGCATGATACTTATGATGAAACTACTTCTATGCTTGATAATACTGTGCCACTAGGTGAATTTCTTGATGAACAACTTGCTAGGGCTAGAGAGAATGAAATTATTGAAACTGATAATATTGATGAAAGTGATGATGAAGATTCTCCCCCTAGATATGAATTGCCTGTTGTGCCTGAGGGTTATGTTATGAATGAAGAAACTGCTAGAGATTTTCTTGCTTGCAATGATAGATATGATCTTAAGAAATTGTTAGCTAAGCTAAAAGAAAAATCTTTGAATGCTAGAATGAAATATGACCCTGCTTTTGCTACTTCGCCTATCTGTATTACTCATAAGGATTATGATTTCTCTATTGATCCTGAGATAATCACTTTGGTTGAATCTGATCCTTTTTATGTCTATGAATCTGAAACTGTTGTGGCACATCTTACTAAATTAAATGATATAGCCACCCTATTCACTAATGATGAGAAAACTCGCTACTACTATATCCTTAAATTATTTCCGTTCTCATTAAAGGGTGATGCTAAAACATGGTTTAATTCTCTTGATCCTGGTTGTGTGCGTAGTCCCCAGGATATGATTTATTACTTCTCTGCTAAATATTTCCCCACTCATAAGAAACAAGCTGCCTTAAGGGAAATATATAATTTCATGCAAATTGAAGAAGAGAGTCTCCCACAAGCTTGGGGGAGGCCCTCCAATACTTAATGCTTTGCCTGATCATCCTCTAAAGAAAAATGGACTAACCGATGCTTCCAAAGACCACCTTGATAGTTGTGCTGGTTGTGTTTTCAGGGAAAGAACAGTTGATCAAGCTGAATTGCTATTGAATAATATGCTGACTAATGAAAATAATTGGACACTTCCTGAACCAACTCCTAAGCCAACTCCGAAGAAAAGGGGTATTCTATTTCTCAGTCCTGAAGATATGCAAGAGGCAAAGAAATCCATGAAAGAAAAAGGTATTAAAGCTAATTATGTTAAGAATTTACCTCCTATTGAAGAAATACATGGTCTTAATTTGCCACCTGTTGAAGAAATACATGATCTTGATAACCCGACACAGGTAGTAAAGGTAAATTCTCGTTATAGATTTGATGAAGGTGATATTCCTCATTATAAGTCTGCTAGCCAATGCTTAGATGAGTTTGATAATTTTATTGTTAAACAAGAAAACTTCAACGCTTATTGTTGGTAGACAATTGAAACGCAGTGCTTATATGATTGAACACTTCAGTGATTATATGTCTAGAGTTAAAGGTGAACTTAAACTTATTAGTAAACATGCTTTTATGGTTACCACTCAAGTAGAAGAAGTGCTTAAAGCTCAAAATGATTTGCTCAATGAATTAAATAATAAGAAAAAGGATAATGCTATTAGAGTTGTGACTAGAGGGGGTAAAATGACTCAGGAACCTTTGTATCCTAAGGGTCACCCTAAGGGAATTGAGCAAGATTCTCAGAGAACTAATGATGATGCACCTAGTCCTTCTAAGAGGAAGAAAAAGAAAAATGATAGGACTTTGCCTGCTTCTAGTGAACCTGTTGTTGACACACCTGAGAATCCCAATGATATTTCTATTTCTCATGCTAAAACACAATCTGGTGATGAACATGAACCTAGTGATAATGTTAATGATTATGTTCATGTTGATGCTCAACCTAGCAATAACAATGATGTAGAAATTGAACCTGCTGTTGATCTTGATAACCCACAATCAAAGAATCAACGTTATGATAAGAGAGACTTTGTTGCTAGGAAGCATGGTAAAGAAAGAGAACCATGGGTTCAGAAACCCATGCCTTTTCCTCCTAAACCATCCAAGAAAAAGGATGATGAGGATTTTGAGCGCTTTGCTGAAATGATTAGACATATCTTTTTGCGTATGCGTTTGACTGATATGCTTAAAATGAATCCTTATGCTAAGTACATGAAGGACATTGTTACAAATAAAAGAAAGATACCGGAAGATGAAATTTCCACCATGCTTGCCAATTATACTTTTAAGGGTGGAATACCTAAGAAACTAGGGGATCCAGGAGTACCAACTATACCATGCTCCATTAAAAGAAACTATGTTAGAACTGCTTTATGTGATCTTGGAGCCGGTGTTAGTGTTATGCCTCTCTCTTTATATCGTAGACTTGATTTGAATAAGTTGACACCTACTGAAATATCTTTGCAAATGGCTGATAAATCAACTGCTATACCTGTCGGTATTTGTAAGGATGTGCCTGTTGTGGTTGGAAACGTTACTATTTTAACGTACTTTGTTATTCTCGATATTCCCGAGGATGATAGTATGTCGATTATTCTTGGTAGACCCTTCTTGAATACTGCAGGGGATGTTATTCATTGCGACAAAGGCAATGTCACTTTTCATGTTAATGGTAATGAGCATACGGTACACTTTCCAAGGAAACAACCTCAGGTCCATAGTATCAATTCTATTGGAAAAATTCCAACGATTATTTTTGGAGGTTTTGAATTTCCTCTTCCCACTGTCAAGAATAAATATGATATTCTTATTATTGGGGACGTGCATATCCTCGTTGAGGTAACCTAGTGCTATTCGAAAATTCTCCGGTTTCATGCGAATCAGAAAGAGTTTGTTAACAAGACTTGATCAACCTGTTAGTGGATTCCTTTTGATGAGCATGAGATGGATGAAGTTATAAGGCACAAATTTCTGTACCCTCCTTTTAATTTCTGTTATTTAGATTAAATAAAGCAAAAATAGTATTTTCTGTCTGTTTTCTGAATTATCCGTGCAATAAAAAATACCCCGAAAATAAAAGTTCTCCAAATGCCCTGAAATTGAAATATGATTTTTTTTGGAATATTTAAGAATATCTGGCACTGAGAACACATCAGGAGGAGCCAGCACCTAGCCACGAGGGTCCAGGGCGCGCCCCTGCCTCGTGGGCCCCTGGTGGCCCCCCTCCACTTATTCCAGCACCCACACACTCCTTCTTCCTCCAAAAAAATCACCAACCAGCTCAAGCACGAGTTCTAGCTCATCTTGCTGCGATTTTCGATCTCCTTGCACAAAGCTCCACTCACAAAACTGCTTTGGGGGATTGTTCTTCTGTATGTGACTCCGCCAATAGTCCAATTAGTTTTTGTTCTAGTGCTTTATTCATTGCAAATTTTTGCTGCCTAGGTGACCATGTTCTTGAGCTTGGATGTCAAATTTATTTGGTCCCAAGTAGTTCTAATGCACGATATAGTCTCTAGGCTCTTATGGGAGTAGTTGCTATCAATTTTGATGAGTTTGGTTCACTTTTATTTTGAGTTACTAAATTTTTTAGAAATTTTCAGAAAAAGATGAAGAGATTGTTGAGGGGCTCTTCGAGCCGAAGCTCGAAGGATAAGCAAAGTGAAGAGGATAAGAAGCCCAAATATAATCTCCCTCGCACGACGGAGGTTTAGCCGTGTGAATGGCCTTGTGATGAGTTCTTGAGAGCAGCCGGGATTCATGCATGATGATTTTTATTACTTGGCTGAGAATGCAGGCCTCACTGACTTCCTCCACGACCAGCTCGATCGGTATCTCCTAATCACTAATATTTTTGTGCAAAATTTTCATTTCCATGCTAGGAGGTCACCACCTTCTGTGTGTTTTTATTTATATGATGAGTATAAGGAGATGTCACTTTATGACTGTTGTGGGGTTTGCAAGTTGCCCTTTGAGGGCAGCATAGAGGAACCACATCGTAACGATGTGGAAGGGTTTATTGATTTGATCGTTGTAGGGGAGATGAGGAAGGTTTCCGATGCAAGAATTACTAGCATACACTTTCCTGTTCTACGTTACTTTGCAATATTTGCTAGTAGATGCTTAATTGGTCGCGGGAACTGTGGAAATCTTAGTGCCCATGATATTGTTATTCTACGCCATGCTTTGTTTTGTGATACCACTTTTAGTTTAGGCGCTATTGTTGCTAAGCAGTTAAATCTGAACCGTACGAAGGGTCCCATATTTGGAGGTATCTTTGCTTCGCGTCTTGCTAAATATTTTGAGATACCTATTAGACACTATGAGAAAGAGGAAAAGTTGATGCCTCCTATTTTTCTAGACTATAAGAGTATGGTAGCACATGATTTTATTGTTAAGAATAAGAAAAAGATGCTTAACTATAGACTGATATTTGATAAAAATTACTTTGAGACTATTACCTTGCCTGCTCCTTCTTTGTTCAACATATTTTCATGCAAGTACCTTGTTTTGCCGGAGGCCATTCATGCCTACCGGAGCCTAACATCAGTTCCGGAGTGTAACGCCCCAAGACCGATGCTCCAGATGCCATCCATGTTCTTCGTGATCGTTGTGTGTTTTATTTGCTTGTTGCATTTCATCATTGCATCATCCGCATTGCATCGGCACTTCGTTGCCGTCATTTTTAAAAAAACTTGCATCCGTTCGTAGTTCCCGCTTCTCCCTGTTGCCTTCGTTGTCCCTATCGAGACCAACCGTTCTTTTGTTGTCCGACCGTTTGTGCCTCTCTGCACAATGCACAAAACCCCCTCGTGTGCGTGTTCGAAACCTGTCCTTAATCCGACCCGCTCAGTCATCGCCGTTGGATTCGGATCATCCCCAAGCATGCCTAAAGTATCTTCGGTTTCTTATTTGGCTCCTCTAACCTATGTTTTTTCTCGACCGCTCGATTTCGATCGAAGGATTTAGATTAACCCCTAAGCCTAATCCACCAGCGTATATAAACGGGGCAACCCTAAAATTTAGGAGAGCTGTCTCATCCTTCCTCCTCGCCGCCGCCACACTCCGCCTCCCACCTCGGGATCTCCTCCCGATCCACCTGCTCCTCTCCTTCCGCACCGAGCCACTGCTCTTCATCTATCCATCCATCCAACCAGCAGCTCTAGCAGCCACATGAGGCAGCGCCTCCCCGCGTCTCCCTCTACGCTCGTGCCCGAGCAGGAGCGCTCGGCCTCGCCTCCTCGTCACCGCCACCGTCGTGACCACTAGGTCCATGGCCTTCTGCTTCCCCCCTGCTGTAGGGCTCCATCGCCCCTGCTCCCCTTCATCTCACGCGTCGGCCTGCCTCCTGGCCGAGGCCCTCGTCCCGCTCGTCTCCGACACCAGCGCCGAACCCCGCCGCCCCCGTTTGTCCGGTGAGCCACCGGCGAGATTCATCCGAGATGAGGGCCGCTGCCCCCTTCTTCTTCCCCTTTCCAGTGCTTCCCCGTTCCTCTCCATCTCACTCATCTCTCTCTCTCTCTCGCAGGGAACCGTCTGGGTCGCCGCCTCCTTCAGTTCGTCAAGCCGCCCGTCAGGGTCGCGCCCCGGCCCCGATCTGGACTGGATCTCCTCTACTCCGCCGGTGCGCCGCTTCCCATGCGTGCCGACACCACCTGCCTCCCCTGCTTCGAACGCGCGCACGCACCTGCCACCTGCCTCCTGCCTCCCAAGCCTCCTCGTGCGGCTCCACCTCGAGGCCCCAGCTCTGTCGGACCAGCCGTCATCATCACCCGAGCAGGTTGCCGCCGCCAAGTCCCTCGCCTCGCGCGCCAAGTTCGCCGTCGTTGCTCCCCTGCATCGCCACTGCCTGCCTCTGCCTGCGTCCTCTGCTTCTTCCAGGATGAGGCGCCCGCTCGCCCGTGCCTCGCGTTGACCGCGCCTCCCAAACCTCCTCGCTCGGGCCAGCTGCCGATCTGGCCCAGCCAATGCTCCTCCCCACCGAACCGGGCCGAAGCCCATGGGTGAGCAGCCCCTCTGCTCTGTTGGCCCAAGTGTAGTTTCGGCCCGATGAGTGTTTTTTTCCTCTGTTGCGATTTAGGCTATTATCCTCAGGATTGCTGTTTTACAGAAAAACCCCTAGTGTTCATGCATCTATAACTAGTTAACCATGCATCATATGTAAATAATTTATATACGTAAAATTCTTAGAATTTCATATAGTTTCATAATATCCAACTTTCATCCATGTTAAAAATGTTTAACTTGTTGTTTGCATTAATTTGCTTAAATGCCATGTTAAAATGATTTATTTCATAACTAATTAACCGTAGCTCTGAATTTAATAAACTTTATATGTAAATGGGGTAGAAAAATGCATAGATTAACATGGTGCACTTTATTTTGCTTTTTAACAACATTAAAAATATGGTTTAGGGCAGAACAGTAGCAAATTCGAAATATGCATATGAGGATTTTCTGGAATTTTTGGTTGTTATTCCGGCCTCATTTAAACTTGCCTAAATAGGTAGTTTTCATATGCTTCACCTCTTGCCATGTTTAATAACATTTAATATTGTTGGGTACATAAACGAGAGCGAACTAAATAATTGATGTGGTGTTTCGTCAATATGCAACTCGTTACATATTGAGCTCCACTTAATTTGTAGTGTTGTTTGTTGCACTTTGCCTTGCCATGCCTACTTAAATCGGACATGCATCATACTTGATTTTGCATCATGCCATGTGTATGTGGTGGTTGTTTACTATGTTGTTTGTTTCTTTCCGGGTTGCTTCTCTCGTTAGCTTCGGTTTCGTTCCGGAGTTGTGAGGATTCGTTCGACTACGTCCGTTTGTGTTCTTCATGGACTCGTTCTTCTTCCTAGCGGGATCTCAGGCAAGATGACCATACCCTCAAAATCACTTATATCTTTGCTTGCTAGTTGTTCGCTCTATTGCTATGCCGCGCTACCTACCACTTGCTATATCATGCCTCCCATGTTGCCATGTCAAGCCTCTAACCATCCTTTCCTAGCAAACCGTCGTTTGGCTAAGTTACTGCTTTTGCTCAGCCCTTCTTATAGCGTTGCTAGCTGCAGGTGAAGTTGAAGTTGGTTCCATGTTGGAACATGGATATTTTGGCTTATCACAATATCTCTTATTTAATTAATGCATCTATATATTTGGTAAAGGATGGAAGGCTCGGCCTTATTCCTGGTGTTTTGTTCCACTCTTGCCGCCCTAGTTTCTGTCATACCGGTGTTATGTTCCTTGATTTTGCGTTCCTTACATGGTTGGGTGATTTATGGGACCCCCTTGACAGTTCACCTTGAATAAAACTCCTCTAGCAAGGCCCAACCTTGGTTTTACATTTGCCTATCTAAGCCTTTTTCCCTTGGGTTTTCGCGAGCCCGAGGGTCATCTTTATTTAAACCCCCGGGCCAGTGCTCCTTCACGTGCTGGTCCAAACTGGGTGATGTCCGGCGCCCCCTGAGCAACCAGGGTCTATGCCAACCCGACGTCTTGCCCATCCGGTGTGCCCTGAGAATGAGATATGTGCAGCTCCTATCGGGATTTGTCGGCACATTCGGGCGGCTTTGCTGGTCTTGTTTTACCATTGTCAAAATGTCTTGTAAACCGGGATTCCGAGACTGATCGGGTCTTCCCGGGAGAAGGAATATCCTTCGTTGACCGTGAGAGCTTATAATGGGCTAAGTTGGGACACCCCTGCAGGGTATTATCTTTTGAAAGCCGTGCCCGCGGTTATGTGGCAGATGGGAATTTGTTATTGTCCGGTTGTAGAGAACTTGACACTTGACTTAATTAAAATACATCAACCGCGTGTGTAGCCGTGATGGTCTCTTTTCGGCGGAGCCCGGGAAGTGAACACGGTTTGGGTTATGTATGAACGTAAGCAGTTTCAGGATCACTTCTTGATCACTTCTAGCTTCGCGACCGTTGCGTTGCTCCTCTTCTCGCTCTTATTTGCGTATGTTAGCCACCATATATGCTTAGTGCTTGCTGCAGCTCCACCTCATTACCCCATCCTTCCTATAAGCTTAAATAGTCTTGATCTCGCGGGTGTGAGATTGCTGAGTCCTCGTGACTCACAGATTCTACCAAAACAGTTGCAGGTGCCGACGATACCAGTGCAGGTGACGCAACCGAGCTCAAGTGGGAGTTCGACGAGGAACTTGGTCGTTACTATGTTTCGTTTCCTGATGATCAGTAGTGGAGCCCAGTTGGGACGATCGGGGATCTAGCATTTGGGGTTATCTTCTTTTCATTTGGATTTGACCGTAGTCGGTCTATGTGTGTATTTTGGATGATGTATGAATTTATTTATGTATTGTGTGAAGTGGCGATTGTAAGCCAACTCTCTTTATCCCATTCTTGTTCATTACACGGGATTGTGTGAAGATGACCCTTCTTGCGACAAAACCTACAATGCGGTTATGCCTCTAAGTCGTGCCTCGACACGTGAGAGATATAGCCGCATCATGGGCGTAACAAGTTGGTAATCAGAGCCATCCCCGACTTAGGAGCCCCCTGCTTGATCGAATCGCTGGCGTTGTTGAGTCTAGAAAAAAAATGTTTTGAGTCTTAGGATTATATATATCGGAGAGTAGGATTCGTTTTACTCCTCAGTCCCTTCGTCGCTCTGGTGAGGCCCCCTGATGTAGAAGTTTCGACTCTCCTCTCCTCAAATTTCACTAAAAAAATTAGGATCATGCGGGTATCTTGGAATCGTTCCGATGGTTTTGTGATGAGAACATTGTTCTTGGTGCCTCCTGACATTTAGGGGTTGTGGCAGTGTCCCGGGGAGTTGAGCTTTGAGGTGTTGTCGTCACAATTTTATCGTTGCAGTTCTGGAATACCTGAGTTTTTTTTGCCGACATCGAAAATCTCTTTTATGCAGTTGTTGGTGAGATCACCTCGACGCCACCCAGTACTGGGCGGGAGTTCGGGAGTATTGCCATAACTCGTATAACGGATGCTTTTTGAAGGTTGAGGTAAATGATTTTCGAAGGTTTCTTGGTTATGTGTTGAAGGATGGATACAGCTGGATCTAGGTATTGTTAGTTTGGGTGAGATATATTGCGTCCCCTGTATCCCAACACCTGATTGCATAACCAGAAAGTTTCGGGAGTTTATAAGTGGGAATTCAAGTAGCTCATAGGATATCTTTCCGACATATGCATGATATGAGATTGGGGTTCGACATCTAGTGGTCCGCCTATCCATGGTTGGTTTTACAGTGGTCTCGTAGTGTCTTAAATAGTCCTTGGCTATGCCAACTCGGGGACGCTTCGTATGTCATGTGCACTGCCTTGTACATGATGGTGCTATACGATCGAGCCTGTGTGGGCCCCACCACGAAAACTTCGGACGAAATCTCTATCATATGTTTGTTCCGGCTTATTTTGCAAGCCAATCCTTTGTTTTGTTTTAAGTTGTGGTATTCGAGTTGCTTCAATGCCAAGTGTTGATTCCATACCTTATTCTAAGCGGTGTTCTCATATTTCTATGTGGATGCTAATCCTTCTTGTTCATCAAGGTTGTCTTTTCAACCCTTTCCAACCGGTGTGCTTCTCTCCAAGTAAATCCGATCATTCCAACATTCGCAAGATCAATTCTAAGCTTTTTCTCAACGGTGTTCGTTTCATCCGACCCAAGTTGCCTTTGTTTTCCCACCCTCCCACCCCTTGTTTCTTCAAGGACTCAGATTTCTTAATCATGTATCCTTTTACTTGTGAGAAGTCTCTTCATTCTTTTCTTTCTATGTTTTTATCCGGTGATTTCTCATGAAGACGCTAAGGAAGCTTCAACTTTATCATTGTTCCATTCTAATTTTCTTCTCCGGTGGATTTAAGTCAAGCTTTCAGTGTTGATCGTATTATTTTCCTCGTTTGAAATGCTTTCTCATGTCGGTGCATCTCTTAATCATCCACCTCTTGCTATTCATGTTATCTGGAGTGCTGAAGACATCTCAGAAAATTCACATTTCCATTCCCAATCCGTTCAAGCTATCTCGAGGTTGTTATCTCTTTTGAGCCATTTAATTCGACCGACGCAATATTTCTTTTAATCATTCAACGGTGTATCTTTTGAGTGGGCCCTAACCCACAGGTCTTTTCCCAGGATCTTACCTGACTCTTCTAATTTTCCCGGAGCTATTCCCAAATTCTTTTCGAAGTTTGACGTAAGAATGAAGTATCATCAGTCATATTTCTTCTCCAAGATCTTTCAAATTCTTTTCATCATTGGTTCAACCTTTCCAATTTTCATTCCGGAGTGCCTCAACAATTCATGGTGGTGTTTCTCGTCGTCATTCTCGGATTTTGAAGACCGAAGAAGAGTTTCCCTTAAATCTTGTCCATTCTCTTGAAGATTCATGGTTCTAGCTTGATGCCATCCTCTCATAATTGTTTTCAGTTGCGAGAATTCTTTTCACCCATCCGGAGCAATTCAGGAGTCTTTTAATTTTGATTCTCCGGAGCCCATCATCTCAGTATTATTCATTCTCAGCTTTCAGCTCTCGTTCTCCAAATCATACTGGTGCATCATTCAAGTATTATCTAATCAGCTCGGGATCTCTGCGTTCACTTGTATCTAAATTCTCTCAAGTATCTTCGTTCATTTTCTAATTCTTCCCGGCGTTTCTTTATCTTTTCTTCGTTCATTATCAATTCTTACGGTGGTTCGTTCAAGAGTTCTCTTCCTTCGTTATCATATAGATCCATTCGTTCTTTCCAATCCTACCGGTGGTTCGTTGAAGACCTTCCCAAGTTTGCCCCATATCTATCTTAATCCTTTCTACGAGAATAAGTAGTATGCCAAATCCATTGCTTGTCATCAATTTAATTGGTGAAGGATGAGCATAATGTAATTCTTATTCTTGTTTCATCGAGTAAATTCAATTCCTTATTCCGGAGGTTCATCAAAATTCTTGATTCCATTTGTTCATCTTACTTCCCGGAGTTCCAAGTTTTCTTGGTTATATCATTTCAAAGCTTCATCTTATCACTGCAAGGCTTCACCTTGTGTTTTCAACTTCTCTTTCTTTCTATCATCCTTTTCTTACCGGAGTTCTTCATGGAGTTTCTTCATGGTGGTTCATCAAGGATTTAATTCATTCTCGAAGTGTTCTCAAGATTCATGTTGGAAGAGCTCAAATATTCTTCTTCCTGCATTCCAAAGTGCAATTCGTTCTACCTCATCATTTGAGGTGGTGTTATGTCATTCTTGACAATTTGAGTTCGCGTTTCATGATTCACATGTTGTCAAGAATGAGGTATTTTAAATCCATCAATCTCTTCGTTGGAGTTATCTTGGTAGAGATTTCATCTAAAGCCTTTCCTAAGGAATGTTGCTTTTGTGGTGTTATCCCAATGATCCAAGTTATCTCTCTATCACCTTGGTGGCAGAAGTGTTTCATCTCACTGGTGTTATCAATTATATTATTTGTTTTCGTTAGTGGCAGAATTGCAACTCAAATTTTGAGGTCTTTTCTATAAGCCCACTACAAGCTTATCCTTTCGTTGTTGGTTTTCCAACAACTCCGTTCTAACCTTCTTGGAAGGGTGCTTTCCAAGATCATTTGTGGCAGAAGTTGGCATTTTCTTCTCCATTCCTTTATTCCAATTATCTATCTTCTATTTCTTCTTCCGGAGGCATGGTGATGTTGCTCTCTTCACTCATCCTCTCGAATTGTGAGGATCATGTTCTTTTCTTGCTTATCCATTTAACCGGAGTGCTTTCAATGTCTATGTTGTCACTTAGGCTCTTCTTTCTTGCCGTATTCCTTGTTCCTTGTCCACCGGAGTATTTTCATTTTGTTCATCTCCATGGTATTCTTTCTTTCAATTTGTTCAACCTCTCAAGGTTCTTTGGTTTCACTCGTTTGTCAAAGAAGCAACTTTGTTTTACCTCTTCTCTTCCTCTTCCGTTTCTCTCCGGTGCCATCCTTAGATCTCGGGACGAGATCCTCTTGTAGTGGTGGAGTGTTGTAACGCCCCGAGACCGAAGCTCCAGGCGCCTTCCATGTTCTTCGTGATCGCTGTGTGTTTTATTTGCTTGTTGCATTTCATCATTGCATCATCCGCATTGCATCGGCACTTCGTTGCCGTCATTTTTTTAAAAACTTGCATCCGTTCGTAGTACCCGCTTCTCCCTGTTGCCTTCGTTGTCCCTTTCGAGACCAACCGTTCTTTTGTTGTCCGACCGTTTGTGCCTCTCTGCACAATGCACAAAACCCCCTCGTGTGCGTGTCCGAAACCTGTCCTTAATCCGACCCGCTCAGTGCCACGCCCACAATGCGGCTATATCTCCCACGTGTCGAGGCACGACTTAGAGGCATAACCACATAGTGGTTTTGTCGCAAGAAGGGTCATCTTCACACAATCCCATGTAATGAACAAGAATGGGATAAAGAGTTGGCTTACAATCGCCACTTCACACAATACATAAATATCATCATACATCATCCAAAATACAAACATATAGACCGACTACGGTCAAAATCCAGATGAAAATAAGACAACCCCAAATGCTAGATCCCCGATCGTCCCAACTGGGCTCCACTACTGATCATCAGGAAAAGACACATAGTAACGACCACGTTCCTCGTCGAACTCCCACTTGAGATCGACGCCATCGTCTGCACTGGCATCGTCGGCACCTGCAACTGTTTTGGAAGTATCTGTGAGTCACGGGGACTCAGCAATCTCACACCCGCGAGATCAAGCCTATTTAAGCTTATAGGACAAGGATGGTGCAAAGAGGTGGAGCTGCAGTGGCAAAAGCACATATGGTGGCTAACTGCGCAAAAGAGAGCGAGAAGAGAAGCAACGGAACGGACGTCATCTAACAATGACCAAGAAGAGGTCCTGAACACCTACTTACGTCACACATAACACAGACTGTGTTCACTTCCCGGACTCCGCCGAGAAGAGACCATCACGGCTACACACGCAGTTGATGTATTTTAATTGGGTCAAGTGACAAGTTATCTACAACCGGACATTAACAAAGTCCCATCTGCCTCATAACCGCGGGCACGGCTTTCGAAAGATATTACCCTGCAGGGGTGTCCCAACTTAGCCCATCATAAGCTCTCACGGTCAACGAAGGATAAACCTTCTCCCGGAAAGACCCGATCAGTCTCGGAATCCCGGTTTACAAGACATCTCGACAATGGTAAAACAAGACCAGCAAAGCCACCCAAATGTGCCGACAAATCCCGATAGGAGCTGCACATATCTCGTTCTCAGGACACACTGGATGAGACATCCTACGAGTAAAACCAGACCTCGAGTTTCCAGGAGGGGGCCCCGCAGTCTGCTCAGTTCGGACCAACACTCGAAGGAGCACTGTCCCGGGGGGGTTAAAATAAGATGACCCTCGGGCTCGCGAAAACCCGGGGGAAAAAGGGTATAGGTCGCAAATGGTAAAACCAAGGTTGGGCCTTGCTGGAGGAGTTTTATTCAAGGCGAACTGTCAAGGGGGTCCCATAAATCACCCGACCGCGTAAGGAACGCAAACTCAAGGAACATAATCCCGGTATAACAGTAACTAGGGCGGCAAGAGTGGAACAAAACACCAGGCATAAGGCCGAGCCTTCCACCCTTTACCAAAATATATAGGTGCATTAATTAAATCAGAGATATTGTGATATCCCAACAAATCCATGTTCCGACATGGAACAAACTTCAACTTCACCTGCAACTAGCAACGCTATAAGAGGGGCTGAGCAAAAGCGGTAACATAGCCAAACAACGGTTTGCTAGGAGAGGATGGTTAGAGGCTGACATGGCTAAAAATAGGAGACATGATATAGCAAGTGATAGGTAGCGAGCATGGCAATAGAGCGAACAACTAGCATAGCAAAGATAGAAGTGATTTCGAGGGGTGGTCATCTTGCCTGTAAGATTCTTAGAGTTGTCGAAAGCTTGATCCTCGTAAGCGTACTCGACAGGTTCCTCGTTCATGAACTCGTCTCCCGGCTCTACCAAGACAAGAACACAAGCAAACGGAACCACAATCAACAACGAGAAATGCGCAGGCAATATGATGCAGAACATGTATGATATGCAAGATATGATATGCGATGCATATGCGTGCTCCGGAAGGAAGATGATGAACATGGCAGTAACTTGGCAAACCAAGCATGCCACTGGAAATATGAGATGATTTCGGTCGAAATCGATATAAAGATCACCGGAATCGGTTGCACGGTTTGCAAATGGCAAGCAAAACAAGAATGACACTAATCTGCGATAAACAGCAAGATAGCACTTAAAATACAACAAGTAACAATGATACAGCACCCCAACATAGCAACAAAGCACATGGCAGTAATCTACAGGAGATTCTTGACAAAAGATGAACACTGAGCTACCGATAGTTCACAACATATCAAGCTCAAACAAGCATGGCAAAAGTGCAAAAGATTACAGGTTCACAGACTTGGTGAAAAACTGGACATGGCAGAAATCAGCATCAGGTAGCCATGTTCAGAGCACGAAATCAACATGCTACAAGAACTTAACATAGCAAAACAAGGCATGGTAGTGTTCTACTAAATGCACATGACAAAAGTCCCTTACTGACCATAAGCCAAAAAGGACCAGAAGATATGATGGCAAGTATGTAAACATAGCAAGTTCCGTTATCAGGTTTCAGACTTGGCAGAAAACAGAGCATGGCAGAAATATTAATATGTAGGCCTCTTTGTGAGCTTGATGCACTCACTACAGAGCAATGCATGACAACCCAAGCATACCTACAGCAAGATGGCATGTTTATCAAGCTATCCATGGAAAGAACAATTTCATAGCATGTATGGATCAACTACAATAAGCTTGGCAAAAATGCATATCATGTTAAGAATCTGCCAGAAATATTTTATAGCAAAAGTAGAGCAAGATTGAGTCATGCTACATTACTCTAAAATTGCAAACAATTGCAGGAATGGATCAATTACCACTATATCTACAAAACATCCTTACTGAACATCTCCAAAATATGCATGGATCTCTCTGTAGCATCAAGTTTACATGGCAACAAAGTTACAGCAGACGAGGACTTAAGAGAAATCACCAAGGCCCTGGAATCAGAAATATTATGGGGCCTACTTTGCATGCTTGTACTAGTCACCACAGAGATCACAAAAATACATGGACTATACCACTGGAACAATGGCATGGCATACTTCAAAACACATGTAGAGCTCATGCTCAAAAGATGCACAGATTAAATGATACAAAAATGACAAATCTCCAAGTTCTGATAAGAACCAGAGAATAACAGCAACTAGCCCTCTTCCAACGAAGATTTGGGCATTAAGATGACCTCTAATGAACATGGTGCAATTGAACAAAATGAAGAGCATCACGAGGCGAACAATTTGACATCTTATACGCGCAAATCGGAGCTACATGCACAAAGTTATCGCATCTTGAACAGGAGCACATGCTGATGGAATTCTGGGACTTGGAAGAAAAAAAGGGGGGGGGGGGTTCGAGAGAAAGTCAACGGGGCTCACAGATCGGATCGGAGGTCGCCCGAGCTCCTCGAGCCCGAGCTCGTCGGCGGCGAGGCAGGAGAAGGGGCCGGCGGTCGGCGGTCGCCGGCGGCGGGGCCCGGAGGGGAGGCCGGCGGCGGGCGGCGGCGGAGACGGCTGGACCGGCCGGTGGCGGCGGCGGCGGCCGGCCGGCGGAGGAGGCGCGGCGGCGCGGGAACCCGGGCGGCGGACGCGGGGCACGGGGCCCGATGCGGCGGCGGGAGGAGATGGGCCGGAGGGCCGGCGGCGCGGTGGAGAGGCCGGCGGGACACGTGTCGCGCTCTGATTGGTCGGGGCGCGGCGGCGGACGTTGTCCGGCGCGGGCGGACGCGTCCGGCGCGGCGCGGAGGGAGGAGCTAGGGTTCGTCTGCAGTTGTATTTCGGGATGCCCACACATTTATAGGTAGAGGGAGCTAGGAGGCTCCAAATGAGGTGCGGTTTTCGCCCACACGATCGTGATCGAACGACCTAGAGCATGGAAGAGAGTTTGGTGGGTTTTGGGCTGGTTTTAGAGGGGTTTTTTGCTGGACACTCAAATGGACTTTGCGGAGGCCCAGTTAACCGTTGGAGTACCAAACGACCTCCGAATGAAACGAAACTTGACCGGTAGTCTCCGGATGGTATATTAAGACCACTTGACAAACCTCGGTCCATTCCGAGAAAGTTTGACACACGCACACGAAAGAAAACTAGAGGGGTGCACCGGAGGAGATAGGAGCGCCGGATTGGAAAACGGACAACGGGGAAAATGCTCGGATGTATGAGACGAACACGTATGCGAATGCAATGCACATGATGACATGATATGAAAATGCATGACAAGACAAAATACAAAACGAAAGAAAAAACCCGAAAACGGAGGGAAAAACATATCACATAGCCGAAAATGGCAAGAGTCGGAGTTACAAATATGGCAAGTTACATGCGGGGTGTTACACTCAGTCATCGCCGTTGGATTCGGATCATCCCCAAGCATGCGTAAAGTATCTTCGGTTTCTTCTTTGGCTCCTCTAACCTATGTTTTTTCTCGACCGCTCGATTTCGATCGAAGGATTCATATTAACCCCTAAGCCTAATCCACCAGCGTATATAAACGGGGCAACCCTAAAATCTAGGAGAGCTGTCTCATCCTTCCTCCTCGCCGCCGCCACACTCCGCCTCCCACCTCAGGATCTCCTCCCGATCCACCTGCTCCTCTCCTTCCGCGCCCAGCCACTGCTCTTCGTCTATCCATCCATCCAACTAGCAGCTCCAGCAGCCACATGAGGCAGCGCCTCCCCGCGTCTCCCTCTACGCTCGTGCCCGAGCAGGAGCGCCCGGCCTCGCCTCCTCGTCCCCGCCACCGTTGTGACCACTAGGTCCATGGCCTTCTGCTTCCCCCTGCCGTAGGGCTCCATCGCCCCTGCTCCCCTTCATCTCGCGCGTCGGCCTGCCTCCTGGCCGAGGCCCTCGTCCCGCTTGTCTCCGACACCAGCGCCGAACCCCGCCGCCCCCGTCTGTCCGGCGAGCCACCGGCGAGATTCATCCAAGATGAGCGCCGCTGCCCCCTTCTTCTTCCCCTTTCCAGTGCTTCCCCGTTCCTCTCCATCTCACTCATCTCTCTCTCTCTCGCAGGGAACCGTCTGGGTCGCCGCCTCCTTCAGTTCGTCAAGCCGCCTGTCAGGGTCGCGCCCCGGCCCCGATCTGGACCGGATCTCCTCTGCTCCGCCGCTTCCCGTGCCTGCCGACGCCGCCTGCCTCCCCTGCTTCGAACGCGCGCACGCACCTGCCACCTGCCTCCTGCCTCCCGAGCCTCCTCGTGCGGCTCCACCTCGAGGCCCCAGCTCTGTCGGACCAGCCGACGTCATCAACCGAGCAGGTTGCCACCGCCAAGTCCCTCGCCTCGCGCGCCAAGTTCGCCGTCGTCACTCCCCTGCATCGCCTCTGCCTTCCTCTGCCTGCGTCCTCTGCTTCTTCCAGGACGAGGCGCCCGCTCGCCCGCCCCTCGCGTTGACCGCGCCTCCCCAACCTCCTCGCTCGGGCCAGCTGCCGATCTGGCCCAGCCAACGCTCCTTCCCACCGAACCGGGCCGAAGCCCATGGGTGAGCAGCCCCTCCAGCCCCTCTGCTCTGTTGGCCCAAGTGTAGTTTCGGCCCGATGCGTGTTTTTTTTCCTCTATTGCGATTTAGGCTATTATCCTCAGGATTGCTGTTTTACAGAAAAACCCCTAGTGTTCATGCATCTATAACTAGTTAACCATGCATCATATGTAAATAATTTATATATGTAAAATTCTTAGAATTTCGTCTAGTTTCATAATATCCAACTTTCATCCATGTTAAAAATGTTTAACTTGTTGTGCGCATTAATTTGCTTAAATGCCATGTTAAAATGATTTATTTCATAACTAATTAACCGTAGCTCAGAATTTAATAAACTTTATATGTAAATAGGGTAGAAAATGCATATATTAACATGGTGCATTTTATTTTGCTTTTTAACAACACTAAAATATAGTTTAGCAGAACAGTAGCAAATTCGAAATATGCATATGAGGATTTTCTGGAATTGTTGGTTGTTATTCCGGCCTCATTTAAACTTGCCTAAATAGTTAGTTTTCATATGCTTCACCTCTTGCCATGTTTAATAACATTTAATATTGTTGGGTACATAAACGAGAGCGAACTAAATAATTGAAGTGGTGTTTCGTCAATATGCAACTCGTTGCATATTGAGCTCCACTTAATTTGTAGTGTTGTTTGTTGCACTTTGCCATGCCATGCCTACTTAAATCGAACATGCATCATACTTGATTTTGCATCATGCCATGTGTATGTGGTGGTTGTTTACTATGTTGTTTGTTTCTTTCCGGGTTGCTTCTCTCGTTAGCTTCGGTTTCTTTCCGGAGTTGTGAGGATTCGTTCGACTACGTCCGTTTGTCTTCTTCATGGACTCGTTCTTCTTCCTACCTGTCGGAGTAAATGGCCACGGGTAGCCTAAACCGACTGCCCCTGGCTCTTCCAAAAAATTATCAGGCCTTTGGGCCTTCAAGCACTCCAAGCATTGGACCACCTTCCCTGGCCGGCTACCTCTGAAGCCGACTCACGGAAGGCGACCCAGCTTCAGCAACCTCCCCCCAGGATAACCACGGGGTGGCCGACTCCAGGAAGCCGGCCGTAAAGGATGCCGACTCCCCAGAAGCCGGCCTCGAAGAGCGCCGACTCCAAGAAGCCGGCCAAGACCGCAACCACCAAAGCTACGCCACATAACGGTGACAAGACGGGATATGGCCACAGTGCGGCCCACTACCCCCGAAACCCGAGGCAGGCATGGCCACAGGACGCCGTACGGGACGGCCATCTCCCGTCCGGCTCGGCACTGTAGCCATGCTAGCCTCGACGTCACCCACGGCAGACGCCAGTATGGCCCACAGGAGGCGGGCCCCTTCAGCCAGAGAGAGGCGCGAAGGCGGCCCGGCCTCCCCCAGTCGGCCAAGGGCGCAGCCGGCCCCCAGAAGCCGGCTACCCCCTCCCTCGAAGCATGTGCCACATTAAGGAGACAAGACGAGGTAAGGCTACAGTGAGAGCCCTCGAGGTGGCCCACTGTAGCCACGCTTACCTCAACGAAGCCCTCGTCATCAGGGGCGAGGCTACAGCAAGCAGCCGCCAACAAGATCCTAGGCGGTGGGGCCGGCCTGTCGACCAAGAGACCGGCAGCCGGCGGGACCCACCAGTCGGCGGGCCCCAACAGCCGGCGGAGAAGCCGGCAAGCATAGACACTGACGGCTGGGACCAGTGCCCAGCCGGATTACAATTGTACCCCCGGGGGGTAGGCCTATATAAACCCCCGGGGCACCCATGCAAAGGGTTGGCTTCGGAGCATAGCACACACACCATAGAGAGAGAGAAGCAAGAGCTAGCCTTGTTCTTCTTCTCCCTTGAACCCAACAGCTCTAGGAGCGATTGTAGCTACTTTTCCTGATCTAGCGATCATGCGGAGACCCCGCAGAGCAGGACTAGGGGTGTTATCTCCTCGGAGAGCCCCGAACCTGGGTAAGATCCGCCGGCGTGCATGTCTTCGCCTCATCCCGTTTCCAGGCACCGGCGACGTCTTATTGGCACCCACAATGATAAGCCACCCGTTGGCATATGTCGCACCAACCACCCGACATTTGGCACCCACCGTGGGGCCAGGTGCACCGTCGTCCGGAGACCTGTTCTGGACGGGAACCCTCTTCCTCCCCCGCGAGCGCAGCCAGCTTGCTGCGCCCGATGGCGTTTGCCTCGACGCGCTGCAGCGCGTCGACGACGCCTGCGCAGCGAGCCGCCTCCCCGATCTCCTCGGCGAGACTCGCATCTCCGACGAGCCTGCGTCCGACGCAGGCACGGAGTACCCCGAGAGCCGCCTCATCAGCCTCCTCGACCAGCTTCACGTCTCCAGCGAGCCTGCCGCAGACTTGGAGTCGGTCGGCTTCACCGACCCGATGCTCGTCGACTCCGACACGGCATCGCTCGATGCCTACCCAGCCGACGTGGTGGTTTTCGACGACCCTCTCCCTCGAGCTGACAGTGGCAGCAGCGCGGTCACCGAAGTGTTGGTCATCAGCCACGTCGCCAACTCGGGCGAGAACGCCCACGACGCCCTGCAAGCGGCGATGCACGACCTCTCCGTCCCCATCCCGGCCGATGCCGACGCCGAGACCCTGGAGGCACACCTCCTCGCCCTCATCGCGGAAGGCCAGAAGATAGCCTCCATGAGACGCCTCACCGAGGCCAACCAGCGCGAAGTCGACCGCGCCGCCTTCGGTACCTGCCGCCTAGCGGCCCAAGCCGAGCCGGCTTCGTCCAGAAGCGCGGCGCGGCCGTCGCCAGCATACTGGGGGCAGATCGCCCCGTCTACGCCACCCCGCTCGAGAATCTGCGAGCCGCTCAGGAGGCCGCAGAAGAGCTCAATGGGCTGGGAGCCGATGAGCTCCCCTACATGACAAGACGGATCCAGCAGCTGATCGACGCGGCTGCAGAACGGCACGAAGCCGGCGCCCGTGCTGATAGTCATCCCCCGCGCCGGGAGCATGCCGCGACGTCCCGCTCGCCGACTGCGAGCGGCGCCCGCCAGAAGAAAGACAAGGAGCCGGCTGCTAGCCGCAGCCGGACTCGCATCACCATCGAGCGCGACGCGGAAGGCCGCCCGCGAGCGGTGGAGCACCAAGGAAATCTGCCTCCTCCCCCGCCTCGAAGAGAAAGACGTCTCACCCCACCACCTATCACGCACCCGACTCTTGGCGACCGACTCGGCCGCCGAGAAGGAGTCGGCCAGAACGACGCCCGCCACCGGATCGACCGCCTTGCTCGATCCTTGGCGTTAGAAGAAGAAGACGATGTCAGCCCGCCATGCTTTGGCCCCCGCATCCGCGACGAGCCCTTCCCCAAAGGGTTCTCACTCCCCAGAGACACGCCCAAGTACAACGGCTCAGTGAAGCCGGAAGATTGGCTCATCGACTACTTCACGGCTGTCAGCATAGCCAACGGCAATCGGCGCGTCGCCGTGAAGTACGTCCCCCTTATGCTGCAAGGCACGGCGCGCACATGGCTAAACAGCCTCAAGCCCTACAGCATCAACAGTTGGCTGGACTTCACGGAAGTCTTCGTCCGCAACTTCACCAGCACCTACAAGCAGCCTCCCAAGCCTCGCCAGCTCTCCCTCTGCGTCCAAGGGCCCAACGAGTCGACCCGCGACTACCTCACGTGGTGGGCCGAGCTCCGCAACTCCTGCGATTGGGTGCACGAGGTTCAGGCCATCGAGTACTTCACCGCCGGGTGCCGAGAGGGTACCCTCCTCAAGCACCGACTCCTCTGCGATGAGCCGGCTACCCTCGACGAGTTGCTGGTCATCGCAGACCAGTACGCCACGGCCGACTCCTCGATGAAGACCGAGCTTCGAGTAGACGCCTCGGGGAAGGTGATTGCTCCGGCTCCCAAGACGCCGGCCGGCGACCCTAATCGGCGCCCCTACCAGAATGATCACAAGCGCAAGGCCCCCATGCCGACTTCCACCAGTCGGCAGGTGGCCACCGTTGAAGATGAGCAGCCCGAAGAATGGCCCGCTCCCAAGAAGAAGGGTGGCAGGCCGGCTTGGCAGCCGAATTTCTCCTATGAGCAGACCCTCGATGCCCCCTGCAAGTTCCACAGCGGCGCGAAGCCGTCCAACCACACGACCCGAAAATGCCATTGGCTCACCCGCATGTCCAAGGGCGAAGGGTTGCTGCCGCCTCCGCCTCCCGGCCCGCCGCCTCCAGCCCCTCAGCAGCCGGCGGCTCGGCCGGCGGTCGGCGCCATCCAAGACGAATTCCCTGAAGAGCACGCCGCCTACGTCGTCTTTACCAGTAAAGCCGACGACAAGCGCAGTCGGCACCGACAGCACCAACAAGTTAATGCAGTCGCCTCTAGCGCCCCCGAGTTCATGCACTGGTCAGAGAAGCCAATCAGCTGGAGCCAGGCCGACCACCCAGAGGTGATGCCCTCTCCTGGCTCCTATGCAATGGTCTTGGATGTCACCCTCGCGACGGAGAGGCGAGCTGCCCGATTCTCCCGCGTCCTAATAGATGGCGGAAGCAGTATCAATATACTGTACTGTGATACCATGGAGAAGCTGAACATCAAAGCGAAGCAGCTTATGCCGAGCCGGACCGTGTTCCATGGTATCGTCCCCGGCTTGTCTTGCTCCCCAATCGGCAAGATTAAAATGGATGTTCTCTTCGGAGATAAAGATCATTTTCGCCGGGAAGCGATCTGGTTCGAGGTAGTGGACTTGGAGAGCCCCTATCATGCTTTGCTTGGCCGACCTGCTCTGGCCAAGTTCATGGCTGTGCTCCACTACGCCTACCTGAAGATGAAGATGCCGAGCTCAAAGGGGATCATCACGGTAGCCGGCGATTACAAGAAGTCCATCGAGTGTGCCATGGCCAGTAGCCGGCTGGCTGAGTCCCTCGTGGTGGCAGAAGAGAAGAAGATGTTGGAGCGGGTTGTGGCCATGGCCGGCAAGCAGCCGGCCCTGTCCCCCAACCCCAAAGATTGTGATGCGCAGGGCTCCTTCCAGCCTGCCAAAGAGACAAAGAAGATACCTCTGGACCCGGAGAACCCGGAGAGGTTCGCCGTCATTGGGGCGAACTTGGACAGTAAATAGGAAGGCGAGCTCGTCGACTTCCTCCGTCAGAATCGAGACATTTTTGCATGGTCCCCAAAGGACATGCCGGGTGTCCCGAAGGATTTCGCCGAGCACAAATTACATGTCCAAGCTGATGCGAAGCCGGTCAAGCAACCCCTCCGCCAACTGTCAGAAGAGAAGCGAAGAATCATGGGAGAAGAGATAGCCCGGCTCCTTGCCGCTGGCTTTATCATGGAAGTGTTCTTTCCAGAGTGGCTTGCCAACCCAGTTCTGGTTCTGAAGAAGAATAACAAGTGGCGTATGTGTATAGACTACACCAGCCTGAACAAGGCCTGCCCCAAGGATCCGTTTGCTCTGCCATGGATTGACTAAGTGATAGACTCCACAGCCAGATGCGAGCTGTTGAGTTTTTTGGACGCCTATTCAGGGTACCATCTGATCAAGTTGGACCTAGCTGACCGCCTGAAGACTGCCTTCATCACACCCTTTGGAGCTTTCTGCTACCTGATTATGACATTCGGCTTGAGGAATGCCGGTGCCACTTTTCAGCGTTGCATGCAGAAATGCCTCTTGAAACAACTCGGCAGAAATGCCCACGTCTATGTAGACGACATTGTGGTGAAGACAGAGAAGCGCGGTACCCTGCTGGAAGATCTCAGAGAAACATTCGCCAACTTGCACCGATTCCAAATCAAGCTCAACCCCGAGAAGTGCGTGTTCGGAGTACCAGCCGGCCAGCTGCTAGGCTTCCTGGTCTCCGAACGCGGCATCGAGTGCAACCCCGTCAAGATCAAGGCCATCGAGAGGATGGAGATTCCCACCAAACTGCGAGATGTGCAGAAGTTCACCGGCTGCTTGGCCTCCCTGAATCGTTTTATCAGCCGACTAGGAGAGAAGGCTCTCCCCCTGTACCGACTCATGAAGAAGTCCACTCACTTCGAGTGCAATGACCAAGCCGACCAAGCCTTCCATGAGTTGAAGAAAATGCTGACCACTCCGCCTGTCTTGGCAGCGCCGACTGAAAAGGAGCCCATGCTCCTCTACATCGCTGCGACTAGCCGAGTAGTCAGTACTGTTGTTGTGGTCCAGCACCCGGAAGAAGGCCGAGCCCAGCTAGTCCAGAGGCCGGTGTACTACCTAAGCGAAGTGCTATCCAGCTCAAAGCAGAACTACCCGCACTACCAGAAGATGTGCTATGGGGTATACTTCGCCGCCAAGAAACTGAAGCCCTACTTCGAAGAGCACCCCATCATGGTCGTGTGCACCGCCCCGCTCGCCGAGATCATAGGAAGCCGGGATGCATCCGGCCGGGTGGCTAAATGGGCCATTGCACTGGCGCCCTACACGATCTTCTACCAACCCCGCACCGCCATCAAGTCCCAAGCATTGGCCGACTTCCTCGTCGACTGGGCCGAGACCCAGTACCTACCGCCGGCTCCCAACTCTACCCATTGGTGGATGCACTTCGACGGGTCCAAGATGCGCACCGGCTTGGGAGCCGGCATCGTCCTCGCCTCTCCCAAAGGCGACAAGCTCAAGTACACACTGCAGATCCACTTCGCCGCCTCCAACAACATGGCCGAGTACGAGGCGCTCGTACATGGGCTCCGGCTAGCCAAAGAGCTTGGCATACGCCGGATCCTGTGTTACGGCGACTCAGACTTGGTGGTCTAGCAGTCGTCCGGCGACTGGGACGCCAAGGACGCGAACATGGCAAGATATCGATTCCTCGTCCAGCAGATCAGCGGATACTTCGAAGGGTGCGAATTCCTTCACGTGCCAAGGGCCGACAACGACCAAGCAGATGCCCTAGCACGGATCGGCTCGACCCGACAAGCCATACCGACTGGCGTCTCCCTCCAGCGCCTCCTCAAGCCGTCTCCAGAGTCAGACTCTATCTTCGTACCGCCTGCGCCAGATGCAGCCGGATCTGACTGGAGGAACCCCGCAGGCGGCACGGGGACTTCAACAACTGGCCCGGGGACTGCCGTAGTCACACCCGGCACGGGGACTTCAGAACCCGGCCCGGGGACTGCAGCAGTCGGCCCGGGGACTGCAACGACACAAGAAGCGGTGGCCGACTCCAATTCCACGCCACCCAACCCACCCACCCGAGTCATGGTGGCTACACTAACAGAAGAAGAAGTCACAGCTCCATCATGGGCCCAGCCCATCCTCAAGTTCCTAGTCAGCAGAGAGTTGCCGGCTGATGAGATCTCAGCAAGACTAGTGCAACGACGAGCCGCAACATATGCAATAATCAACAGAGAGCTTGTGAAGCACAGCGTCACTGGAGTCTTCCAGCATTGTGTCGAGCCAGAAAAAGGAGTGGCAATCCTCAAGGATATCCACCAAGGCGAATGCGGCCACCACGCAACCTCAAGATCACTTGTGGCCAAGGCTTTCCGCCATGGTTTCTTTTGGCCGACTGCCTTGGAAGATGCTAAAGAGATAGTCAAGAGCTGCAGAGGATGCCAAGTTTTTAGTTCCAAGCAACACCTGCCGGCTTCTACACTCAAGACCATTCCCCTCACCTGGCCTTTTGCCGTCCGGGGACTGGACATGGTGGGCCCTTTCAAGACAGCCCGCGGCGGCTTGACACATCTACTTGTCACTGTGGACAAGTTCACAAAGTGGATCGAAGCAAAGCCGATCAAGAAGCTGAACGGGCCGACTGCCGTGACATTCATCACTGACATCACTACTCGGTACGGCGTGCCGCACAGCATCATCACCGACAACGGCGCGAACTTCGCCAAAGGAGCACTGGCACGTTTCTGCGCGACGCAGGGCATCCGACTGGACTTAGCGTCCGTTGCCCACCCGCAGTCAAACGGCCAGGTCGAGCGAGCAAATGGACTCATCCTCTCCGGCATCAAGCCCCGACTGGTTGTACCACTGGAGCGATCAGCCGGCTGCTGGCTCGATGAGCTGTCGGCTGTCCTCTGGAGTCTGCGCACTACACCCAACAAATCAACCGGCTACACTCCATTCTTCCCCGTGTATGGTGCCGAGGTTGTCATCCCAACAGACATCGAGTTCGACTCCCCTCGGATCACCATGTACACGGAGGAGGAGGCCAAGGAAGCAAGAGAAGACGGCGTCGACCTACTGGAAGAAGGCCGGCTGTTAGCACTCAGCCGGTCCGCCATCTACCAGCAAGGGCTGCGCCGCTACCACAACCGCAAGGTCAAGCCAAGATCCTTCCAAGAGGGCGACCTTGTGCTCCGGCTGATCCAGCGAACAGCAGGCCAGCACAAGCTCTCGGCCCCTTGGGAAGGCCCCTTCGTCATCAGCAAGGCACTAGGCAACGACTCCTACTACCTGATCGACGCGCAAAAACCAAGAGCACGCAAGAGAGACGACTCCGGCAAGGAGTCGGAACGACCATGGAACGCGAACCTCCTGAGAAGACTTTACAGTTGAAAGCAGTATGTATCATGCTACCCTTTTGTATTAAGTATGAACCAACAGGCCCCCCGAACAGTACTCGGGGACTGCCTTTGTTTATCCATGAATGACGAGTGTCATACCCATGAATGTATTATTACATTTGATTTCTTGTTGGGCACCGGGTTCGACTAGTCGGCCCGGGGACTGGCCGACTTGAGCTATATTAAAAGTTATACCTAAAGTCAGACAAGTAGTGTGCCGGCTCCCGAGCCCTCTCTTGTTGAAAGTCGCAGCTCGAAGAACCGACTGTCCGACTAGCAAGAGGCAAGGCAGAAAGGATGCCCACACGAAAAACGGCTAAGTACCAACGAACTTATATAGCAAAAAGACGGCCTCCAACCACGCTTGCCGGCTATCAGAACAGCCGGCTGGCCGGCTTCCTAAACACTTAGCTCTAGTCCAGCAAAGCTAGAGTACTTCCCTCCACCAATTGGCCAAGCACTCCTCCAGCTACAGATTGCAGAGCAACTGTTTGACTGGGGAGGCGGCAACCAAGGAAGGGTGGCAAAGGAAACAGCAGAAGGATGAAAAGAAAAGTACGAGGAAAAGCCAAATGCATGCATAAGTTATATATACATATAAAGCCCCCAACAGGCCGGCTACGGACATATGTTCGAATACACCCCCGGTGGGTGGAATTGTGCAGACTTAACAGAATATTGTTCCAAAAGTGACAAGATAGGAAAACAAAAGATGGCAGACTAGACTAGGGCGCGGTGCGGGAGCCGAGCTGGTCGGTAGAGACGGCGTCGCCGGCTGAAGGAGTGGCCGCCTAGCGGGTCTCGGCTTGGTCACCACCAGTGGCGGTCGACGCACTTGCGCGTGACGTGGTGCTGGAGGCGCGGTCAGGCTGAGGCTGGTCGGCTGCTCCACCAGCTGGCTCGGCGTCTTCACCCTCCTCCTCCTCCTCTTCACCCTCGTCGCTGGAGTCGATCTCCTCCGCCGAGTCTTCACCGTCTGCCGGGTTCAGCCCGTACCACTCCTCCGGCTGGGCGACACCGTTGTCATCTACCTCAGGGGCGAAGACGCTGGTGTCGGTGTAGTCGGCGATCGCCGAAGCCCATCGGATGATAGCCGGCCGCGCCGGCTCCAGTTCCGTGTCGGCTTGCTGCCGCCAGGTAGCCAGCTGATCCAGGCTCAGGCCGGGATACCAGGCCTTGACGAACTCCAGCGCCCGCCGGGCGCCGGACCGAGCCGCCGAGGCCTTCCAGGCTTCGAAGCGGCCGACTGCCACCTCCAGCCAGTCGGCGGTCCGACTGGGGGTGCGAGGAACCACTTGGCCGGGCCAGAGGGCGGCCAGTACTTGCGCCCCGGCGTGCTGAAGACGGCGGAGCAGTCGGTGAGCCGGCTGGAGACGGGCCTAGATCGCCAAGAGCTGCTCCACCAGCGAACGACCGGTGGTTGGCGAAATCTCGAAGCTAGCCTGCCTTCGCGCTTGGCGGCGGGCCTTGATGATCTGGTTGGCGGCGGTAGAATAGCCAGGAAAGTACTCTGCGCAAGAAAGAAAAAAGAAAGAAGAGAAAACACCAAGTCAGAAAACGAGCCAAAAGCGGCAGATGGCTAGAAAGGACAAAGAAGTAGGCGGCTTACCATCTACCAGATCCTCGATCTGACCATAGCCAGTGATCAGAGTTTGCCTTGCTTCAGCCCAGCCAGCCGCCTCCGTCTCGTACTCGGCCTAGAGGGCGGCTTCGCGGTCCTGCACCGCCTTCAAAGCCACCTTGTGGCCCTCCTCCTGGTCGGCCAACTTCTTGGCCAGGCGGTCGCGTTCCTGCACCAAGGCGGCGAGCTCGGCATCCTTGGCACGAAGGGCAGTCTGAGACTCTCCCAGCTGTGCCCTCAGACCGGCGTTGGCCGCTGCAGAGACGGCAGAAAAAGAAAGAACAGTAAGAGGAAGTCGTCAAGGAAGATCCGACCCGACTGCTCAGCAGTCGGCCCGAATCTCGGGGACTACACCCAGTGGGTGCGCTGACGCGCCCCCACGTGAGATAAAGAACAAAGCACGTACCCCGGCTCTCAGTAAGGTCAGCGGTCTTCTGGGTCGGCTCCCGAGCCTGGGAGTTGAAGGCGGCCGCACGAAGATTGTGGTAGTCCTGCAAGATAGACAGAAGATCGAAGTAAGAACAAGAATAGCAAAGCCAAATCCACTAAGAAGTTCCAAGCCGTCTGCTCAGCAGCTGACTCGGAACTCGGGGACTACACCTAGTGGGTGCGCTGACGCGCCCCCACCGAAGAAATCAAGATCAAGAAGAAGCAAGATAAGAAGACTAACCCGGATGGCCGCCCGCGTCGCAAGGAACTCGTCGGTATACTGCCTCAGCGCCGTAGCCTGGGCCTGGAGCCGGGTCCGGACGTCCTGCGCGGCCACGTTCATCACGGCCGTCCCTCCACCCGGCGTCCACCCCGAGGTAGCGCTGGCCACCTCCACATCCTGGGCCGACGAGCTGGAGCCCGCGGCCGGCTGCGGCTCCGACGCGGCCTTCTGTGGCTCTGACGCAGCCTTCCCCGCGCGCCGGCTCGGCGGCATCCGGACCGCCAGCTCAGTCCTCGCGGCCGGCTCGCCCCCCGCCGACTGTGCAGGCGGCAGATCAGGCCGGCCGCCTTGAGCCGCCCCAGTCGGCGGGGTCGGCACCGGCGCCCTCTCTAGGATGACGACGTCATCGTCCCTCTCTAGCCCAGGCTGGTCGCCACTGGCTCCTTCTGGCGAGAGCTCCGGGGCCCCAGGCACTGCGACGCGCAGTGGGGTGACCAACAAGGCCCTCTCCACTGCTGCTGCAGCTGCAGCCTCCGCTTGGGCCTTGGCTGCGGCGTCGGCGCGCGCCTTCGCCGCCTCCTCCTCCTGCGCCGCCTGGGCGGCGGCCGCCTTCCGTGCCTCCACCTCCTGCGCCTCCCGCTCCTCCCGCGCTTCCCGCGCGTTCCATTCTGTCGCCTCCTGAAGGTCGGCACGGGGGTCCACGGGGCGAGTGGTGCTCCCAGACCCCCTCGGCGACTCGACGACGGAGGCGGCAGCTGCCCGCTCAAGCGACAATGGAGCACTGGTTGTTTGGAGAAAAAGACAAGGATTCAGGAACCACCAGAGAAAAGAAAGAAACAAGAGTACACAAAAGAGTTCGAACTTACGCCGACACCGTCTGTGGTTGCTTCACCGTCTTGCGGAAGCGAGCCGCCTTCGCGGCCGCCTCCTCCCGCCTGGTCGCCGCCGCCCCGCCCCTGGGCTTCTTCGTCCGACTGCCGAACAAACCCTGGGCGGCGCAATGCTTTTGCCCGCCGCCCCGAGCAGGCGGTGCAGCGGAGGAACCCGCACAGCGTCCAGATGCCAGCCGATGGCGCGGGACGACTTCGGCCTCATCGTCGTCCGGCCAGTCGTCGAAGGTGACTCCATGCCCGGAGCCGCCTGCTTCGCCGCCGGCTTGGCCACCACCCGGCTCGGTGTTGTCGTCCATAGCGGCCGCCCCCAAGTCGGGGTCCTCCAGGTCGTGCTGCGTCCGGTCGGGGACGAATCGGCGCTCTGCATCCGACCCGCTGGCAGGCCGAAGAAGAGGACTCTGTCGAAGACAAGCCGACTAGTCAGAGTCGTCCAAAGGAACTCGGCGACAAAGCTAAGAGAAAAAGAAGAGACGAGGAGAACATACCGTGGGCGGTGGATTGGCTCGGCTATATGGCTCCTTGCTGAACTTCCACTCTTCGGAGAGTTTGCTGTTCGCGAGGTAGTTCACCATATAGGCAACCTCCGCGTGCGGCATGTCCTTGGTGCACATCCGGCTCGGATCGAGCTGGCCGCTCATCTGACAGATCAGATGAGGGCAGAGCGGAAGTACCCGGCGCATGACGAAGGCAGCCAGTAGGTCGGGCCCCGTCAAGCCCTCCGAGTGGGTCATCGCTCGCACTCGGGCGACGGCTGCGGATCCAGCCGGCGTCAGAGTCACGGCCCGGTAGGACCACTGGGGCCGCCTGCCCTCCGGTGGGCCGGCTACGTAAGCCAGCAGGTTGACGTAGTCGCCCTGCGGGGTGATGCTCCTGACGTAGAAATACGACTTTTGCCATAGCTTCACCGACTGGATCAGCGTGATGATGAGGAAGGGGTTGTCGGCAGCCACCCGCCGCCCCGCGATGAAGGCGCCAGTCTGAGCCGGCATGCCCCGCGAGCGCGTGCCCAGCTTGGACTGGAAGAACTCCCCCCAGAGCTCGAGGGTGGGGAGGACGCCGAGGTAGCCTTCGCACAGGGTGACGAAGGCAGACAGCAGCACCACCGCGTTCGGGGTGAGGTGGTGCGGCTGGAGCTGGTAGAACTCGAGCCAAGAGCGGAAGAAGGCGCTCACGGGCAGGCCGATTCCGCACAAGAAATGCGAGCGGAAGACCACCCGCTCGCCCTCCCGCGGCTCCGGCGTAAGCTCCTTCGCCGGCGCGAGACGGACCTCCACCTTGTCCGCGCTGGGCAGCCGCCGCGTGTTGCGGAGGAATTCGACGTGATCCTCGTGGACGTTGGAGCCGTCCCAATCCCCGCCATATTGTTCCGTGGCAGGAGGCATGGTGAAAACGAGCGCGGCGGAGGAGGAACGAGCAGTGGAAGAGCGCGGTGGCAAGGCGCTATTGCAAGAAACGGCAAGAGGAAGAAGATGGTGGAAGGGGGAGGAGCGTGCGAGAGCCTGCCGCTCTCCCTCTCCCCCTACTTATAGCTTCGCGAGGTGAAGCCGGGGAGGCCGGACGTGGGGTGAGACGTGGGATCAACTGCACCCACTCCCCCATGCCTCTCGATTATTACGCCCTAAAGGCGTGCCAAAACTGCCGCAAGGAGACGTGCGGGCGGTTTCGGGCTGCAGAGAATCCGCGCCTGGGCCCGGGCGTGGACGTGGCGGGCCCCCGCCCTGCGGCGACGTCCCGTTGCGCGCGTGGGCTGGTAGGCTTTTTGGCCGAGAGAGGCCACGTGGTTTGCAGACGGCAAGTGGCCGGCCCGCGGCCCGGTGCATGCACTCGCGAGCTCCCACCCTCCGACTCCGGAATTTTTGACCAAGGCGGCGCGTCTAACCAAAGCCGGCTCCCAGCTGCCGACTTGTCAAGATAGGAAGCTGATCGAGCTTCTCAACTCCTACCCAACCTCGAAGCCTAATCAGCTTCGGGGACTACTGTCGGAGTAAATAGCCACGGGTAACCTAAACCGACTGCCCCTGGCTCTTCCAAAAATTTATCAGGCCTTTGGGCCTTCAAGCACTCCAAGCATTGGACCACCTTCCCTGGCCGGCTACCTCTGAAGCCGACTCACGGAAGGCGACCCAGCTTCAGCAACCTCCCCCCAGGATAACCACGGGGTGGCCGACTCCAGGAAGCCGACCGTAAAAGATGCCGACTCCCCAGAAGCCGGCCTCGAAGAGCGCCGACTCCAAGAAGCCGGCCAAGACCGCAACCACCAAAGGTACGCCACATAACGGTGACAAGACGAGATATGGCCACAGTGCGGCCCACTACCCCCGAAACCCGAGGCAGGCATGGCCGCAGGACGCCGTACGGGACGGCCATCTCCCGTCCGGCTCGGCACTGTAGCCATGCTAGCCTCGACGTCACCCACGGCAGACGCCAGTACGGCCCACAGACGGCGGGCCCCATCAGCCAGAGAGAGGCGCGAAGGCGGCCTGGCCTCCCCCAGTCGGCCAAGGGCGCAGCCGGCCCCCAGAAGCCGGCTACCCCCTCCCTCGAAGCATGTGCCATATTAAGGAGACAAGACGAGGTAAGGCTACAGTGAGAGCCCTCGAGGCGGCCCACTGTAGCCACGCTTACCTCAACGAAGCCCTCGTCATCAGGGGCGAGGCTACAGCAAGCAGTCGCCGACAAGATCCTAGGCGCTGGGGCCGGCCTGTCGACCAAGAGACCGGCAGCCGGCAGGAACCACCAGTCGGCGGGCCCTAACAGCCGGCAGAGAAGCCGGCGAGCATAGACACTGACGGCTGGGACCAGTGCCCAGCCGGATTACAATTGTACCCCCGGGGGGTAGGCCTATATAAACCCCCCGGGGCACCCATGCAAAGGGTTGGCTTCGGAGCATAGCACACACACCATAGAGAGAGAAGCAAGAGCTAGCCTTGTTCTTCCTCTCCCTTGAACGCAACAGCTCTAGGAGCGATTGTAGCTACTTTTCCTGATCTAGCGATCATGCAGAGACCCCGCAGAGCAGGACTAGGGGTGTTAGCTCCTCGGAGAGCCCCGAACCTGGGTAAGATCCGCCGGCGTGCATGTCTTCGCCTCATCTCGTTTCCAGGCACCGGCGACGTCTTATTGGCACCCACAATGATAAGCCACCCGTTGGCATATGTCGCACCTAACACCCGACACTACCGGGATCTCAGGCAAGATGACCATACCCTCGAAATCACTTCTATCTTTGCTTGCTAGTTGTTCGCTCTATTGCTATGCCGCGCTACCTACCACTTGCTATATCATGCCTCCCATGTTGCCATGTCAAGCCTCTAACCATCCTTTCCTAGCAAACCGTTGTTTGGCTAAGTTACCGCTTTTGCTCAGCCCTTCTTATATCGTTGCTAGCTGCAGGTGAAGTTGAAGTTGGTTCCATGTTGGAACATGGATATTTTGGCTTATCACAATATCTCTTATTTAATTAATGCATCTATATATTTGGTAAAGGGTGGAAGGCTCGGCCTTATGCCTGGTGTTTTGTTCCACTCTTGCCGCCCTAGTTTCCGTCATACCGGTGTTATGTTCCTTGATTTTGCATTCCTTACGCGGTTGGGTGATTTATGGGACCCCCTTGACAGTTCGCCTTGAATAAAACTCCTCCAGCAAGGCCCAACCTTGGTTTTACATTTGCCTACCTAAGGCTTTTTCCCTTGGGTTTTCGCGAGCCCGAGGGTCATCTTTATTTAAACCCCCGGGCCAGTGCTCCTTCGAGTGCTGGTCCAAACTGGGCGATGTCCGGCGCCCCCTGAGCAACCAGGGTCTATGCCAACCCGACGTCTTGCCCATCCGATGTGCCCTGAGAACGAGATATGTGCAGCTCCTATCAGGATTTGTCGGCACATTCGGGCGGCTTTGCTGGTCTTGTTTTACCATTGTCGGAATGTCTTGTAAACCGGGATTCCGAGACTAATCGGGTCTTCCCGGGAGAAGGAATATCCTTCGTTGACCGTGAGAGCTTATAATGGGCTAAGTTGGGACACCCCTGCAGGGTATTATCTTTCGAAAGCCGTGCCCGCGGTTATGTGGCAGATGGGAATTTCTTAATGTCTGGTTGTAGAGAACTTGACACTTGACTTAATTAAAATACATCAACCGCGTGTGTAGCCGTGATGGTCTCTTTTCGGCGGAGCTCGGGAAGTGAACATGGTTTGGGTTATGTATGAACATAAGCAGTTTCTGGATCACTTCTTGATCACTTCTAGCTTCGCGACCGTTGCGTTGCTCCTCTTCTCGCTCTTATTTGCGTATGTTAGCCACCATATATGCTTAGTGCTTGCTGCAGCTCCACCTCATTACCCCATCCTTCCTATAAGCTTAAATAGTCTTGATCTCACGGGTGTGAGATTGCTGAGTCCTCGTTACTCATAGATTCTACCAAAACAGTTGCAGGTGCCAACGATACCAGTGCAGGTGACGCAACCGAGCTCAAGTGGGAGTTCGACGAGGAACTTGGTCGTTACTATGTTTCGTTTGCTAATGATCAGTAGTGGAGCCTAGTTGGGACGATCGGGGATCTAGCATTTGGGGTTATCTTCTTTTCATTTGGATTTGACCGTAGTCGGTCTATGTGTGTATTTTGGATGATGTATGAATTTATTTATGTATTGTGTGAAGTGGCAATTGTAAGCCAACTCTCTTTATCCCATTCTTGTTCATTACACGGGATTGTGTGAAGATGACCCTTCTTGCGACAAAACCTACAATGCGGTTATGCCTCTAAGTCATGCCTCGACACGTGAGAGATATAGCCACATCGTGGGCGTTACACGGAGCCCAAGCCGGAGCCACCACTCGATCCTCACGGTCAGTCTATTTATCAGTGGGATCCGGAGGAGATCACTAACTAGTGGCACCCTGAGGATCCTCCTCGGTACACCGGAGAGAGCAGCTTTGATCCGTGGGCATAGACCAACTTAGGCCAAAAGCCTAAGCTTGGGGGAGTACGTATTTCTCACCGACATTACATTCATGTTCACACACTCATTCTAGTTGTCGGTGCTCATACTCTTTCATTGTACTATCCATGCTAGTTTATTTTCTTTTGTAAGCTTTCTTCTTGTGTGTTTGAATAACCTTAAGAAAAACAAAAAATTAGTTGTAGCTTTTAGCTAGTTTACTTCCATGCCTGTAGTAGTAATAATTAAAAGAAAACCCAAAAAGATTTCTCGTTCATCTTTTGCTTGTTGGGAGCTTTCCCGTGTAAATAGTTTTATTTTATTTCTTTTCTTTGGGTGTCGAGAGGAGAAGACCATGATGAAAATGTTGAAGTGGCCCTTATATGCATTATTGTTGATTTAACAAATAGCCCATGTTACCTTGTCTTCTCCCTTGAACTAAATGCTTGCAGATTCCAGCTTAGTCCAAATGCACGTGTACTATTATTATTATTATTATTATTATTATTATTATTATTATTATTATTATTATCCACACCGTTCGGTCATGCAAGTGAACGGCAATATGATGAACTGATTGAGATGAGAGAAGCTGGTATGAACTCGACCTCTCTTGTTTTTGTAAATACGATTAGTTCATCGTTCCTGATGCAGCCTATTATGAATGAAACATGTTTGCAATGACAATTAGAGATTATAGTTGCTTATGACATGCTTAATTAGCTAGGAGTTTATAATGGTTTACCTTGCGTGCCAACATGCTATTAAAATGGTTGTGATGTGGTATGACAGGGTGGTATCCTCCTTTGAATGATTCAAGTGGCTTGACTTGGCACATGTTCACACATGTAGTTGAAACAAAATCAACATAGCCTCCACGATATTTATGTTCATGGTGGATTATATCCTACTCATGCTTGCACTCAATGTTTATTAGTTTTAATGCATTTTCATGACTGTTGTCGCTCTCTAGTTGGTCGCTTCCCAGTATTTTTCTAGCCTTCACTTGTACTAAGCGGGAATACTGCTTGTGCATCCACTTCCATAAACCCCAAAGTTATTCCATATGAGTCCACCATAACTTCCTATATGCGGTATCTACCTGCCGTTCCAAGTAAATTTGTATGTGCCAAACTCTAAACCTTCAAATGAAATTCTATTTTGTATGCTCGAATAGCTCATGTATCAACTAGGGTTGTCTGTATCTTCCATGCTAGGCAGGTTATTCTCAAGAGGAGTGGACTCCGCTCCTCACACACGAGAAAATGGCTGGTCACCGGGATGCCCAGTCCCATGCTCTAAGCAAATCAAATCGAAATAATTGCAAACAAAAATCCCCCAGGACTGTTGTTAGTTGGAGGCACCCGTTGTTTCGGACAAGCGATGGATTGATGTTTGTTGGTGGTAGGGGGAGTATAAACTTTACCATTATGTTTGGGAACCACCTATAATGTGTCTAGCATGGAAGATATCGAGATCTCTTGGTTGTTATGTTGACAATGAAAGTATGCCGCTCAAAATATTATTTATCTCTATTTCAAAATCGAGCTCTGGCACCTCTACAAATCCCTGCTTCCCTTTGCGAAGGGCCTATCTATTTACTTTTATGCTGAGTCATCATCCTCTTATTAAAAAGCACCAGTTGGAGAGCACCGCTGTCATTTGCATCCATTCCTATTAATTTATATTGAGTATGACTATGACTAGATCTCTTTTACCATGAATTACAATGTCTAGTCAGTCCTTGATCTTCAGATGTGCTCTGCATTTATGTTTTGCGGTCTCAGAAAGGGCTAGCGAGATACCATCTTGTTATATCATATTATGATTGTTTTCAGAAAGTGTTGTCATCCGAGATTTATTATTATTGCTCGCTAGTTGATTATGCCATTGATATGAGTAAACATGAGACCTAAGTGTTATTGTGAATTTGGTTAGTTCATAATCTTGGCTGAAAACTTGAATGCTGGCTTTCATATTTACAACAACAAGAGCAAACAAAGTTTGTAAAAGTTTTTCTTTATCACTTTCAATTTATCAACTGAATTGCTTGAGGACAAGCAAAGGTTTAAGCTTGGGGGAGTTGATACGTCTCCATCGTATCTACTTTTCCAAACACTTTTGCCCTTGTTTTGGACTCTAACTTGCATGATTTGAATGGAACTAACCCGGACTGACGCTGTTTTCAGCAGAACTGCCATGGTGTTATTTTTGTGCAGAAATAAAACTTCTCGGAATGACCTGAAACTTCACGGAGAATATTTTTGGAATTTATAAAAAATACTGGCGAAAGAATCAAGGGGAGGGGGCCCACACCCTGTCCACGAGGGTGGGGGCACGCCTACCCCCTAGGCGCACCCCCTGCCTCGTGGGCCCCCTGGTGCTCCACCGACCTCAACTCCAACTCTATATATTCACGTTCGGGGAGAAAAAATCAGAGAGAAGGATTCATCGCGTTTTACGATACGGAGCCTCCGCCAAGCCCTAAACTCTCTCGGGAGGGCTGATCTGGAGTCCGTTCGAGGCTCCGAAGAGGGGAATCCGTCGCCGTCGTCATCATCAACCATCCTCCATCACCAATTTCATGATGCTCACCACCGTGCATGAGTAATTCCATCGTAGGCTTGCTGGACGGTGATGGGTTGGATGAGATTTATCATGTAATCGAGTTAGTCTTGTTAGGATTTGATCCCTAGTATCCATTATGTTCTGAGATTGATGTTGCTATGACTTTGCTATGCTTAATGCTTGTCACTAGAGCCCGAGTGCCATGATTTCAGATCTGAACCTATCATGTTTTCATGAATATATGTGAGTTCTTGATCCTATCTTGCAAGTCTATAGTCACCTACTATGTGTTAAGATCCGATTACCCCGAAGTGACAATAATCGGGACCACTCCCGGAGATGATCGTAGTTTGAGGAGTTCATGTATTCACTAAGTGTTAATGCTTTGGTCCGGTACTCTATTAAAAGGAGGCCTTAATATCCCTTAGTTTCCAATAGGACCCCGCTGCCACGGGAGGATAGGACAAAAGATGTCATGCAAGTTCTTTTCCATAAGCATGTATGACTATATTCGGAATACATGCCTACATTACATTGATGAATTGGAGCTAGTTCTGTGTCACCCTATGTTATAACTATTGCACGAGGAATCGCATCCGACATAATTATCCATCACTGATCCAATGCCTACGAGCATTTCACATATTGATCTTTGCTTAGTTACTTTACCGTTGCCACTGTTACACTTACTACAAAACTGCTACTGTTACCTTTGCCACCATTACCGTTACTTCCATACTACTTTGCTACTAAATACTCTGCTGCAAATATTAAGTTATCAAGGTGAGGTTGGATTGACAACTCAACTGCTAATACTTGAGAATATTCTTTGGCTCCCCTTGTATCGAATCAATAAATTTGGGTTGAATACTCTACCCTCGAAAACTGTTGCGATCCCCTATACTTGTGGGTTATCACCCACCACCATGAAAATCAGGGGGGAGAGAGAGAGGCAATTTACGTTAACCCTTTCGTAGGTTCCCGTAGATGTAGAAAGATGCAAAATGTGTGAATGTGTAGTGGACGTACTATTGGAGTGCCTAAGATAAATTGTGTGTGTCGACCCTGTGTGTTTATTTACTTCACATGTTAGCTTTGTCTCGGGTCAAACCTTCTAAGTTTATACACACAAAAACGAATCATCATTCCATATACTCCTACAATATATATTACTATTATTGTGAAAGTTCATATACACTGGACGAGATTAATGCAAACACGGCAGATTTTCATTAGATTTCGAACATTTTTAGGACAGAAAAATAAAAGAAACCCGACCCTAAACCTATTCTACGGCGGCGACTGACGTCCTCCATCTGCGATCTCCATGTACGGGGGCAGGGTTCAAGACAAGTGAAGTGAAGGTGCGGTCTCCGGCGAGGAAGAGTAGAACACGGGAGACGGACCGGCCAGTTGGCACACCATGCCCTACCGCCTCCCATGCCCTACTCATCCTCGATGGAGTCCCCGACCTCGGCAGTGCCGTATGTTGGACGACGACAAGTAGGACGCGTGGCTGAAGGTGCTCCCATCGTCGGCCGCCAGCGTGGCCACCGCTTGTGCGGTCGCGTCCGCATCCGGCTATGCCGCTATTACATCGTGAGCGGTGACTTGAGCGAGGGCGGCGACCTCGAGCTTCATCCCCGAAGACAAGATCTCCCGTAGAGCATTCACGCTCGCGGCCATGGCGGATGTGGTGCCAGGTAGCATGATGATGCGCTATGGTGTGGAGTTTAGTTGGGCGTTGCCGCTTTAAGTAGCGCATTCCAGTGAGGCCAAGCGTCTGGGTGCGTCATTAAGTCGCCAGAGTTGGTTCCTCGGGCACCGAGCCTCTTAACGATGGCATACAGACGGACGACATGAATGCGGGCACCTGGCGCCGGCTGGGAACGCACCGCGCGACGGCGCGAGGGACGAGGGTTTTTGGTGAGCCAGGTAGTCAGCTGCGGTCGTGGCAACGTTGGAGATGCCATTTGCTCACATGATATCCCCACATGTCATTGAAAAAGCAAGATGACCCGACATGGTCTCATGTCCCGGGGATGCAGTTCGCCGCGCTACACCACTCCGCGGACGCGTCGCGGCGCACGCGCACTTCGGCGCCCCGTGCATCCTCGACGAGCCGGGTGTTGATCTACTGGTCGTGCCACAGCGCTAACGCCACCCTCGGCACACTGAAGCCGACCGTGTCCAGCGATGAGCGTGTCGCTCACCGCAGTCGCCGTGTCTAGAGGCGGTGCGGGAGCTGCGCCACATTGCTGGCCCCCACGACCCACATGAACAGTTGCCGGTGGCGAGGAGGTCATGGGCCAGCTCCTCCACTGGACTAGTCTATGCCACGTCGTCCCGACAGGTGTGCCCCACACGTCGGTTTCCCTGTTTTCCTGCCCAAATTCGAGCGTCAGTGCTCCACGTTGCGCATTAGGCGCAGAACAGGTGGTTTTCGTGCCCTGGTTCAAATGTGGTACAGTACCAAGTTGTTACCCTAGCCCCAAGTGTGGTGGTTTTGGGTACGGTACCACCCTTTTCCTTTTCAACTAGTGAAGCATAACACTTGATTAAGTAGCCGGAAGGTGTGCTAATGTTGGTGTCCGACTGTTTGAAGGAATAATTGAGGTGTGCCCAATCCATGCCCGCATTTAGGGGTCCAACTTACCATGTTCTGGCAGTAGTAACTATATTAGTCCCTACGTACTCCCTCTGTTTTTATTTACTCAGCATTTTAGCTTTGCTCAAAGTCAAACTTTGTAAACTTTGACAAAGTTTATAGGCAGAAATAATAACATATACAATGACAAATCAATACCATTAGGTTCAGTCAAACCTAATATGCAGAGTAAATAAAAACGGAGGGAGTATCTTACTCCATGACCAAGACGGAAGGGAAAACGAGATAACTTATTGTTTATTTGAGCCGTTCAAGTATAATCATGTGGCGTTGCTTATTTCTCATTCCTCTCCAACCGTCTTCTCCATCGATCATCCCGCCCTCCAGTCGAGTCCATCCTCCCGCATGCCTCATTTGAACATTCCGACGAGTATCATTCGCATGTGGGCTTGACCATGCTTGTATTTCCGATGTTGTAATTTGTCTGACATGCATACAAAAAATGGTTCGTTTAAAGTTTCACGTTGCCTCCACTACGTGTCGCTTCCCATCTTAGTTTTGACATCCCATTCGGTTCATGCCCCGACACATCTTGACGAGATCGATTGATGTTGAGAGATCAATTGCGTGTCGTGCAAGGTGATAAAGGTTTGGTCTGTTTCTATAATAGAAATGACCCGCGGGGGGGGGGGGGGGGGATCTGTGGGGGGATCAGAGGGAGTATATTGTACGTTCATAAGTGAAACGAACATATTGTACGCACCCTAGTCCTCTTTCAATCGATCTCCGGACCCCGAGATGAAACCGAGAGAGAACGAGTGGGTGCATGTGTGATACCTAAGGCGGATTCAAAATTTTGAACCGGTGATCATAGCATCAGCAAATCATATATAAAGGGTATTCAATGCTCGTTTCACTTTTGAATGTACAATATACTCCCTCCGATCCTTTCTAGTTTACATATAAGTTTTATGTGTAGTCAAAGTATCTCTACTCTGATCAAACTTACAGAAAAAGTATCAACATTCAACAATGCCCAATCAATATTGTTAGATTCGTACGTACTCCTAGATTTGTATTCAAACAGAGATGGTTTCCAATTTGTTTTCAAACACGTGAATGTGCTTGTTCTCGTGCATGCCCTTCCTACTAGGATTTCGCCACGTATAGCCAGTCCAATAGTAACTTTTTTTAAGCTCCCTGTCCAATAGTACTAGTGGAGTACTAACAACAACTATAGTAGAGTATGCAGTGCTCATTGTACTAGTACTCCTCTGACGTAGGTATCCCTGCCTTACCCTGCCTTTCGGTCACTGACTAGCGGGCCCCATGCTTGCTAGGCCCCGCAGGTCAGTTACTCAATGGGTTCGGCCACGTCAGGGGATCCTCATCCTTAGTATACTCCCTCTGTTTTTATTTACTTCACATAAAACGGAGGGAGTAGTAGTATAAATGACGTGGGTGGGGGAGGGGGAGGGATGTCGGTTTGCTCTCAACTGCGGTCCCACAAGCGAGAAAACGCAAGATGAAGCACGTTCCATTCCGTGAGCAACGTGGAGGGTCCAGCATGCCGGGGTGCAATGCGAACATGACAAGAGCGATGTACAGTCAAAACCGATTGACCGGTTGTCATTGGAACCACTATTCACACCAGAACCTTCGCTGCTCGGCCTACGCCAGCCACTGCCCCAAAACCACACCTCCTCTCCAACCCATTCCCCTACCTTTCGATCCCCTAGCCCGCATCAAGCGTCCCCTAGTTCGCTGGAAAGCCATGGTGCGCCGCAAGACCCCGTACTACAAGATGCTGACGCCGGAGCGCCGCGCAGAAATCGCGGTGGCAGTCGGCGCCACAGACCTCCGTTCCCAAGCTCGCTTTGCGGCGAGCCAATCCCCGAGTTCTCTGGAGCCAAGCTCCGAGGAGGAGGAAGCCGATCCAATGTTCATGGCGGAGGTCATGGCGTAGAAGGACCCCGATGCGTATGAGACGATGGACGTTGACTTCGTGACGGCGTCCGGGTCCCCAGGCGGACCAGCGGTTCAACTTGGTGATACTAAAGGAGGACTGGGAGGCAGAGGCTCAACTCGATGTGGAGCGCGCAAATGCCGCTGCCATCGAGGCTCTCCTGTAGGCGGAACCGGATGTCGTGGATGTGAACCATGCGGCGGAGGCTCAACTTGACACGGAGCGCGCGGATGCCGCTGCCATCACTACATAAAAAGGCACATCCGTGACATTTTGGGCTGAACGATTTTTTTTGTCATACTTATGACACTTCTATGACGATAATTGTGACAAAACCCGGTATCATCATAGATGTGGTGGGGTCCTACTTCTATGACAAAAAATCATGACAGAAAATGGGCTTTTCGTTCATGGTAGAAGCGAGGGCGAGGAAAATATCGGGGTGTTCCCGGTTACGGTGGGTGGTCGGGGGCGAGCGATGTGCGTTTCTCTCGTACACGCACGCGCGTGGGTGCGAGGCATTGGGCTCTAACTGAACCCGAGCGAGGCGTTGGGCTCTAACTGAACCCGAGCGATCGCACTGCAGGCTACGCGTTACTGAACCCGAGCGATCGATCGATAGCTGTTAACTGAACCTGATCGAGCGATTCCTTCACTACTGCTGCTAACTGAAGCCGATCGATGCTGCCTCCGGATGAACGGTGAGCGTTGCTGGGGGGCTGGATGAACAGTTCCCGGTGGGGGTGGATGAACAGGACCCCGTGGTGTTGCCTCTGGATGAACAGGACCCCGATCGATCGAGCCGGTTGGGGCTGGATGAACAGGACCCCGTGGAGGGCAGGATGAACAAGACCACCCCGTGGAGGGCAGGATGAATAGTAGATGGTGGAGGGCTAGATGAACAGTAGCCCATGGAGGGGTGGTTGAACAGGAGCCCGTGGAGAGGGCTGGTTGAACAGTACCCAGTGGAGTAGCGCGCGGTGGAGGCTTGATGAACAGGAGCCCGTGGATGCACAGCCGCAGGTGGAGGCTGGAGGAGGTCGACGGTGGATGAACAGTAGCCCGTGGAGGCTGGAGGGGGTCGACGGTGGAGATGAACATTATCCCATGGAGTCCCATTTTGTGGTACGCCACACCCCTCCCGATGAACAGGACCCCCGTTTCGACCGTAGCGCTCCAACACAAGTCCGTTTCCTCCATTTTGCGGTACGCCACACCCCTCCCGATCAACAGGACCCCCGTTTCGACCGTAGGAGCTCTGTTTCCTCCGTTTTGCGGTACGCCAGACCACTCCCGATGAACAGGATCCCGTTTCAAACGTGGCCGGTCGAACACAAGGCCGTTTCCTCCGTTCTGCGGGACGCCAGGCCTCGTTTCCATCGGCTGTTCCATCCAAGCCCTCCCGATGAACACGACGACACATTCCGTTCCGACCCAGCCAGTTGGCTCCCCATGAACACGAAGACGACGCTGTTTCTCCGTTCCGACCCAGCCATGTACACGAGCCCTGGCCGTACGTATGTGTGAGTAGGCGTTCGAGACACTGCCTGTATGTACGTACGTGGCCGTATTTTCTTTCTTCCACACTTGCCGCTGTACGTACGTGTACATGCTACGTGCGCGCCTCTACTACGACACGTGCGTGCCTCTACATCGACCAGCATGTACGTACACGTTCGCGACCAGAATTACAACGCTACGTATGCTTCGACCAGGTGGGTTCCGACTATCAGGCACTTCCTTGCCTGCGAAGATGTAGCTGGTGGGTCCCAGCAGTCAAGGGGGCGAATCGTTTTTTTTGCCCTGACGCACTTCCTTGCGTGCGAAGATGTAGCTAGTGGGTCCCAGCAGTTAGGGCGAAACATTTTTTTTTGCAAAATACGGTGGCCCGTCCGGTGGGTCCCCGCTATCAGGTGGAGGAATAATTACTTTGCGCGTAATAAGGAGGCACTTCCTTGCTGCGGCCGTGGACCCAGCTGTCAGCCTCTCCACGTACAGTCCACGTCCGGTGGAAGCCTTTCCTTGACCATGTTGACCATGCCGCGTCGAGAGCACCAGGGCGGTGGATGACGGCGAGGCCTAGGAAGGGGACGACGCGGAGCCGGGGAAGACGCGGAAGTGGATGCCTACGCGTAGAGGAGTATGAGGGTTCACTGGTTCGCTACGGTGTGAGGCTGCCATCGCCGCAGAATAACAGGGGGTGTGGGTGAGTAGAGGGATGGGCGGATGGCCTGGCCAGCGGTGGGAGTAGTAGGGGCGGTGAGGCCTCCGCCGCATCGCAGCCGGCCACGGGAGGCAGGAGCACAAGGCACGACCGGCGCTGGTTTGGGCGGCTGGAGCAAAAAGACCAGAGGTTGAAGAAGCACTACGGCCGTTGGATGGACATCATACGGTCACTGGAGCTAGAATCGTGGATATTGACTAAGTTGACAAAGCCCTCCATCCCCGTCAACTTAGTAGGCCCACAAGTCAGCCTTGCACTATACTGGTAGTAGGGGGAGTATTCATTTTTTTGTGCGTAATAAGGAGGCACTTCCTTGCGTGCGAAGATATAGCTGGTGGGTCCAAGCTGTCAGCGGCGGTAACGTTTTTTTGCGAAATACAGAGGCCCTTTTGGTGGGTCCCAGATGTGAGGTGGATGGATCATTATTTTGCGCGTAATAAGGATGCATTTCCTTGCGTGCGGCCATGGACCCACCTGTCAGCCTCTCCACGTACAGTCCACTTCAGATGCATGTCGGTCGTTGACCATGTTGACCAGGCCGCGCCAAGAGCACCAGGGCGGTGGACGACGGCGAGGCCTAGGAAGGGAACGACACGGAGGCAGGGAAGACTCGACAGTTGTTTCCCACGCGGAGGGGAGTACGACTGTACGAGGGTTTACTGGTTTGTCTGCCATCGCCGGAGAATAACAGCAGGTGTGGGTGAGTAGAGGCATGGCTAGGCCAGCGATGGGAGTACGGTGGGGCGGTGAGGTCTGCGCGGAAGCACAGCCGGCCGCGGGAAGGAGGGAGCAGGCAGTCCCGCCGGCGCTTGTTTGAGCGGCTGGAGGAGGAAGAGTAGATAATGAAGAAGCACGACGTCCGTTGGATGGACATCCAACAATCACTGCTTGGGCGTCAACCTTTTTTTAGGAAAGCCTCAAATCTGTGGAAAGAATCATACAACCCATCTGCCATTATTTCTAATAATTTACAGCCCATTTGCTAATTCTTAAGGTTTTTTTTGGAGCCCATATTCTTTTTGTTAGCATTACAACCCATATTGTGGCCACGGTTAAAAAATTATACGAAATTTTGCATAATGTGGTCTGAACTGTTTTTAATCCCGAAATTTTGAGTCACATTCAAACTGATTTAAAAAATAAATGTATATCAATATAAAATCCAACAAATTGTCCACGCATAAAAATCAATGCAATTTAAAATCTCGAAATGAACAAAAGAAATTTGAAACTAATTGCCGGTTTGATGTGTTTTAAAAATGTACAGCCCATTTCTCATTACTGATAGGCCATTTTCTCGGCCAGCCGAATGAAGCTCTCCTCGTCTTGAAAGATTTGCAGCCCAATAGGCCTGACAAAGCGACTTACTTGGCAAATCACAAAAAAACTGGGTTGTTGCCGTGGACCCAGCTGTCAGCCTCTCCACGTACAGCACTCCTCCGATGGAAGTCGGTCGTTGACCACATTGACCACGCTGCGCCGAGAGCACCTAGGCGGTGGACGATGGCGAGGCCTAGGAAGGGGACGACATGGAGCCGGGGAAGACACGGCACTGGATGCCCACGGGGAGAGGAGTACGAGGGTTCACTGGTTCGGCTGCGGTGTGAGGCTGCCGTCACCGCAGAATAACAGGGGGTGTAGGTGAGTGAAGGGATGGCCTGGCCAGCGGTGGGAGTAGTATGGGGGCGGTGAGGCCTCCGCGGCAGCACAGCCGGCCACAGGAGGCAGGAGCAGGCGGCACGACCGGCGCTGCTTCGGGCGGCTGGAGCAAGAAAACCAGAGGTTGAAGAAGCACTAAGGCCGTTGGATGGACATCGTACGGTCACTGGAGCTAGAATCGTTCATATTGACTAAGTTGACAAAGCCCTCCGTCCCCATCAACTTAGTAGGCCCACAACTCAGCCTCCCACTATGGTGGGTCCCAGCTGGCAGGGGCTATTCATTTTTTTTGTGCGCAATAAGGAGGCACTTCCTTACGTGCGAAGATATAGTTGGTGGGTCTGACCTGTCAGCGGAGGAAACGGTTTTTTCGCGAAATACAGAGGCCCTTCTAGCGGGTCCCAGAAGTCAGGTGGAGGAATCATTATTTTGCGCGTAATAAGGAGGCATTTCCTTGTGTGCGGCCGTGGACCCAGGTGTCAGCCTCTCCACGTACAGTCCACTTCTGATGGATGTCGTTCGTTGACCACGTTGACCACGCCGCGCCGAGAGCACCAGGGCGGTGGACGACGGCGAGGCCTACGAAGGGAACGACACGGAGCCGGGGAAGACACGGCAGTGGCTGCCCACGCGGTGGAGAGTACGAGGGTTAACTGGTTTGGCTGCCGTCACCGGAAAATAACAGGAGGTGTGGGTGAGTAGAGGGATAGAAAGGCCAGGGATGCGAGTATATGATGGGGCCGTGAGGCCTGCCTGGCAGCACAGCCGGCCACGGGAGGCGGGAGCAGGCGGTTCTGACGGCGCTGGTTAGGGCGGCTGGGGCAAGAAGATCAGAGACTGAAGAAGCACGATTGCCGTTAGATTGACATCTAACGGTCTAACGCTGGTAGAGTCGATTGTTGACTAAGTTTCTTTTTTGATAAACCTTGTGTGCGCATGAACTTAGTAGGCCCACAAGTCAGCCTCCAAATCTGTGGTAGACAACATAGAGCCCATTTGCTATTTTTTAATAATTTGCAGCCCATTTGCTAATTCTTAAGTAATTTATTACAGCCCATTTTCTGCCCAGGACCACGGTAAAAAAGTTCAACCTTATTTTGCATATTTTGGTGGAGTCCAAACTTTTGTAATCCCGAAATGATAAACATTTTTTTAAGAACTTATTGATTTGCCAAAAAAATCATTTTGTTTTTGTAAGCAAATAAGACGTGGGACAATTGAGTTGGTTTAAGGGAAAACCAGTGGTAAAAAAATCAACGCTGGGAGGGAAAACAACAACAAAAATAAGGATGTAAATATGAAAAATGAATTTTATGTATTTTCAATATAATGATACGTGTATATGAACTAGTAAAACTATAGGTAGAGATTAGAAAACGGATGTAGGACATGCGTTTCAAGAGGAAAATAGAACTGGGTTGTGTGTTTGATTCAGTAAAAAAAGTGCATGCGGATGTTCTAAGAAAAAATATAACTAACGCTGGCGGGCCAGAGGCCAGTAGATACCTGCTGGATCTTTGTGCCCCGTTGTCGTCATGGGCTGGGCCTGTTAAAAAAAACCAAGCCTGGGCAGTTTACAGCCCAGTTGAAACTTGCTCGACCTAAAAAAAGGATATACGTGCTCAATAAACGAGAGAATTCTGCAAGTACAGACTGATAACTGGGATGCAGCAGGGATATTGTTTTTTCATCGTGATAATAAGAGCATGCACTTGTTTCAAAAAAATGGAGAACTGGGATTTCGAACGGTAGGTGCTTATGCTACCCATCAAATAAAAATCAGGTGCCTGAAATTTCGTTTCGAAATAAATGATTCTGCTTTATATCCATATCGACCCTCGGCATGATGGTTGGAAGCAAATGCCAAGTTCATACCAAAAGATTGTTAACAATAATACCAACTTGTGGATGACAAGGTAGTACAAGTACCAATACCAAACTAACTTGTAATCTTTTTACTCCCGGCCCTTGTGTTCGTCTGGTAGAAAATCTTGCAGAGGACCAGCTCCCGCTCCTTCTCTTGCTCCAGGTCCCCGAGGTGGTACTGGTGCATCACCCAGTTGGTCCTCTGCTGGTCGAAGTTCTTGTTGGTGTGCAGCACCAGAACCTTTTTGCTGCCCGCCTGCCGGCCGTTTACCATCACCGGCAAGGTATTGCCGGTGTTGTGCCACATCGCGTGCATGCCGCACTCCGACTGTATCTTGCGACGCGTCCATGTGCCCCTTTTGAATGCCCTGGAATTGCGCCGGAAGAAATGCTTGCTTAGGCCACTCAGTGTGATACCTGCAGTATTGTCGAATACATGTTTTAGTGTACGTAGTTGGCATTTTCATAACATCTTTGGCATGTTGCAGTCACTTGTTTCACTTTTTATTAACTTTCAAATTGTAATTGCTTCACCAGGTCTGCGTCTAAAAAGAAAAATAGAACAATAAACAAAGGAATATGTTTGTGCAAGTAGACGACCGATCGGTATCTTACCTGGAAGTTTCTCAGGATGGGTGTAGCATATGGCGTGCTCGCTGTCGATGGTTGGTATGAACAAATCGATGAGAGGGTGAGATCTCGCGCTGTCAGCACTCACTTTGGCCTCAAGGTGCTCGATCAGCTCCTGATCTGTGGGATCGAACTTGACGCCAGCCGGCATCACATGCCAATCCTTCTTCGACTTGCATGGGTTAATTCCAGTTATATGGTACTCAATGTATGATCAATCGACTATTTTAAGTGATTGATGAAATATTTCGAAAGATAAGTGGTACTCCAAATCTGAAGTCCAGAATACCCGAACACGCCGCCGGGATTCTTGTGTCACCTCACGTGCAACGTGTTGTCACGTCAATTCAATGTGTGGACATGATGAATAATTTGACCGACGCATACTAGTACTGCTACCGTACTACTTACTAGTCGTATTTAGTGTCACATTTTAACCATTGGTTTAACTAACAAGTACGCACTTGAAGCCTAAGTGATATATATATATATACTGCACATCATCTCCATCATTATTATTAGTACATCCTGCGCAGGTGAGTTCGGATGCACTTGATCCCAGAAAGGTATCTATCCTTCAAACCAGAGGAGTGCTTCAAACTAGCAACAGTACATAATATCCAACAAAAGAGGGTCGTGCTACAGCAGCAGAATACATGGCTCAGTCTACATATCAGTACAAATCAAGTTGTGCATATTTGCTGTTGGGATGAACCACATTGCCGCGTGTCGGGTTTGCAAAAGCCACCCATCGCAAGGAAGCTTGATGCCTTTCACACACTGAAGATTATCTGGCAACAAGCTGTGTCGACAAATCTCTGGATATGGTGATTGATGAAACCCATGGTATGATGTGTAAACACAGTCCCCCCTGGCGAAAGGAAGTTGCATAGCACGGTAATCATCGCCGGTGATATGATCGATGATTGGTTGGATGATCGGATAATTGAGCCCGAGGAACATGGAGTGGTTGCTGAGGCTGTAAACCCGCCTCCAGTTGAATACGCCTGGCCCAACGGAGCTGGGATCTTTCTCGAACACGAAGCAGCCATAGCCATCAATGTCACGAACGCCCCAGGCATTGTACTGCATGTGGTTTGATGAAATGGTTTGGTCAATTTGGTACGTGCAAATGAGCATCAAATGACCACCGTCAGCTGAACGAGTGATAAACCACCACCCATCGGCTGGTATGATTCCAGGTCCTGGAATCATGAAGGCCAGCGCATTTGCATCTGCTGCAACAATTCAAATTGGAGACCAAAAGGACAAAAATAAACAATCATGTTTAGAGTATGTGTGGAATTAAGATTATTATAACAGTGACACATATCATAGACAAAGAATTGCAATGCCGTGGTCATAATCATACCACAAGTTAAAAAAAATAAGCCAATGGCTTTCATATTCTAGCAATATATCATGGTTCAAACATCATGTAACAATGAGAGGAAAACAGATATTGACAGGGCCTACTCATATTCTACCATAGCACTTACTACAGTTATCATATCAGCTCTAAGCAATAAAATGCGTTGTTATAAAAATCCTGGAAATGAGAGTAACATATAGTAATCATGAGGTTATACTCACAATATCTATTCTAACAATCATTAGATACCAATTGTTCTCATATCAACTCTAACAATAACATGTGTGGTCATAAAAATCTAGGAAATGAGAGGAACATATAGCAATGATGTGGTTATAGACATACTATATATTCTAAATTTGTAACAATGAACAGGCTGTCGTATTCTTAAGGTAAAGATGAGATCAGATAGAAAAATTACACGACGATAGATTCCACCAGTATAGGCAGCCAATATGTGCATCGACCGCATAAACGATGCCATCGTGCACTATAGCATCAGACAGAAGTGTTGGATAAAGAGGATCGACGATGAGCCATAACCATGTATGGCGACCGGATTCGAGATAGACTAATCCCATGTTCAACTCGGCAATGAGCTTGTAATCCATGTAGTCTTCTGATGGTGTGGGCACTACGCAGATTACAACCTTCAGCAAACAGAGGTCGAGCCAAAAGCTCGACACGTCTCGTGCGTAGTAGGCAGGAGTGTCCGGCGGGCCGCGAGGCTCGATGGTGGCGGTATCCAAAGATGGAAGGGTGATCTCTCGCTGGGTGTAGACATCCACGAGACGCCATTGACTACCGGATTGGTGGATGAGGACGATCCAGTTGGCCTTCATGCCCGCCCAGTAGTGGCCGCGCATGAAGGACAGGTGGAGGGGTAGTGGTAGCATGTCAAGGGGCACCACGGCAATCTCCATAGGATCGTCAAGTCGGTGTCTGGGCCACCTGCGAGGATCGGGCATCAGCAAGCAGGGTGTCTTGAAAAGAGCCGGCCGGTTGCAGACGAGTAGACGGGACAAAGACATAATGCATGCGGCCAGACGGACGGTGCTGAGTAGGTCCATACGATTACAGATCTGCTCCAGGAGAACATCGGGGAGGGAATTCCAATCGTGGCTCTACGTGTCAGTCGGTTCTGCCATTGGGGTTTTCAGTGCCTGCGAGCCAGCGGGGAACTGGATTCGGGCAGGCGAGCGAAAAAGCTTCTCCTCGTGTGGCCGAGCAGTGAGCGGGGGGATATGGTACGCGCGAGCTACCAAGGAAGATAGCGCGAGCGGGTGAGCAGAGAGCGGGGGGAAATGGTGTGCGGCCGACGATGGGGAAGAGAGGAGGAAGGAGAGTGGAAGACGGCGAAGAAAGTGCATTAAATCTCAATTTTACTACTACTACCAGGATATACCGTCCTTCGGAGTGTAAATAGTTACACCGATGACATATGTGTCTACCACAAGAGGGCCCATATGTCAGTTAATGGAGGACAGAAGCGTGCCCTACTGGAAAACATGATGGCAGTACTGGGTAAGGCTGATTTAGTAACACCAACACACTGGTTCAGCTTATTATTAATTAAGTGTCCCATCTACTGCAACGTGTATTGTCACTTCACTGCGAAGACTAGTTGAATAGTTCTCTCTGACCGAGATGGGGAATAATGGATCGCAAAGACTTCCTTTCTACATTATCCCTATGCATCTAGGCTCACTTCACTCATTTTGCTCCATACGTAATCACTTGTTGAAATCTCTAGAAAGACAAATACTCCGTATTTGGGAACAGAGGGAGGATTTTACTCCATATTTGGGAACAGAGGGAGGATCACCATATGGAGGGAACAGAGGAAGCTTGAAATATGAACATGTCAATGGGAGGGAGTAAGCCCCATGCATGCATGCATGCATGCAACATGCAACACTCACACGTACACATGGATGAACGCAACACTCACGTACCCATGCGACACACATCACACGACGCAACACACACGCTCACGCTCAAGTGCTTAACCTACTCCCTACATCCGTGAAAGACTGTACATTTAGAGATTTACACATTGACCAGGGCATAATTAGCGCCCAAAAGTAGCAGACTTATGTGTGCATGCGACCATTGAGAGAAGAAGATTAAATGAAGGTCGTTGCATGCTGTAATTAAGGATAGACATGTAGCCTATACCTAGAGCACAAGTTGGTGCATTAGTCAATCAATATCGATTTGGATTAAAGGCTAAATGCATTGGAAGTGTAGATGTACTACACTCTTTGTTTTTTAGCTGATTTCTTTGCTCTGCCAACTGAGCGGTGGGACCCAGAAACCAGGTGACAATTTAACCAGTCAACAAAGTGCCACGTCGACTATGTGGCCGGTCAGTAGGGTGCAATACGGTGCTCTACGATGAGCTAGTGATCGTATAATCACCGCAAAACTATATATAGTGACCGTAAAGAGCGGATTGTTACATACGTTGACCGCCAGTGTATTTTTCACGTTTCAAATTAAGCCATATTAATCGGAAAGGACGCAGTATGGACTAGTAGTAGTACTGCTTTGATGTGTCCCGTCAACTCACCGAACGAGGAGAAGCTTTCTTACTACGCCTCTCCCTCGCCCACGTGCGCGGTGGTTCGCAGGACGAGGAGAGGGTTTTGACTACAGCGCCCTCTCCCTCTCCCTCGCCCTCGCCCTCGCGGTGGACGTGCAGCAGTTCAATCGGTGTCAGATTGCCAGAAGCATAATGTGTACTGTAGTATCATCATTGTTGGACCTTCCGAAGAGGCGAAGAGCCAAGTGCAAGGTTCACACGAGTACGAACTGTTGAACCTCCCAAAGAGGCAAAGAGCCAAGCGCAAGGTTTTATAGGAGTTGTCGTCCTAGTAGGAGTGTACTACAACTATAGCAAACGATGCTACTGTATGATGCCGCCACGTCACGTATATCCAAAGTTGTGCCACCTTTTTTTTCTCAAAGAGCATGTTGGAGCCCGTGCAACAACCACACAAGTTGCACGTACACATAACACAGTTACTAGTAATAAATTCTAAAGGACATATGCCAGTATGCCACACAAGTTCATCTCCAATTCATGTGATAAATTTGTGCACGACTAGTCTACATATATTCACAACGCTATCGTTCACAATTTACCGTACTCCACTGACACGTTATAGATGGGCTACATGTCCTCCTCCAGGGTCCAATCCCAGGTGTTCTTCATGGATGGCGCGATCCATAGCGGTGGGCAACGGGAATCATTGTCACAGCTTTCTAGTCCGGTTCCACACGATGGAGACTCATCCAAGCTAAAGCGGCATAAATCAGGGATAGCGTGTCCCAGCATGTCGTTCATCCGGCGGTGCGCACTGAAGACACAACCATGCTTCATGAACAGCAGGCCTTCCATGTCGTGCACGGAAGGTGGCATCCGCTTCACAATGGGGTAGCTGTCCCCAAGAAAAGCGAGTACTCTCCAAGAATGTTCCTCGGCACCCACGTAGCATCACGGGGGTCGAACTCGGCGCCGTTCATCTGGTACACGCGGCATCTCAGATCTGGACACATGGTGACGTACATAGTCAAGGTCCATGCATAATAATGTTGTGCTCAAATATGGCGGTCAGTAATACTGTGCAGCAAATAGTACTACTCCGGTATAGAGGAAGTAAAATAACCGACTTATTATATATACCACTCTTGGCTACATGGATGAGATAGTAAGACATGGAAAAACAAAAATGGTGGAAGCTGGTGGGTTCAAGTCTTCAAGGGCCTAGCTAGCTATACGCGTCCTCCAAGGTAAAAAGTACTCCTACTAGTACGTAAGTAGAGTACTAGTACAGCAATGAAAGAGAATGCGAGAGGGTTAAAAAAATGGAATACCTGGGTAGATGGTGACGGTCCTATCGTGGTAGATTGTGTGACCATGTTGCACATCAGTGGTATCGTGGGTAACGACTGCTAAGATAGTTGATCCCAATATGCCAAAGTGAGCTACAAGGTTCCAGGTTAGACCGAATCGCGGATGCAAATGCACATCCAGGATCGGCGATCTTATTTTGATCGCGGGATGTCTGGTCCCTGCAAAATAATGGAGTACCGTTAGGGATGCAAATGATGGTTTGTGCATTCCGTTTGTAATCTCTCGTACCGTAGGATGGAAACCAGATGAAACAAGTCCCCTGGCTTGTCACCGCGAAGATGCAGCCTAGATGGCGCACGACGTCTTCGAACGTGTAGGGGTACAAATCTGCCGCCGCCAACATGCGCCAGCCTGTGCCGTTACTGCCTCTTGCATTGATGGCAATCCTTATGTCGAACACCGCGATGAGATAGTAATCATCGTAGCCGCGTTGCTTTGTCGGCGGGTCCGCAATTACTATCTTCTTCAATCTCATGTAGGCATCATCATATGTATTCAAGCCCAGCCAGTCCGGAAGGCTGATCCCAATGGTGGAGAAGGGGTCTACCGGAACGGCCGCACTGCTGTGGATGTTGTGCAAAATGATGGTGGTATCCGGCCGGAGGTATGCAAGCCAATCTTCGTTGGCACTGACCCATACCTATATATAAGACGGTGGGCAGCGGAGAAATTACGGGATGGAAATGGAATAACTAAGTACTACATGATCAACCTCCATTACTGACCTGCTCATCGGACAAAATCTGACTACCTCTCAACGTCGGCAACTCTAGTGGAGTCAAAGTGCAACCATGGCCAGGGAGCGGTGGACTGTTCGAAGGATTGTCCCATAGAAGAACCATCTCCTCGAGGACGCATGGAAGACCAACAAGCATGGCCTTTTCCCAAGCCATTTTAAGCACCATCTTGAAAAAGTTGGTGCAGGAAGCACCGAGTCTTGTGGCGGTGAGGACGTTGGAGCGGCGTGCGATTTCTCCCAGAGGATCATCGTCCAAGGTCTCCCAGCCCTGACGAGGAGGAGAACCGCCTGGCAAATCCATGGGAGCAGCGACGAACTGCCTTCTCTTCGGGGGGAGGGGAATTGGCGAGGAGGAGATAAGAGCGTAGTAACCACAGGGCCTCGTCCCTTCCAACTGTAGCGAAGGGGTGAGGCTATTATTTACTACTAGTACTAGCATTATGGGACGTTATGGGATTGCATTATACTGTAAATAACAGCACTAGTAAGAAATTTTTAGCACTAGCTAGTAGTTTTCGGCGTGGATTAAGAAATTTTGGGTATGTTTTTGCTATTTTTGTACACGCCAACTAGTGTCAAAAAACGTCTTACATTATGTGACGGAGGAGTACGTACTCGTACTGTAGCAGTACTAGTACTACTTTCTCAACTAGTAGTGCGAGGGTACTACTAGTGCTATGTACTATACTTCTAGTATAGTGCACCAGTTTTGAACTCTTGAATCTCAGGGCCAAGGAGCTATAGTTGGAAGTGGAGGATACTACTGTTCTCTAGAACCATCGCTGTACTATCAATGCAGGGAAAGTACACTTGCGTAGTGGCCTAGTGGGTACTCTCGGTGCTCTATTCAGCCGCTCCTCTCATGTAGCTGGCCTACTCAGCCGCTCCTCTCACGCACACACTAGCAGCCTGTTTATCAGCGATGGTTACTGCGGGGGCAGAACATTTGAGTTATTTGATACAACGAGACTAGGATTTTCGCTTCCATTTGTGGAGGTGTAATGGATCTCGTCGAACTTTGTTAGTAGTTCCTTCTTTATGAATGAGATGAAGCAAAGCTTTTACCTCCGTTTCAAAAAAACACGTCAAGAGGAATTTCTTTTATAGTAGAGCCGATAATGGAGTGAAGTCCATGCGTGCAACGCCACAAGCTACAGAGTAGTAGTAGAGCACTTTACGTACGGAGCCATATTGTACAGTTCCCAATGCCCCGCCAGGCTTTTCCGGCTCCTCGGGCTTAATTGGGAGGCACTAGTTTAAATATGCTACTAGCTGATGAGGAAGCTGCAAGCGAGGTGCGGCTAGGGCGAGCACGCGAGCCACGAGATGCTGGGAAGGAATACCCGTTCACGTGGCTAGGCTATCCAGTGCACCCAGATTGTGGTGTCGCACGTCCGTTTGACTTCAAAACTCAAACTACCCATGTAAAATATTGGCTCGCAGTGAAGTTACTATTTAAAAAATGGCCGCCATGCGTTCGGCCGGGATCGAACCCACAAAACGAGGTATACACTCCCGCGACCACTAGTAGTACTCGTTGGAGTACAACGCAACCTAGAATCGCCTTTTGTCGCTAGTAGTATATTGTTCCTTACAAGAAACCCCTAATAATGCAAGAAACCACTAATAATGCCAAGAAACTACTACCACTTGCATACGAGGCAGACTTAAGATAAGACTACCTTATCAACCATTGTACATGCTCTTACGAACTAGCCTTACCAAGAAACGACTACTCTATAAAGTGCCGTTATAGGCACGTTTCAACCCATGGCCCTGTTTGGATACATTTGTTGTCAATCTAACCCTGCCATCCAAACACCACTTTGGTTAGAGTTAGTTCAGGGTTAGAATCTAACCTCTGGCTTAGAGTATCCAAACAGGGCCCATGTCGCCCATTAAGTCAACGCCTTCTATTCGACCGGGCGTTATGACTTGTGGGACCTACATGTCAGTCTGCACAAAAATCCCCGAGTGACCCCCTAGCTCCGGCCCGTCCACCTAGTCATCCTCGGCCATGGGACGCAGCTACCGCCGCCGGCAGAAGGAGGTCAAAACCGCCGGCGGTGCGGAGCCCATCTTGCGGCAGCCCGGATGCCAGCTCCGTCCGGCGCTCGCGGCCGCTAGCTAGCCAAGATAGCTCCGTCCAGCTGCTTGTCTGCAAGGTTTGCTAGCTAGATTGACACGGCGGTTTGCTTGCGCGCGCCGCGCTAAGGCCAGCCATCTGGCTCGAGCGAAGGCCAGCGCAGCGGCTTGCTCGCTCGTGAAAAAAGTCACGCTCGGGCCAGCCTGCGAACCCGTGCGGAGGCCAGCGCAGCGTCCGGCCCTTCCGGCGGAGCGGCGGCCAACTCGCTCATCACCGGCGCCACCGACGAACGCGCATCAGTACTGTTTGAAGTAATGTTCAGGAAAAATAATGATTTGAGGGGGAATAACCTGATAGAAGGTCAGATGTGGGTCCCTCATGTCAACGGTCAAACAAAATGTGTTGGTTTAAGCTGCCTCGTGAGCACGGACGTGTGGGCTAACCCTGTCATAAATGGGTTTAACCTAACCTAATCGGTAGGTAGTAGTTTTTGGCGTGGATTAAGAAATTTTGGGTATGTTTTTGCTATTTTTTGTACAATAGATTCTTTCTAGGGCTGGTTGAAAGTGGTAGTTTTTTGTTAAATACTCTACATATTGTAAGTAGGAGTGAAAGTTAAGCTTTGGAACCCAATAAGCAAGGCTAGTTACATAGTGCATATGTGTACATGATTGAAAGTAAATATCAACAATGAGTGACTAATATCTTCATGGAAAACTCGAAACTAGGGAATACTAGGGAAAAAATTTGCATGGTTGGAAATACTAGCAATGTTCATGTGCGTTGCAACGAATCATAATTAGAATAATACTTATTCACAAACTTGATACAAAACACTCTAATTTTGATATACATATATCACTAGAGATATATTATGTTTCAATTAGAATATATTCCTTGGGCTATTTTGGTGAGGTTAGGGAGGGATGTGGTTGGTTTTAACATACTAATTATGGGTTTTTCTGCAAATTGGTAGACAAGTGGGATGTTTGTGAGAAAAGGCAACAACTTACCTCACAGTCGTTAGATGTAGATCTAATGGTCACAAACGACGGATGGCAGACACACCATCATCACCAACTTAGCCTTCTGTAGGAGTACTAGCAAGATCCGTGCATTGCACGGAACATCAAGATGCATTTTTAATAAAAACACTCGTTGTGATTGACCCATGCGGGGAGTGATCCCATGTGTAAAAATTAATTTTGTCTCGAGAAATAGGAGATAAGGTGAAGAGGAGTGGCGCGTGGTGGTGATTGGTGGTCGGACTGAGCGGAGGCATGGGGATTGACGACGCCGGCAGTGGCCACCAGGCCAGTTTGTTCCATAGGCTTCCTTTCTTAATTGCTCAACAATGAGGTTGTTGGAGATAAGGATGAACGAGGGAAGGCCTTGTCTGCAAATGTGGAGAGGGGTGCGAGTATCTTTTAGTTTAATTTCCATCAGTCAGATATAGATCGGACGGTCTATATTGCAAGATGGCACGCGTACCATCATCACCAACTCGGTTTTTTATAAGAGAATAAATATAAGTATGGAGATACAAACGTATTATCGATACTTGTTTTCGTAAACTAGCATCTACATTCTATTCAACGCCTCAGCATGTGAGGCCTTAGCACAATGACTTCTCGACTATGTAAAACAAAGGTTTTCCCGTCGCCGATAAGGAGGGGGTGACGGCGGCGTGTTTTTTGGCTTGCTCTAGTCCTAGTAGTCATACTAGGTGGTCTAAGCACGTGTAGATTTATTCTTTTTCACGTCTCGTGTTCGCTGTACTACAACGACTGTTGATCAATAGACGGTAAGTTATTCACGGGGAAACCCTTGTTGAGCGTGTTTGCGAGAGAGAGAGAGACAGTGTGCGTGTGTGATATGTCTAGAGACTGAGGCAATGATAACAGATTCTTTGTGTCTATGTGTGTGGAGGATAGAGAGAGACATGTACATGGGGCTTTGTGTTGTGTAACGTGGAGACACTTATAGATAATTAGAGAGTGAGTGTGCGAGATACACATGCGGACATGGGGAGAGATGAGGATCCAGATTAATGGGTGTTCGTGCGTGTCTGTGTGTGTTTGTGCGCACGTTTGTGTGTGAGGGGGAGTGTGTGTATGTGGAGTAGAGAGACCACTAATGACGTAAACCTAGTATAAGGTAAGGGGGAATGGTGTGACATGTGTAGTAGCGGGATAGCATGGGTGCGGGCGGGGGGGCATACTATTTGGAAGAGACAGCGATTGTGTGTGGGAGAGGGGTGTGAGAGCGAGAGAGAGAGAGCTAGTGACGGAGAGAGAGAGAGAGGAAGAGAGGGGGCGAGAGAGGGGGCGTTTGTGTCCATAAATGGCGTATAGATAGGGAGACAATGTTGATGTTGTTTGAAATTGGCCTATGTACGGAGACGCAAGGGAAGCGAGTCATCGTGTGTGTGATAGGGACTTCATGAGAAATCTAGAATAGATGGTGTAGAGAACAATGTGCGAGATCGAGAACGATGATACATTACGGAGCTATGGAAAGAGTCACGACATATATGTATATAGGGAGGAGCTGGGGCGGGTCCGCATGTGGGAGAGATAGAAAGAGGAGAGTGGTGCACAAGGAGACAAAGTGTGCTTGTTTTGAAGTGGGGGTGGTGTGCGAGGTGAGTGTGCGAGAACCACATAACTAGGGAGATAGATGTTTGGGGGCGACGTTTTGTGTGTATGGGAAAGATACGCTCTACATAGTGTGTGTGCTTGGGAAAGTGAGATGCGGGGATACCTAGCTAGAGAGTGGGGGAAGAGATGTGTGCATGCCCAAGAGACAAAGTGATAGAGACCTATATTGGGGTCCGGACTTTAGAAGAGAGAGGGGTGTTAATGTGCTCGTGTGTTGGTGTTTGGAAGAGAGAACGACTTCTCTGTGTGTGTGTGGGGGGTGGGCGACGAGGGGGGGGGGGAGGGGGTTGGCTTCAGATAAAGAGTGAGGTGCCTATATTTGAGGGACTTTAGCGTAATTGAGATATACATGGTCAATGGTGTTTGCACTCAAGGTTGATCAATTTGTTTCACAGTTTGGACTATGAGATAACAATACTTTTGAACATGCGTGATATACTTTGATGTACCAAAATTACAAACCTAAGATTGGAATTTTGGAATTCGACTCCATCATTAGCTTTTGTAATTCACTAGGAAATGTGCCCGTGCGTTGCAACGGGAGGAACAAATTCTCGCACGACCCTAGTAACCCATTCTATGATTGCGCAATTTTCTCCTCTGTGTCACCAGTGCCGATGGTACTCATATTGTCCACCTATTCACGTAGAACATGATCAATCTAAAGTGATGTTCTGCTTGTCATCATACAATGGCATAATGCTCGTGCGTCGTTATGGAGTAAACGTCGTGCGGTGGTGACGGGTGCGAGCGGCTCTAGCACGGCGGGCTTTTGCCAGCCGACACATGCTTTGGCGAGCACGCTGGAAATTGCGAAGCCCTCCTCCATGATTTGGAGTATATATAGTAAAAAAGGCCATTATATTGACCTTTGCACCATCATACCGTAGCATCACAACAACATATACTGGGTGCAAATACTGACACCCTAAATAGCTACTCCCTCCGTTCGGAATTACTTGTCACAAACATGGATGTATCTACAACTAAAATACATCTAGATACATGCATTTCTTGGACGAGTAATTCCGAATGGAGGGAGTACCTTTTTACGCAATGAGCTGATCCCGTACAGAGCTAATGGATTCAGCGTCATCTTAATTTACATATGGGCAGCATGCAGGCCTACCACCAACTAATGCACAACTGTTGTGCATGTACGTTTTGCATGCACCTGGATCGAATCAACCGTCATCTTAATTTGCATGCGGTCTACCATGCTGAACCTCGCCGTTAGCCCAGTATTAATGCTCCCTTTAATTTCGCCTGAGATCTGGGGTCCGTAACTCCCACGATATATGCTTCCTTTCTCTCATATTGGGCCATAATGTCTTTATACCCTCTTTATTTCTGTCCTTACATCCTCTTTATTCCTTGCCGGCTCATATATCGGAATATATTTCCTCTTTTATTACTTTCCTTCTTGTCTCGTTGATTCTTCAGGAGGCTTATTGACTTCAAATCATACACGTATATAAGTTGATCTAATGTAGTATGATGAAGCGAGGTGGGACTATTTAATAATTGAACAAATCATCTTTTTACACAACCACGATGTAGCTCAATTGTACTTGGGGTTTGCGTTTCCTCCTCTCGTCGGGAGTTCGATTCACTGCAGCTCCTATTTTTGCCTCCTTAGGTCGAACGGATCAGATGGGCTGAGTCCCAGGCGGATTGGGCCCAATGCAGCGACCAAGTTAGTTCGTAAATATATTTTTTGGTGCCATTAGTACCACCTTCGAAATCTGCTAATGACGCACAGACGGACGAAAATTTGAAACGGAAGAACGGACGAAAATTCGGAAGGAAGAAGCAATAGCCCTTTTATTAATAGGTATAGATTTAAACGGAGGTTCATTTTTAAGACAGGATTTCATGATTTCAAATTCATATATCAAACCTAGAGATATACACATACGGGCATATTCAAACTTTATAATCATCCACTTTATTCATACACATACACATTTTTGCTTTTGTCATCATATTTAGGATAAACACATTTGGAATTTCTTTTGAATTGGACCATATGGTGGTATTTGCTTGTAGTAGCTCAATGATCCATATTTGAATTGAATGGAAAATCTAAGTTTCGAGTTGGAGACATTGATTTTCAAAACTTGCACCTTTTTTTTGTGTGCAAAAAAAAAATCTCGTCCATGATATCATAGTCGGCCGTACAAGAGAAGAATATAATTTCAGGCGCCAAAAGCTTTCAAACTTCCCGCTCACATCGAAATATCTCGCACCCGAAAGTTTAGCCCTGTGATATTCCTATCTTACCCCTGCCACATGAACGGAAAAGGGCTGCTTTGGTAACTCCATTGTTTTCCCCTCTTTGCCCCCAACATTCTTCCCCAGAGCCCCTCCCCTTCCCCTCCCCGACCCCCCAACCACGGCAAGCCGTCGAATATAGTCCTCCGCCACAGCGGTGGACCTCACACCCCGACGGATCTACCTTCCGCACCTTGGAACCCCCAACTGACAACTCACCACTTCACCCGAGCAGCTTTAGCGACTGGCTTGTACACCGCTCCAGATCTCCTTGACCGCCATCATGGTCCACCGCACCGGATCTGCTTAAACGGCGACCTCGTCCACCACAGTGTAGGCCCTTCACTGACTCCCTTGTCCGTCCCTTCGCTGGCCCTTCATACAAGCCCTCGTCCGCCGCAACAGATCCGCCTCACCGAAAGCACTGTACAACGCGCCCGCCGAAGCCTCCGTCCACTGCACCGGACCCGCTCCACAGACGCCATATTCAACTCCACCGGCCCTGCTTTACCGACGCCGCAGCCTCATCAGGTTATTTCGATCTGTACTCCTTCGGTTTTTCTCTTTATCGTGCAAATGTTCACTTACCACAGATGAGCTTTCTTGTATGTCGACAGGCGCCACAACCGTAGCACCGGAGCCGCTTCAGCGACGGCGACAACCGGCCCAAACTCAACCGCAACACGAGCACCATCGACGATCCTTAGCTATCAAGTATGCCAACGATACCCATACGCCGCCGACAATCAGGTACTATTATCCAACGGCCGGCGCCTACGTTCACTTTCTTAGCATAAGCACTGCACCTTTGAATTTCTTCAGGGCATCATTCAGTTTTTCATGAGACGCGTTATTCTGCTTGCACCTGTAGGGCCATACTTCTGGCAGTGAACATGTTACATGTGCTAAATTACATAGCAGTGCACATATAGTTAATATGCTTTATTTTTGTCCTAAGTATTACTGTACTTCCTAGATATCACTGCCTACTATTTTACTTCTTGCATGCTATATTTATGATAATGGTGTTGTTCTGATGCCACCTGTTGGTTCCATCAGACTGCTTCATGTTCTCTATGCTTAATTACACATCAGCAAACTAGCATGTGGTTCCGCTGGTTTTTGTTCGTTTTACCCTACATTTTCTGATGCTAGCTATTACATCACTGCTACGAGCCTCCGTTCATTACTTTTTGTGTGTTCTTGATGTTCCCAAGTTGCATGACTAATTTGATACTTCTATTAATTATGGAGCTGCCAACCCCATCAAGCAAAATATTTGTTGTTTTGGGGCTGGCACCTCGAACAAGCATAAAAATAGAGGGAAGCGGGTATATTGTCGTGTATGCACACACCCTTCTTTCATTAGTTTAGATGAACCATTGATGATCAATTCGAACCAGTGCATGCGATTAAAATTAATTTTACCTAAATAGAGGGTGCAGAATAAACTACAAAAAGTAGATTTGCAACCACAGGATGCTGACGATATCTTCAAAGAACATTGCAACAGCAGCGAGGCTTCACAGCAACATATGGTAAGCCAGTGTGTTTTAGTACATGTGAAATGTAATGCGTGTGGGTTGCTTTCTTGGCTTGTGCCCTCAACCTGTAATCCCACAGAATAACAAATAGTTCAGTTGTCTGCTTTGCTGTATTGCTTGATTCGAATGCTTGTTTGTTACTTGTTACGCTATACCTGAGTTGGCCAATATGTCAGCAGTGCCTGCTGTACTATCGTAAAGAAATGCATGCCTAGTTCATTTGAGTCCTTAAATTTTCCCCTGAACTTCATCACAAGAATGTCTTCGTAGTTTATATGAGGCCACACTGTTAAGTGCTTTCTCAGATTATTTCAACTGCTTAGATGCCTTGGCAACTTAAATATAGCGGTGGTACACACCCTTTCAACTAGGGATGTCAACTGGGTCCCGTTTAATCCCGATTAAAGTCCACTAGTGGTATGATAGTTCAAAAGAGTTTTTGTTTTTTTGAGGAAAATGAACCAGGGAGCTAGCAAAAACTAACTAGATGGGACTGGCGGATGTCGTTTATTTGCCACTTACATCCCTAGTTTCATCTTACCATTTTAATTTCTTTTCGGCTGATGCTGCTTCGAACCATTTAAATATAGCTTGCCATGCTCGGCAATAATTCGTATGTCATTTACCATGTAAGCTTACTGCCTGGATCATGCGATAAATATCTCTTACTTTTGTCCAGCGGAAACCTTTCAGGATGCCGTTCACACTAGGACACAATGTACAACCCCAGAATCTATTTGTGGAAGCAGTGTGCCATCCATGTTACCAGATGGTAGCAGTTCAGAGGCAACACCGCTAGAGAGCAATCTGAGCATAGATATTATAGTTCTTGAGGCTCTACTAGAGGCAGAAAGAGATGGTGTGGCTGCCATGAACGAGGTAGTCTCGATCTTGAAGCTGGAAATTTTGCAATTAGCTGCACGCATTATGCAAGCAACCCAAGAATTGGAGGAAGTAAGAATGTTGCATTTGAAGATGGAGGAGGTCCTGCTGCTTCTGCTATCTGAAGCCCAGGGTAATCCCAGTTCTTCTTTAGATAGCAGTTGAAATTGTCATTAGATTATTGTACTTGCATGTTGTGTCATGTCTCTGAATGGATTATGTTGTAAGACCCCCTATGTTGTCCATGTGTTGTAATGATCCAAATTTTTAAGGCGAGGTAATCCTCACTACTTGTATGATTGACATAAGGTGAACTGTTTTTCATGTGAGCATATTGTATTGGATGAAATAACTGTTTGACTCAAAGTGTATCCAACCTCCTGATTTCGAAGATCACGACATTTCTAAATCATAATCATATATAAAGGTGGAATAAATCTTTGTTTTGGTTTTGAAGAAATAAATAACAAAACGTAGGGATATTCGTAATCAAATAAAAATTGGATTTGGATTTAGTTGCCAGGGCCCAGGGCAAACGTGAATGCTAATTCTCCCAAGTTTTGAACGAAGCGGCTAAACACCCACTATCATTTGTGGGCTGCCCGAAGCAAGTGTTTGCGAGATGGAAATTACTGTCTACCCCTGGCACTTGACATCCTTATCGACTGGATTTACACTGCTGTCGATAGGGGTAGACTAGTAACTTCAATCAGACGTGACACGATGGCCTCTGAGCCCATTCAGACACGGAGGGTGCCAATGTGGGCGGCAAAACACATTTGATTCAAGCTCGTCCGAAAGACATGTGTCTCTTCCTCCATTTCCCCATTCATCCACGGTGGGTGGCAAAACAAACTCTCCTCGTCCGAAATTGATGTAGGCTAATATTTTAAATAGGGGCAGATGTGTAACTTCCCTCAGACGTGACACAACCGCCCTACCTGTCAGCCCCGTTCATACACCGTGGGAGGCAAAACACCCTCTCCTCGCCCGAAATCGTTACCGGCAAATATTTGGGAGATGCGAGATTACCGTCCTATCCCCAACCGACGTGATATCCGGAATTTTAAACGGGGGATAAGTTCGTAACTTTGCCACATTTCAGACAAGCGCGTCCCAAAGTTTGAGATCCCCCTCCCCCTCCATTTCCCCATTCATACACCATCGGCGCCACGACAACCTCCCCACTGCGGCCAACCTCCTCCATTCGCCACCCCATCCTCCAGCTTGCCGGAGCCGCTACCCCTACCCCGTCGTCCACTGCAAGAGATGGATGTCTCTCATCCACGGTGTCGGACCAGGATCCTTTCATCGCGTCGTCTCGCTTCATCGGCGCCATCGTCCACTTTGTCGTTGCCGCTCCTACGACCGCCTCGTCCACGGCAACTGGATTTATCCCCCAACCCGGTCGTCTACCATCTAAAGTCTTCTTCCCCGCCGCCGACAGCCATCGCACCCGCAGCACCCTCAACGTATCAGCAGGGGCCTACACGGCGTCGCAAGAGAGGTGGTACTCTTCCATATGTGGTTAAGTTATTGATCTCACCCAGAAAATAGATCTTAAATTGTTTACTGTACTTTTCTTGTCCGTACCAAATCGTAGTGGCTAGTTGAATGCAAACATTGGTTGCGAAGTAGCTTTGTCCGGTTTTCACGTTCAGATCCGCCATGTCACGGTCACTATACTCGTAAAGCTTATGGTTTCCCCCCTTTATATTCACTACCATCATCGTAGGTGCTTCACTGCTTCGTGTCGTGCTAGTAGTGCTCCTCAAGACCTCAACCCATCAAGCGAAACAACATGCCACTCATAATTCCAAAGCTTACGTGTTGAAATACGAATCTAATATGATGCTCATATTACTAAAACAAAGAACGTTTAATTGGTCACCTAATGTTCCTATATTCGTTTCGAAAAGCATGTGCGCCACCCACTGGTCCTGCTAGTTCCACTTTCCTGATTTTACTCTTGATGCTTAGGGTTTTCCCCTTTTATCTACTCTACTAGGATCTGCGTAGGTGCTTTCTGTCATACTAGCATTGCTCCACCCTTCAAGCTAAACAACACAACACTCAAAATTCCAAAGCTTAGTTGTTCAAATATGATTGTGATATGATACTGATATTAGTTAACAGACACCTTTAATTGGTTAGCTAAAGGTCCCACTTGAGTTTCCAAATGCATGTCGCGACATATAGAGAGACAGCAGAATTGCATTTCTTTGTCACTTGTTGACTGTACTTTCTTGTCCATACCAAATCTTAGTTATTATTTCAAAGCAAATATCGGTTGCTAACTACCCTTTGCGCGGTTTGCAGCTTCAGATCTGCCATCCCACTGCCACGGTCAACACTATACTCATCATGCTTACAGTTTCCCCATTTTATGATGACCATGATCAGCCTACGTGGTTCGTGTCATAATAGCACTGCTCCACCCATCGAGCTAAACAAGCTTAGTTGTACAAATTCAAATATGATATTATGCTGATATTAGTAAAACTGAGAGATGTTTAATTGGTCAGCTAAATGTTCCTACATTAGTTTCGAAATGCATGTGAGCCACATATGGAGAGACCGGAAAGAATAGTATTTCTCTGTGCGCTCTCATTCAGCATGGGTGGCCAACCGACATTGTATAGAAAGACTTGTAATATCTTCAATCTGCTTGCTCTTCTGCTCTTCTTTAAGATGATCCTCTTCTCTTGCGGTCGACTGGTCAGGTCGAGTTATTCTCCCTTAGTATATTTTGAATTTGTCAGGTCAGGTCGACCTGTTCTTCTTTAGTATATGTTGAAGCTGTCATCTGCGAAGTACCATCACTTATGGAGCTCTCATATTTTGAGTAGTAGGCCACATTATATTAATGCACACACCAAATTACAGCATGCATGGCACCTCTTAGAAGAATTGCAGAGATAGCACAAAGGGATTTACAGGGAGGACGTATTGGATTAGAATCACTTCTGCATTACAAAGAAAATCTCACTTGTTTTTATGTTTTCATGCATGTCAGGTATTGAACATTATCAAAATGAATATGAGAATGGGCGCACGAGAGGAATATTGCAGAACAATCCACTGGCTAACAAACTTGGCATGGTGGAGGATGGCCTATCTTATTCACCCATCGAGGTGCATGCTCTAACTTGGCAAGGTTGTATTGGTCGCACATATTTTGCATCTGACCTCTTGCATTACTTCTACTTTGTTACACCATCTGCTTAGTTTAAGCATCATATATGAGTATATGCCATACCTATCCATTTTTTGTACCTATTCCATGTGTCGTCATACTATGTTTTTTCAGTCAAATGTTGTTCTTTCGTAATAGATGTCCAAAAGGAAGAGGGTGATTGCAGATCCTCAAGGAGTACAAACTAGGTATTTGGAAAAGGTAGTGATACCTGTTAAATCAGATAGATCAACAGCCACAGAAAACACATGCCCAACTATAACAGACTTTACCCCTACTCCAGTGGCCAAACCCCTATTAGAACTGCTGACAGCCCAGCGTCAGGTACTGTCTATGATATCAATTCAAAATTTGAACTCCTAAATTTCTGCATGTGCCTTACCTTTTCTCTTGTATGAAAACTAATTTCAGATGAATCGCCTTGCTCAAAGGATCATAGGATCTCACGACAATACTAGGCTCTACATTGCTCTTGTCAGTACCTCTTGCCCTTTGTCAGCATACTTACACTCATTGCTGTTTGATTATGTAGCATCACTGTAAATGTTCGCTTCTTTATCCTCCCTTTGCTTGAAATTATAAGATCTATATTTACTCTTAGATAAATGTAGAATTAACACAATGGTTATGAAGTTTTGGATTGCTCATGTAAGTACCAGTTGTCATGTACTCCCTCTGTATCGAATTAATTGTTGATCAGTTGGATGTATTTAGAAGTTAATAGTGCTAGATACATCCATTTGAGTGACAACTAATAACGGACGGTGGTGGTATTACTGTACATGCATCGCGAGATAGTTGATTGTCTAGCATTACTCTGCATCTTATCTGCCCTGCCCTCCACTTTCTCAAAATTATCATATCTACATTTACTCTTACCAAAATGTGGAATAAATCCAATGCCACTGCACACGTTGATGCATGCATTCCTCTTGTCACTACCTTTTGCCTTGTAACGCTGTACTTAATTAATTGCTATTTGATTATGTATCATCAGTCTGCACCTGAGCTTCATTATCCTCTATTTCTTCCAATATTATTTGATCTATATTTACTTTTTGCAAAATGTAGAATAATGGCAACGCTTATAAAGAATTTTCTTTGGGGAATTTATTGAATTATCTTTCCATCAACATGGAGAAGGGCTTTGTCCAGCCCGTGTTAACATGTAATGTAAGTTCATCCTTCTCAAGCCTTCAAACTTTGTTCTAGTATAGATTTGGATAGGCATCATTTCCTCCACTGCTGTTTACATCTGATTGGATGTTTGCAACAACTACCGGTTTTAAATTGTAGTTGTAAAAACATGTTCCTTATGCAGAACAGATCCATTTATTTGCTTATATAATTGTGAAGCTTGTTACGTGTCTCCTTGTTTCTCTTTCAGAGTCGTATCTCCTATGCCAGGAAGAACTTTAGGAAAGATAGTGAGCCAAACCATCTTGAGGACAGCGAGATGACCCCAAGGTCCTGTCTTGATGAAGACAGTGAGTTGAAGCTACTCACCAGCAGGTGTGAGACAACCTCTGTGCAGTCGCTGCCTCAATCAGTTCGACTTCTTCAGTCTCAACTTAAAGCGGAAAGGCTTGCTTCAGCTCAGCTCCGACTTGAAGTCAAAGATGTAATGAAGATGTCAGGGGACTGCCTTGCGCACTATGGTGCCATCCAGCTAGGGATGAAGCATCTATCGTTGACACAACTGAGGTTTCATCAGCTTGTTCGGCTGCTTGCGGGGCCCGAGCTTGCCAGGTCTAGTGCCTTCTGAAGTGCTCTCGGTTTTGTACATTCTTTTGTCGCCACGTTTATATGCACTGGTGGCGACCTTTGATGCCCAGTGTATGTAATCCGCGGTCATATTGCGCTTTATTATCACCGGTATTGAACTTTGATTCCCAGTGGATGTAATATGCCGTAATTTCTTTGTTGTATAGTCTAGGTTTATTCTTTGGTCGGTATGTTGTAATTTCGGCTGGAAGGTTCAGTGGATCTCAGTGTTGTCGGTCTTCAGGCCGGCCCCTTACTCATATGGGCCAAACTGTGGGCCTATAATCATCTTGGGCCATTAGCAGGTCTAAACCTATAGTAGTTTCCCACCTTTAATAGGCCATGGGCTACATATTTACTGTAGTGACACTGGGCTTCCTACGGGCCGTAGAAACAATGGGCCTTCTACGGCCCGTAGAAACAATGGGCCTTCTACGGGCCGTAGAAACAATGGGCCTTCTACGGGTCGTATCATTAATGGACCTTAGACGGGTCGTATGATCGATTGGCCAAACATGGGCCAAAAACAGACCGCATTATGGCCGTAAACGGGCTAGAGTTGGAGTCGTTCGTTCATGGGCCGACCATAACGGGTCATCGTTAATAGGTCGTATTTGATGACGCTATGAAAACGGCCCAACGTATTAAAGGGCCACAAATAGGCCGACTGTAACCATGGGCTGAATTTGGCCCACAAGCAGAAAATGGCAGTAACGGGCTGTAAGTAATCGAATGCTGGAAATGAGCCCAAGAAGAAATGGGCCCTGAGAAGGCCGAAAGATAACATGGGCTGCAAACGGCCCAATGGATTAATGGACCGTTAATGGGTATAAAGTGATACACTGTTCATTACGGGCCAGTTTCACCACGGGCCATTAATGGGCCAAGAGTTACAAAGGGCCTCATATGGGCCGAAAGACGTCATGGGCCATACATGGGCCGGAACTTAAAATGGGCTGGAATCATATTGGATGGCCCAGATGACGCTACTGGGCCTAATTCGGATAGGTCGTAATGGGCCCAGGGTTAGCAGGCTGTAAATGGGCTATATGCGAACAGGCCGTTAACAGGCTATCCGTGGGCCGGCCCGCCACCTTTTGACCAAGTCAAACGGGCCGGCCTTTTCACAGGAATGGGTCTCTGTTCGGCCGTGCCACGTGTCGATGTATCATAGGCGCCTTCGGTCCATAGAGTGGATGACATCTGTCCCAACGGTGAGCCGACACGTGTTTCCTCCAGCCAACGATGATTTTACACGTGGAAAATTCCCATTGGTCGGGGCTGTTAGCGGGTTATCGGATCCAAAACCAGACCCGATAGCTTAACGACGTTCTGTTACGGTGGATGCCACGTGTCGGTCACCCTTGACGAAAGCACTTCTGTGACGCGCGATTTATCGTCATGGAAGTGGACACATCCGTGATGATAATTTTGGTAATGTCATGGAACACTTCTATGACAGCACAGGTATGACTATCTTGATTCTGTCATAAAATTTTCATGGATGTACATGCATGACAAAAAAACGTGACCTACTATGACAAACACGTATCATCACGGAAGTGTATTTTTTTGTAGTGCATCGAGGCCCTCCTGCTGGCGGAACCGGACGTCCTAGACTTGAACCGGGCGATGGAGGCTCAACTCGACACGGAGCACGTGGATGCCGCTGCCATCGAGGCCCTCCTGCAGGCGGAACCGGACGTCCTGGCCTTGAACCGGGCGGCGGAGGCTCAACTCGACGCGGTGCGCGCGGATGCCTCTGCCATCGAGGCCCTCCTACAGGCGGAACCGGATGTCCTGGACCTGAACCGGGCGGTGCTCTCGTTCGTGCAGAGCGCCTGCATGCTCCGCGTGAATGAGTAGCTGGTGGCCGAGGACAACCACGGTGCAGAGACACACATCGGCAGCTACGGGTGGTTCGCGCCGGCAGCCAAAGACGACGAGGCCGTCTCATTCTGCGAGTAGTGATAGTTTTTCTTTATGTTGTTGTTTTTAGGGAACTTTTGTTGTGTAAAAACATATATTTATGCAAGTTGCCTGACTTTCATCATTTGGGCCAGTCGACCATTTCAGGCGGTTGGATGAATATCCTATATCACCTAACCCTTCTTCCTCACCTCTTCTTCTGCCCCAACAGACCATCGCACGGGCCGTACGGATCTTCTCCAACATGCGGTTGGATAAACATACTGTATGAACGAAAATTATGTGTCAGCAGGCGTCATGCGGTAGCACGTGTCAGTAAGGGTGTGTTCCCTTGGTTGGGTTTGCGGCATGCAGGATTGACTGTGTGAGGGTGCGGTGCGACCGCGACATGCAGGAGCGACTGTGTGAGGGTGCAGTGCGACCGCGACAGCCGTGCGCAAGTGTACCTCCTTTTCATTTTTAAAACTTTAGGCAAGCTTGGCAAAAATGTGTGGCGAAGTATGGCAATGCAAGGCCTAGACCCACAGGATACAAGTACGTATGTAGGAGTACTACTTGTGTTAAATAAGAAAGGTGGGGTTTTCCTTCGCGGGATTGATCGATGCAAATCCTCGTTTGACGTGTCAATTAATGCGTATTTTTTTCTCCAACGCCCAAAGAGCTAACCATCACACTCCTCATCACTTGATTAATGTAGCGCCATGCAAACCAACCTTCTCACTTCCGCATGCATGCAAGGGTATATTAATGTCCTTGGTTGCTAGTACGAGGCAAACCCCATCAATTTTGCCTCGATTAGTGTTAGTGGTCTTCTGCAAATTGTAATTTTGATATACTGGCCTTGTGTACAAAAAATGGAGGTAGTAACTATTCGACTTCCTTCCCCATTGCGCTGACGTCGACGATATCTCGAACGTTGTGGTTTGGCGAAGTGCGTTCGACGGAGAACACCATTGAGGGAGACCACGGTAAGTCGTTCGCAAGTGCCGCCTGCAAGCCGAGACAACCGCCTTATTTGCATCCAGGAAGTCCGTTGAACCGAAGGACGCGTCAATGTACTTGTACTACACAATAGCGTCGTTCGTCCAGCTTAGTGCGGTGAGGTGGTTTCTCGAAGAAGACAATGGAGAAGCAGAGTCAGCGAAGAGTGAAATGATGGTTGCTTCGTCCGTGCTTTGTGATTTGACACATCACTACTTTGTGATTTGTGATAGAAGGGACAGGGGAGTAGACTCTGTGCTCTATACTGTACATGCGTCCAAGCACGGGAGAAAGAGGAGAGACGTTGCATTTTTTATTCCTTCAATCAATCAATTAGGGAGCTTTGGCTCCATCTTTTTGGCTTTGGTAGCACCATCCACAATGGTTCCCATCGATGCCAAAAGCTATTTTCACATTTGGCTACACATTGTGGATGCCCTTAACCGTACCACTTGGTTTTGCTCCTGTGTGCTATCTATACAAATCTCAGTTATATTGATCTAAAAAATTATAGTATCAAGATTAGTTAAAAGGAGGTGATTTTGCCGCGCGGATGGCGGGGGAGGTTCCTTATTATCGGAGGACGTTGGCCTGGCGGTTTGCTAACATGCGATCCCATGTGTCAGTGCTTTACCAAGCTGATCCACGTCCCACATGAGGTAGAACAACAGCAGAAGCAACACGTGGTTAACTTGAAGAAGATGAGGGAGAAGCGGATTCAGCAACGAGTGAAATGATGGTTGCTTCGTCCCTCCAACTTCTTTTTTAGCATTATTACTTTGTCCCTCCAACTTAACTGCGGGAAAGGTGCAGCTTTGTGATTTGACGCCTCATTGTTCATTACTACGCCAGCGCCATGACTGGGTGCTTCACCCCTGTTGCTATGCACTGTATTTCAATATGGCACGTGGACTTGGTAGCTTGATGTCCCACATGTTGGCGAAAGGGACAAGAACATTTATGAAAGTGAGCGCTCCACTCTTATGATGGAGGAGTACACGACACGGCGGCCCAGTGAACTGTTACTTGTACTATAGTACTACTATAGTTTTGCTGTTTTGCATGATCCATCGATACAAACCTGATTAAACAGGAAAGGGCGGGATTTTTCCCGCACGGTAGATGATACTGGCCATACATTTCAAAGGCAATTTTAATGTATGCAAACCGAATAATTAAGTAACACTATGAGATCTAGTAAAACTAAAAACACATATGATTTATTTTGTTAGAGTGTAGTAGTAGTGTTGTATTGCATAGTTGTTAGATGTAACATGCGAGAACATGTAGAGATCTAGTTTTGGAGGGCCTACAGAGAGAAAAACGTAATACGATCACCGGACTTCAAAATACGCTCATTACGGTCACTATATACGTTTTGCGGTGATTATACGGTCACTTGCTCACTAATCAACATCGGATTGCACTCTGTTGACCGGCCAAATAGTCTGCGTGGCACTATGTTGACTAGTTAAATTGACCACATTCCTTGTGGGTCCCACCTGTCAGTTCGGATAGGAAAAAGGTCAGATAAACACAAATTTATGCAGGCGCAACAAGACTCCAACCCGTGCGCGGGAACCACCTGGTTGTGTATGTGTGTGTCAGGGCCTGATGTGTGCGCATGCACGTGTAGGTTGAGCACTTGAGCGTGAGAGTGTGTGTTGGTCGTGTGGTGTGTGCATGCATGTGTGCGTGTGTGCGTGTGAGTGTTGCGTGCGTGCGTGGTTGTGTGTGTACATGTGAGTGTTGGGTGCGTGCATGGCTGCATGTGTTTGTGTGAGTGTTGTGTGCATGCAGTTCGTGTGCATGCGTGCGAGTGTGTATAATCACCACACCAGCTCATGTGTGTTAAAACAGATGGCTCAACATACCAATACAAGGCCACCTTGTCCGCTGTGCCCGCCGTCATGACTTCGAACCACCGTCCAATATTTTTTTATCGTTTGTTTTCATTCTTACTAGCAAGATGCCCGTGCGTTGAACGTAACATCAAGATGCATTTGTATGAGTAGTTTATCTTGTGAGAGAAAATGATGAACGAGGAAAGGCCTTATTTACAAATGTGGAGAGGTTTCTGGGTACCTTTTTGCAAAGTTTCCATAGTTTCCTTCCTATCCATCAGATATAAATCGAACGGCCTATATTGCAGGATGGCAGGCAGACCATCATCACCAACTCTATTTTTTATAAGAGTCTAGATGTAGAGTCGATACACGCCGACAGGTGGGTCCAATGGTAGTGAGGTAATGTCATGCAACACTAGAGGTGCCACGTGGAGCATTTAACTGGTCAACTAGTCGTGTCTTGAGCAAATACAGAGCTATACGGTGAGCCCGTGACTGTATGATAACCACAAAACATAAATGGTGACCGTAATGAGTGGATTCTGAAGTCCAATGTACGTATCGTGCTTTCGCTTCAAATACAATGATCGTCACTGTATATATCATGAGAGAAAGATGAAACATGTGTGAATGTGGTGGGGGGGTACTTTTATAGGACCTGGAGATAGTTTGTGTGCGTATGTGAAAGGGGCGTAGAGGGGGTGTAAGCGATGGAGAGAGAGATGCTCTTCGTTTCTCTTTATTATGACTAACTTTATATATAGTATAAAAATATAAAAATTCACAGTGCGGAATAAATATCATTGTGGGCACCATGCAATGCAAATTAACGTTCATACTCCTCCATATAACTTTGTAATGTCGTATATATGTAGAAATTCTAAAATAATTTTTTGTCCACACTTTATTCAAAAGGAATGTTGTATGCAAAATAATCGTGAAGAGAGGGCACTTTAGATCAATGGGGTACGTGATGTAACATGTGTGAATGTGTAGTTGATGTATTTGGCATGGCCTAGAGAGGTATGTGTGTGTATTACATATTTGAGAGAGGCATGGATAGAGGGGCCGGCGACGGGGGGGCGTGGGAGAGATAGCACGAGAAATGAGAGAGTTCTAGAGAGAGAGAGAGAGACGAATATGATGTCATGACGAGAGATGCCCCTGAGTGTGTATGTGCAAGGGGGATAGAGGCATGAGGAGAATTTTTTGTGTGTGGTGTTTGTGTTGGTATGTGTGGGTGTGAGAAGATAACGAGACTTGGGGGCAGAGGGTGTCTCACCGCGTGAGGTCCGGTGGGCCGAGGTGAGACCCTTGGTTCGGTTCCGTCCTGCGCCACATTGGTCGGCCCGTGACGCATTTAGGGAGACCCATGGAGGACTAGTCGTACAAGACAAAGATAGCAGAGTCGTGAAGGACTCTGTGTCCACTGGCAAAGCTGGCTAGGATTTGTAACCCTAGGTCCTCGGACTAAGGTAACCCCTTATCACTGATATTACTATTCATCCAACCTAACTTTAAGGGGCATCCTACAGAATGCTCTGCTAGAATCATACTCGTCGATTAGGAAGAGTGGTGGAGACAGAGACAGGCCTAAAGATAATGTGTGTATGGGAGACACGTAGGCAGGTCTATGTATACAGAAAGGGTCGATGGGAATTGTGCATGTGTATGGTTGTGAGAGGAAGAGTTATTGTGATAAAGGTTAGTGGAAACAGTCGTAAATGGTTACAAGAGGGAGGGAGGGTTATATCGAGAGCATGTCTGTCAGAAAGACACCTCGGGAGAGAGTGTGTGAGCATGCGTGAGAGACCACCGATGGAGAGTGAAACTACACGTAAAAGACTAATGTACACATTGATTAAAAATATAAATTGTATCCAAATATTAGGATGGGATCATGATATTTGCAATTCGCGTAAGGAACGGTCATTGATCCATCAGACATCTATATTCTATCGAATTTGAGCATGTCTATGTTATTATTCGACATAATTGATCCACATAGTTAGTATTTTGAACTCCAAACAATGCATCGCTTTAGCAATTGAACATAAACGTGAGTATACTTCATGTTGTGTGTGTAAAGCACATTATACATACAAAAGTTACACAATGAACATTATAAATAGCTAGCTATGAACTAGCATACATTTGAATTCAACTTAAGGTGGTTTAAAAAAACTGAATTCAACATGAAGTCCATTCAATTATTTGAATTCGATATCATGGCATTTGTAAATCATACATAAATTATGGGGGCACCAATCTTTGGTACATAATAGCATATATAGTCATGTACAAAATAGATTCAAATTTACCTCCTTCATTCCAAAATAATCGTACTTATAGGATTTCCAAGTGTCAAAATTTCAAAAAGAGGCGCATAATTTAATGACGTTTTCAAACATATAAGGTCAAATTTAACGTTGTCTATTTAGGTCAATCCTCAAAGTTCAAGAGTACTCTAAACGTGAATGCTTCTATTTCAAAATTTCGAACGAAGCGCCAAAAGAATCTCTACTCGCCCGAAACCGTGTGAGACCAATGTTTGGTAGAAGGAAATTACTTTTCTAACTCTGACCCGTGAAACCTATCGGCCCGACGTCACGCAACCGGGTAGGTTTGTAGCTTCATCTAGACGCCATGCAACCGCCTCCGAAAAACATTCATACACAATGGCCGCCTAAGCACACATGCACGCGGCCGAAATCACTCCCACCCACTATTTGGGACACCTAGGGTTACCATCCTACCCCCGACCCGCAGTAGGTCCGAAATTTAAGAGGGGGAAAAGTTTGTACTTTCCCCAAATTTCAAACAAGCGCGTCCCATCTGTTCAAAAAAACAAAAAACAAGCGCGTCCCAGACTGAAACATGGTTCTCCCTTAGCTCCCCCCGCCCCCCGTCCAATTCCCCATTCATACTCCGTGGGCGACAAAACTTCCTCTCCACCAGCCGCGAAACGCCGGCGTCCTCCGTCCGCCACCCCATCCCAGCCATCAACCGCCGCCCTCCTCCATCACGCCAGAGCCGATACCCCGACGTCGTCGTCCACCGCAACCGCAACCGCAACGCCCTCCACGGCTAGTAGTTGAGGCCGAGGCTGAGCTGTCTGTACCCGAGCCAGTTCAACCACGCCGTCCTGCGCCTCACCGCTGCCGCTCCAACTTCGCCAATGTCCACCGCACCGGAGCTGTTCCCGCTACACCGTCCTTTGCCGCCTCGAATCTGCTTCCCCTCCGCCAATAGACAACCACCGCAACATAGTCAACAATTTGTCCATGGGTTCGTCCAAGGCTCGACCCTCCTCCAAAACATCGGTTCCCCAGGTAAAACCAACAAAATCGTTGTGACATCCGGAGGACCCAGCACTGGCAACCGGAAATGGTACTCACCTTCCCTTATTCGTGCAAATCTTACATGTATTCATCCCACAAAAAAACACTAGTTGACCGCTTCTTCTTGATACTACATGTTCCTAGTAACTCATGATGCACAAGGTTTCTCCTCATATACTATTTCACCTTAGCTAGAGGTGCGTCACCCCCTGGATTTCAATTCCTGGTCAGTTGATTCCCAGTTAAAGGAAGCATTCCCTGGCATAACACGCGCTAGTCCGCCTATTACGGCGGGGAGGCAGCGCCTCGGTGTTTATCTTAGGGGTGTGTGGGGCCTAGGAGCTGCTGGCGCTCGATTTGGAGGTCGGCCGGGATTAAAGGGATTGCCGGGGGCGCTGCCAAGCACGGCGGTGGTGTGAGGTCGAGGGGAGGGCGGGGCGGCGGAGGCAGAGGTCTGGGCCGGTGGTCACTGGCGGTTCGAGAAAGATCGTCAACAGTGACTGGCGGGAGGTAGACGAAGGCCATCTGCCCGTTCCTTATAAATCGGACGGTTCATAAAAAAATCGACTGGCCTATTTATTTCCAGTCGGCTGTTATTTTGGTAGGACCACATGTGGTGGTGTGCTGGAGGAGTACCTGCATTTCCCAGCTATCCCTGTGCTCATATATTACAAAATCATACGGAGTAGAATCTAATTTTGTTTGCCATGCAATGTTGTAGAGCTATCATATGTCTCTTGTCATTTATTATTCAGCCACCTGCTATCTGCTACTTTTACAGTGCACTAGTTCTGCACACACTTCACCCATACTCTCACTATTGTGTTTTTATGCAAGGGTATTTCAGACTCTGCCTTGGCAGCAGCAGAAAAGAAAAGAGAGAAGTCGCTCCTGCTTGCTTCACGGGCAGGCAAGACACGTGTCTGCGCTTTAAAGGTTGGATGTTCAATATATGGAGACGGTAAACGTAGCTCTGGAGTTGATGATCTCGCTCGTCGTGAACCACCATCTCAGGTGCTTGCTTTAACTTCACGGTGTCATATGTGGTTGCATGTTGCATATGGTGTCTATCTTGTATTCGAAAGGCCAAAGTCGGTCTTTATTAAGATAAGGAAAGGTATTTTTTTACATGAACCACCATCACAGGAGTACCAGAAGACAAATAGCTAGTTAGGGCACTGGCCGAGCCAGTGACAAGCCCAGCACAGACAGGCATCACCTGGAAGCCAATTAAAAAGCTACGATGGTGGCGAAGCAGCCCGCCTCCCACCAGGCTGTCAGGTCCTAGATGATCATGCTCACCACTCCAGCCGGGTGTCTAGCTTGTATTGCTTCCAATTTGGTTAAATTGCATCTGCTTAGCTTACACATTATACCTTTGAATATGACATGCCTTCCTATTTTTGGTACATACTAGTACATTTGTCTATTAACCATGTTCTTACATCAAACCAATGTTCTTGTGTATCCCTCATCACTTACGATGAGGCTGTCAGGCCAGTGGACTACTGTGAGAAAGGATCCTCATTTAAAGAATGCAGCGTCAGCCTCCCCACATAATTCTCAAGAAACAACAAGGCTAGATGAAGATAGTGAACGTAGCTCTATAGTTGATTACCGCATTTCCCCTACACCAGCATTGCAGGTGCTTGCTCTAACTTGGCAGCGTGATATGTGGTTGCATGTCGCATATGGTGTCTAGATTGTAATTCTTCCAATCTGGTTAAATTGCATGTGCTATTCTGCTTAGTTTATACATTATACCTGTTAATGTGACATGCCTTCCTGTTTTTAGTACATAGTACATCTGTCTATTAAGCATGTCCTTACATAAAGATATTATTTTTTTGTATCCCGCATCAATCAATATGACGAGACACCTTTAGTATATGCAGTGCGATATTAGTTGCATCTTTCATATGATTTATAGCATGCACTGCTTCTAATTTGTTGAAATGCCATTTATGATGGGACGCTTTTAACTTGGCAGAGTCATATTGGTTGCATCTTTCATGTGGTGTCTAGCTTGCATTGCTTCTTATTTGTTGAAATGGCTTCTGCTTAGTTTACACAAACAGTTGTGAATATGCCATGTTGTCCTGTTTTTCGTACGTATTCCATCCTGGTATCATGTGTTTGCCTTACATCAAAGTAGTGGTTGTCAGTATCATGCACGAATGAGTTCTGAAGAGTGAATTTTATTGCTTCTTCTTATCGGTTTTACTTTACAATTCAAAATCGATAAAGTGGAAGAAAATTATCAAGGCAGCGGATAAAGGTGCTCCTTCGAAACGGAGGGCCTCTACAGATTCTACTCCTCCACCCCCCAAGATGATTTGCAAGACAACACATGCATAGACACTCAACGTATAGCTGTGTTGATGATGGGCACGTCTCCCCTAGTGCATCATCACAGGTGCTCCCTCTAACTTGGCACTGTTATATGTGGTTGCATGTTATGTATGATGTCTAGCTTGTATTGCTTCTAATTTTGTTGAATTCCATCTGCTTACTTTACACATTATACTTATGAATAAGACACGTGTTCCTGTTTCTAGAACATGCAATATCTATCTATCGCACCATCTTCTTACATCAAAGTACTACTATTGTGTAACCTGCAACAATCACTTATCATAAGACACGTTTGACTTGGGAGTGTGATATAGGTTACATCTCGCATTCTTTTCTAGCTTCTACTACTTCTAATTTGTTGAAATGACACTTATGACGAGACAGTTTTAACTTGGTAGAATGATATTTGTTGCATCTTTCATATGGTGTCTAGCTTTCATTGCTTCTAATTTGTTGAAATGCCTTCTTCTTAGTTTACACATCATAGCTGTGAATATGCAATGCTGTCCTTTTTCTTACACATTCAATCGTCCTATCATGCAGTCGCCTTACATTAAAGTAGTGCTCGTCAGCATCCTGCATCAATGAGTTCTGAAAATCAAATTTTTATTCATTTTTCTTGTGGGTTTGACTTCACAAGGCAATACAACTAAGAAAGAGGAAGGAAAAAAATAAGGCAGGGACTGATGGCGGTCTTCCGGCGAAACCAGCATCCCAGGTGCTTTCTCTAACTTGGCAGCGTGATATTGTCTTGCATGTTGCATACGGTGTCTAGCTTGCATTGCTTCTTATTTGTTGAAATGGCTTCTACTTAGTTTACACAAATAGTTGTGAATATGCCATGCCGTCCTGTTTTTTGTACATATTCCATCCTGGTATCATGTGTTTGCCTTACATCTCGCATTCTTTTCTAACTTGTACTACTTCTAATTGTTGAAATGGCACTTATGACGAGACAATTTTAACTTGGTGGAGTGATATTCATTGGATCTTTCATATGGTGTCTAGCTTTCATTGCTTCTAATTTCTTGAAATGCCTTCTGCTTAGTTTACACATCATAAGCTGTGAATATGCAATGCTATGAATATGCAATGGCACTAATGATGAGAGACCTTTAACTTGGTAGTGTGATGTTGTTTGCATCTTGCATATGATTTATTTCTTATACTGCTTCACATTTTTTAAACGCCAGTTATGACGAGACACTGTTAACTTGGTAGAGCAATATTTGTAGCATCTTTCATATGATGTCTACCTTCCATTGCATTGCTTCTAATTTAGTGAAATGTCTTCTGCTTAGTTTACACATCATAGTTCTAATTATCTCATGCCGTCCTGTTTTTCGTACATATTACATCCTCCTATCATGTGGTTGTCTAACATCAAAGTTTAGTTCGTCTGTATCGCGCATCAATTTGTTCTGAGGAACTAAATTGTTATTCATTTTTCTTGTCGGCTTGACTTAACATGGCATAGAGAAAGAGGAAGGAACACGGAATAATAGGGGATGGTGTTAGTACTAAGGACACGGAAATGGAAGCGTAAGAATCCTGCAGATTCTGCTGGTACTGATGGTGCAATAGAAGATCAAAGTCCAGCGGAAAATTGTACAAACAGGGTATCCCGTGCTACATGAGCTACAAAACAAGCCAAACAGAAACCAATAGCTGACACCAAACAAGCAGAGATAGCCCTAGTTGTTGCAACACCTTCCACAATACCACCAGCTGCACGAGTTACTCGTTCGACAACTCAGCTAGCAGCATGTTCCCAAGCTCCCTTGCCACCTGACACTACTTTCGAAGCACTCTTGACACAAGACGATTTGGCAAGATCAGATGAACTTTGTGAGCTTCAACAGCAAGAAGGTAGTTGCTGGAGTCAAGTTACAGTTGCATGCTTCTTTATATGTAGTCTCACAGTTTGATGTACACTAACACTTCCTATGTTTGTTGTCAGACTAGAACCTAGGCGCAAGAGGAAATGAACATAAGGGATAATGCTTGATAGGTTAACTAAATCTAGAGGAGGAAGAATGGAGATCCATTTTGAGGCGGGTTTAAAAAGGCCACGTGATGCTACAAAGTCATCCAAGTTAGTATCAGAGGCAGCGGTTCCCATTAGGTGTCATGTACGTATCCTCCCAACATGGATTTAGTACTGGAATGACAAAGACGAAACCTAGTTCAACACCTTCCTCGACCATTTATCTGTAAGTATGGTTATGTATGGAAACTAGTAATATCATCTTGCTCTGTCCACTTTCTAGGTTGCTGATAATGAGACTCCCATAATTTTGGACATATGAGGTTCAAGTTGGATAGCCAAGATGATGCAACCAGACAAGCTTGCACCCATGTTTTCAAGTCTGCTCTGTGATAGTATCGGTATAACTTGAGGAAAACTCACTTTTAAGGCAAGGCTAACAGTGAACTTGCCCAAACATCTCCAGTGGAAAATATACCGGATGAAGACTGGAGAGGCCTCGTTAAACACTGGTCCGATCCAAAGTATCAGCTACATTATATGTATGTGATAAGATCACATGTTGAACTCCTATTTATGCATGTGCCTCACAAATCTATCTTCTTGTAGGTGAACTGTTCAAAGAACAAGGCCAACCGTACAAAATTGAAATTCCAATAGACGATAGGATCTCGTAGCTATATTGCACACTGCGAGGCTCTTGTAATTAGCTGTTGTTTCACTCTTTTCGCTGTACCATATTATCAGATCTATATTGACTTGTTCCAAATGCAGAGGAAAGCCCGCAAGGACCAAAAAGTACCTGAACCAAATGATGTGGAAATCTTCAAGGACTGTCACACCATCAAGACGAAGGGCATGACTACACCAGTCAAAGCCGCTGTTGTAAGTCCTTAATCATCATGCCTTTTAACTCCTACTTACTCTGACTTGTGCATTGAACTGCATGGTTTGCAGCCAATGTCTATTACTCTTTTCAATTTTATACACAATTGTCTTAGTGTATCATTGCACCTTACAAGGTTTAAAAGAGAGGAGTGACGTTCCTTTGATCTTGATCTATAATCTAGTTCCATGCTGGACTTGCCCACACAATGTTACAATTGCCTGTTTGTCTGTTCTCAGTTGTTTTGTGATATGAATGATGTCATACTATGCTTACTGTATTATAAACTTTGTCTCTTTATCCTTAGTTGTCAATACAATGTGAAGAAATAGACAATACATTAGCCATGGTACATGGTCATATGTTTGGAACCTGGTTTTATTATGTACTTTGCAGTAAAATACAACTAATATTTTACACAGGTTCACCAGAATAAGTTATGTATATAGACCAAAGCTATTTTGTTTGGTTTTGCTGCCTCCTTAATATCTTCTGTTCTGGTACTACTAATGTAAAAACTCAACTTTCCAGCAAGCTATGGAAAAAATGGTGGAACCGTCACCTTCTGAAGGTGACGAGGCAACTATAACCGCAATGTCACCTCTTGCTGCAGTGGGTCAGTACATGTCCACTAACAGTGCCAAAGGCATGTTCCTGCGTAATACTGGGTTGGTTGTTAAGGCAATCTTGTCCAAACTGCCTCATGATCAAGATATGCAAGCTCAAAACAATGTTATATCTACGCTCCAGACACAAGTCCATTCCCTAACAGAGACCCTTTGTGAAACAAGGATAGCCATTGTTAGATGTCGTCAAGATATGCATGGTTTTGAAACCAGACTATTAGACATTTGCTATGTTGTTGTAGCGACCAGACCTCAAATGGTCTGTGCTGCTGTGCACCAGTGTCATCCCTGGATCAGTAATGCTGACACACACAGTACAATGGAGGATTTATAACAGAGTAGCAATCACACACTTATTACATCGAATATCTCCGAAGAGATTAAGTATGATAAACATGGCTTAAGGCCATCTAATGACGATAACAGCGGAAGACTTGGAAGATAAGTGAGTCCATCAACTCCAGCGGCATCACTGAGTATAAGACCACGACCTAAGGCACTTTACTCGTCGTCTGAAAAGTCTGCAACATGAAACGTTGCAGCCCGGAAACGGGTCAGCACATAGGATATGCTGGCAATGTAACACATAGAGAATAATGAACAATAGTAAGGCTATACTACATGCATATATGGCTGGTGGAAAGCTCTATCGTTACAGTTTTTGCGAAAAGCCAATTTTATCCTACGTCAAAGGAATAAATTTTATTTAACTATCATGGTGGTTGTGAAACATTGAGATGGTTGACAGCATCTCAATCCCAATTAAATGTCATCAATAACCCAACGAAATTAATTAGAAGTAACATAGTGATGAGATGCACATGATAATCCAGGTACTAGATACTCAAGTTGTCCATAACCGGGGACACGGCTAACCATGATTAGTTTGTACACTCTGCAGAGGTTTGTGCACTTTTCCCCACAAGACTTGATCTCCTCCGTTGGATTACTCGCACTACATGGTGTTTGAGTAACGGATGACCAAGACACAGTCTTTCAGAAGTGTTTGCACCTTACGTATGGGTAGACAGTTACACCTACATTCCCCTACATCTGCTAGTCTACCACTGTAAGAGTTCACACAACTTAATCAACTATGCTAGAGCCCATAATAGCTTGCGGCTGCACACAGAAGTTTCTAGCATGAACAATCTTATGATCCCTTTGAACCTGGGTGGCGGTCCAAAAGAAAAACAGGCAATCCTGGAATACCCAGGTACCTCAATCCACCCAGATGTGAGTTTTAGTACCACCTTAATTAAACCATTATTAACAATCTCACATCTGTCATGAATTTCACTCAAACCCAATCCACGTCTACGAGCATAGCATGGCAATAATAATAGCAACGTGGAAGTAACTCCCAAGGGTTTGATAAAAATACAGGTAATAGGTTCTACCTCAACTACTTCCCAATACCCACAATTTAATTAGATCCTAATCATGCAATGTTTGAGGATTGATCTAATGCAATAAAACTGGGTAATGAAAAGTATGATCAAAGTGTTACTTGCCTTGCTGATGATCCGCAAAACCTAGCGATTCGAAGTAACAAGCGGCACACTCCGGGTACTCTATCGCAAACAAACAAACATACAATCAGTACTCATCTAATGCACAGGTAAAACTCGAATGAAAGATCCAACCAGAAATTTCAACTTAAGAACTCCGGTTTGCAAAAAGAATCAACTCGAAAGAAGCAACGAAAGTCAAACGGTGAAAGAAAGTAGCTTCGTTTACTAATATGGATCTAGGTCAAATTTGACTGTAGCAAAAAATTGTTTGAGTAGGTTAAACGGAAAGAGAATTTCGAGACGAAACTCTAGGCGCTTGAATCGCCTGATTCCGATAAACGAGCGAGAAGTTAAACAGAAACGAAGATTCGATCAGAAATCGAATCTATGATAATCGCAGAAAAATCCGACGAAAAAAGAAAAACGGACGAACGGTTAGAGAACGGACGTTCGTTAACAGAGAAAAACCGACGAACGCGTTCATTGAAACGAACGGTTCGGTGAACGATCGCAAAATAATAAAACCGAAAAAAAACCGATCTAGGGTTTTTTTTAAACGAAAGGGTTTTTTTAACAAAAACCGGCAAACCGAAAGGCATCGGGTATACCTCGTCGGGGCGGCTTCGGCGAGGATCCGGCGGGACTCCGGCGGGGCGCGGGGCTCGGGGCTCGGGGGAAGGGCGAGGGGCGGCGGCAAACGGCGGCGGCGGGGCGGCAAGTGCGGCGGCGGCGGCGGGCGAGATGAGAGGAGAGAGAGGGGGTGTATATATAGAAGGGAGGGGGGCTCCGGTGGCTTGGGGGAGGGGGCAAGCTGAGCGGGAGGCGGCTCCCGTGGCCATGGCGGACTCCGGCGGCGGCGGGCGCGTGCTGGAGAAGGAGAGGGGCGCGGGCGGGCCGGCGCTCGGCTGGGCTGAGGCCCGGTCGGGCGTCGCGCGTTTTTTTTAAACGTTCCGCGGAAAATAATTCGTAGAAAAATAAAAATAAAAGTCAGAAAAATATAAAATAAATTTTCCCCGTCTAGTTAGAAAATCTAGAATAGGGTGAACATTTTTTTAACACAAAATAAATATTTTGAAAACATGCAATATTTTTAATGCAATAAAAATAGCAAATAAAATCCAAATAATTCCAATAAATGATTTTAACATTTTTCCTCCAGTATTTCAATTGTTTTGGAGAAGTCATATTTTCTCCTCTTGTTTATTTTTAGAATGAAATATTTTTCCGAAGAGAAAATAATTAAAACCAAAATCCTCGTCTTATTATTTGATGAAAATCAAATATGAAAATTCGAGAAAAATCCCCAACTCTCTCCGAGGGTCCTTGAGTTGCTTAGGATTTATCGAGGATTTTTCAAAATGCAATAAAACATGCTATGCAATGATGATCTATGTATAACATACCAAATTGAAAATTTGGGATGTTACAAACCTACCCCCCTTAAGATGAATCTCGCCCTCGAGATTCGGGTTGGCTAGAAAACAGGTGGGAGTGGTCCTTCCGTAGATCTTCCTCTCGCTCCCAGGTGGCTTCATCCTCCGTGTGGTGACTCCACTGAACTTTGCAAAACATGATAACCTTGCTGCGGGTAACTCGGCTGGCATACTCAAGAATCTTAACTGGTTTCTCCTCATAGGTGAAATCACTTTCCAACTGAATCGCTTCCAGTGGCACAGTATCTCTCAGTGGTATCTCAGCCATCTCTGCGTGGCACTTCTTCAACTGAGAAACATGAAATACATCATGTACTCCAGACAATGCTTTGGGCAATTCCAGCTTGTAAGCAACTTCTCCCATACGTTCCACAACTCTGTATGGTCCGATAAAACGGGGCGCTAACTTTCCCTTAACTCCAAAGCGATTCACTCCTCGAAGTGGTGATACTCGAAGATACACTCGGTCTCCGACTTTGTGAACTGTCTCCTTTCGTTTAGAATCAGCATAACTCTTCTGCCTGGACTGGGCTACCTTGAGCCTATCGCGAATCAACCTTACTTTCTGTTCAGACTCCTTAATCAAATCTGGTCCAAACAACTGACGGTCTCCAACTTCGTCCCATAACAACGGTGTTCTACACCTCCTTCCGTACAATGCTTCGAAAGGGGCCATCTTCAAACTGGTCTGATAACTGTTGTTATAAGAAAACTCCGCATATGGCAAGTAGTCGTCCCAACTGGATCCATAATCTAGTGCACATGCTCTCAACATGTCCTCCAAAATCTGGTTGACTCTCTCGGTCTGCCCATCTGTCTGTGGGTGGAAAGCTGTACTAAATTCCAGCCTGGTTCCCAGTGTTTCATGTAACTGCTTCCAAAACTTCGAGGTAAATTGGGTTCCTCTATCTGATACAATGGTCCTCAGAACTCCATGCAAACATAGGATCCTGGTCATATATATCTTTGCCAACTTAGCACTGGTGTAAGTGGTCTTCACTGGAATGAAATGAGCCACTTTCGTCAAACGGTCGACTACAACCCATATTGAGTCATAGCCTGAACGAGTCCTGGGTAATCCGGTGATAAAATCCATGCCTATTTTATCCCACTTCCATTCGGGTATCGGCAATGGTTGTAGCAATCCGGCTGGCTTCTGATGCTCTGCCTTCACTCTCTGACATACATCACAAACTGCTACGTATTCCGCAATATCCTTCTTCATTCCGGTCCACCAGAAAATATTCTTCAAATCCAAATACATCTTCGTATTTCCTGGGTGAATCGAGTACGGTGAATCATGGGCTTCTTGCAAAATCAACTTCCTGATCTTCGGATCATTTGGTACATATACGCGGTCCTCAAACCACAAGGTATCGTGCTCATCCTCACGAAATCCCTTGGCTTTTCCTTTGCTCATCTTCTCCTTTATCTCTTCAATCTCCTTGTCTGTCCTCTGAGCTTCTCTGATCCTTTCCATCAAGGTAGACTGAATCTCCAATGCCGCTAAATAGCCTCTTGGGACTATCTCCAAACATAGCTCGCGAAGGTCCTCGGCTAACTCCTGAGGTAACTCTCCTGTCATGAGAGTGTTGACATGACTCTTGCGGCTTAACGCGTCTGCTACTACGTTAGCCTTTCCTGGGTGATAATGCAATCTCATATCATAATCTTTAATAAGCTCCAACCATCTCCTTTGTCTGAGATTTAACTCCTTCTGCGTGAAAATATACTTCAAACTCTTGTGATCCGTATACACCTCACAATGGTTTCCGATGAGAAAATGTCTCCATGTCTTCAAGGCATGCACCACGGCTGCTAATTCCAAATCATGCGTAGCATAATTCTTTTCATGAGGTTTAAGTTGTTGTGAAGCATATGACACAACTCTTCCTTCCTGCATAAGCACTGCTCCAAGTCCTCGACGAGAAGCGTCGCAATAAACTTCATAATCCTTGCGTTGATCTGGCAGAATCAACACTGGTGAGGTAACCAATCGTTTCTTCAACTCCTGGAAACTAGCTTCAC